>NW_026585691.1:5257349-5396447 GCF_907164565.1 Psammomys obesus | reverse complement strand
CTTCTTCTTCTTCTTCTTCTTCTTCTTCTTCTTCTTCTTCTTCTTCTCCTTCTTCTTCTTCTTCTTCTTCTTCTTCTTCTTCTTCTTCTTCATCTTCTTCTTCTTCTTCTCTTTTGTAGGGGAGTCACAGGTGGAACAGACCTGAGAGGACTGGGAAGTGAGTTTGATTGTGGTTTGTGAAATTCCCAAATAAACAATACAAACAGCATGTAACAGAAATAAATAAAATAAATGTAAAAATATGGTGGGAAAGATTGAAGGCTACATTAACCTTAATTCAAAGCCTGTGTCCTTAGTGGCAAGCCATGTGGCCAAATCTACCCTGGCGGTGACCCCATAGACCACTTCATGGGTATGTGCTGGCTCTGCCAAGAATGTTCCTGTTTTAGAGAAGGAGCATAGCCAAAGCCTTCGGGAAAGCCTTGGATCAGCCTAGCCCTCAGCAGGGCCATGTGTTAAAGTCTAGGACCCCAGCTGGTGGTACTAATCTGGGAGGTTCTTCAACCTTAGAAGGTAGAGCCTCGTGGTGAAAGTAGGTCACTGGAGTAATAAAGGGACCTTGGGAATAACATGTTCCTGGTTCTTTCTTGTCTCCCTCTCTCTGGTTCCTACCTACTATGAAGTAAAAAAAAAAATGCCATGCCATGTACTCCCATCTCCATGATGTTCTGCCCAAGCTTATGCAACCAAGCAACCATGGACTGACACCTCTGAAACTGTAATTATAAATAAGTCTTTATTCCCTTGTATTGTTTGCTCCAGACATTTAATTACACTAAATGAGAAGGGTGACTAATCCACTATCTACCCAGGTCCCTAAACATTAGCAATAAACACAACAGCTCATTGACACAGCCCAGAACCAGCACTGCCAATTCCCAATTGAGGATGCTCTTCCTGAGCTTCCAACCTTCACATGAACATATGCAGAAGAAAGCATCCCATTCCTCCAATTACCCAGAACCCACTCTTACCTCCATCCTTTCCCTCCACCATCACACTGAAACTCTCATGTTTTCAGCCACTTAACACTTCCCACATGTAAGACTCCTTTGCAGTTATGCCCGGGCTTCTGTGGAACCTACAGAATGTTCATGCTTGGATTAAGCAGTATTAAGCTCAACATCTCCTGCTCATCAAGCCAACCCTAGAGTATCCCTCAGGTTCTGAGCAAGAAGAGAGTATAACTCTTTGCCTCAGCTCTCCCTGAGTTTCAACCTGTGACTTCAGTTGACATTTTTATGACCATGCTTCCCTAATGGCATCCTTCACACATCAGGGACTTACCACATGGGAAAAGCACATGACTTCTCTTCACTCTTCCAATCTTCAGTCAAGTCCCACTTCTAGCCTCCATCAAATGTTTAAGTCATTAACTGGCAGCTAGCAACTGGTAACATGAAAGAAAGAAAGAAAGAAAGAAAGAAAGAAAGAAAGAAAGAAA
This sequence comes from Psammomys obesus, assembly GCF_907164565.1. Taxonomy (NCBI): domain Eukaryota; kingdom Metazoa; phylum Chordata; class Mammalia; order Rodentia; family Muridae; genus Psammomys; species Psammomys obesus. The sequence continues at coordinate 5,395,003 of NW_026585691.1, read as the reverse complement.
GAAAGAAAGAAAGAAAGAAAGAAAGAAAGAAAGGAAGGATGGGAGAGAGAAGAGAAGAGGAGAAGAGAAGAGAAAAGAAAAGAAAAGAAAAGAAAAGAAAAGAAAAGAAAAGAAAAGAAAAGAAAAGAAAAGAAAAAAAAAGGCAACACCTTACGGCAGTAGGGGCACCATGTAACGTAAATTTTTTTCCAGGGAAGTGATCAGAATGCTGTGTGCACATGAGAGCTGCTTTGACAAAGGTGTCAACATCCAGAGTCACTGAGTTGGCATAAATGAGAGGATTCAGAGGCACCTTGTAGAAAGCTACGATGTTACAATTTTCACATGACAAAATCTATCATGACTTACAGTGCAAAATGAGGTCAGCAGTGAGTCTCTAGGTCCACAGGCTTGGTCTCTACCTATCAATACACACTCACCCAACACACACCTCTCTCACACACACCTCTCTAACACACACACATGCACACACACACTATACCTACTACATATACTTTCTCATCTCACCATTGAGCTTCAACAGCTCAGTTTGGCAAAACAAGTCATTGAACGATTTCTCCTGCTAGACCTAAGCCTCTTCCTTATCACTGAGAATGCAAATGTTTAAGTGTTGGGGGTTTGCTGCAAAATGTGTAGCTCAGTTAGTGGAGTGTTTGTCTAGCATTCAGGAAGCCCTGTGTTCAACCCCCAACAATACATAAACCAAACATGGCACCGCACACCTGTGATACCGTAACTAAGGAGGTGGAAGAAAGTAGATTAGGAGTTCAAGGTCATACTCCATTCCATAGTGAGTTGCAGAGCATTCTTGGCTATTTACTTAGACGCTGTGTCTAAGTAAATAAAAGAAAACAAGCACAAAAATTTCTGTCTTCATTGTCCCTAAGAGTCATGTGTTTAAGGCTTGGTTCCCAGCCTGTGGTGCTGCAGGAAGCCAGTGAGACTTTTAAAAGGTGGAGCGTCATGAAAGGTTGGGCCCTTGGGAGCATGCTCAGAGGCTTGTTTCCTATATTCTAGATCCCATCATGTTGACAGTTGAGATGAACCACCCACACCAGACAGAAGGTACTCACACCCATTCACCTGCCCCCACCACAGCCCCCACAGAGGCTGCCGATGTGTCTGTATCTGATGATCCTTCTACTCAGCCTGGCTTCCTCTCACCCTCACCACCTCTAGGCAGAGGCTATTCACTGATCCCTGGTATAGGGATGATTAAGGTGGTACACGAAGGACCAAGAGAACCAACAGACCAGAGAAGTTCTACCTGCAGAGGTCCAATCTCTCCACCCCAGGGGATGGAGGCCAGGTCAGTGAGATGACAAACAGACAGGTCCTACAACTAGCACAAAAGAATCAGTCTCCCTCCCTTAGAGATAAACGAGCCTCAGACTGCAGGGCTTGGGAAATGCAGCCATCTCCTTGTTATCAATGTAAAAACTGAGCCAAGCTATTTGTGATCTAAATCAAAATAGAACTGTGTCTGGCAAACTCATTTTTCTCAGGTCCCAGCAGCTCTCCAAGATACATTGTCTACTGATGGGGGGAGAGAGACAGACAATGGCAACTGCCAGGAGCCATTGATCACTTGTTTCATGTGCAGAATGAACCCTTAATCACTGTCGCTTCAGAAAAAAAGGGGGGAAATTGAGATAGATTCTCAAGTGCCAACAGCAGAGAACTTGGTAATTGCAGCTCTTTCGTTAAAACTTTGGAGCTCAGTTAAGTTCACTGCAGTTGTTCATCTCTGCCTTGGCTAGTGCAGACCTCTGTTTGGCTCATCTCGAGGGATGCAATAGAGTGTTCTGAAAGTCAGTGGTAGGTCTTCCCTCCCAGTGAGATGATGGAGCAAGAAAGCTTAACATCTGTGACCTAGAATGGAACATCTGATCCGGGCACAGGACAATCTGTCACCTGGACCCTGTGTCCCTTTTTCCCACCATACACCTTGCCTTCCTTTCCTTATTTGTGAATAGCACACATCATTCCCATGTTCACCCTGTGCTGGTTTATTCTGTCCCATATCTTAAACTAGTTCTTCTATGGCCAATGACACTTATTTATTCTTTTAGTTTGTACACAGCCATTGATGACTTAGTCTGTGTTTGATGGCCATGAAAGAGATGTAGCTTCCACCTTCTTGAGGTTTTCATCCTCAGTGGAAGGTGATATGGTCCCTCATGTGCTTCTCTGGGAGCATAAGAATCTTAGTGTTTTCATATATAAAGCATAACTGTGCCATACCTAAACAAATATGCAGCATGTTTCCAAATTTCATGGTGGGTCAGGAAGGGATAGAGAAGTAATGATGTCATCCAGAAAAATCTGGAGAGGAGCAATCACAAAAGAAGGGCCAATTGTCTGTATTTGTTCAGTGGAATGCCTTCCCCTCTCATCTGTGTGCTCTCAGCAAATGTCTGTTCCCCTTTAGCCCCCACATGATCCTCACACAGCTAACCAGCAGCGTTACTCTTGGAGTGCCTATCCTCATTCTGTCTCCCAAATTGCTTTGTGGGACGCTTTCAGGCAAGTACCATGCTGTAGCCTACCATTAAAGTCTTTGAGGGCTAGTCAGTTAAATGCTTGCAGCATAAGCATGAGGACCTGAGTTCAAACCTAGCAGTCATAGAACAAGCTGGCACACTATCACGTGCCTGTAACCTGAGTGGCTGAAATATGGAAATAGGAAGGACCTGGGGCTTGGTGGCCAGCTAGCCTCATAGAACTACCAGTGCCAGGTCCTGGGGAGAGAGCCTGCCTCAAAATCTAGGTAGAGAGCTCCTGAGAAGCAATAGTTAAGGATGAACTCTGGCCATCACATGTTCTTGCATGCATGTGCTTGCGAACCACACAAACACATACCCACACCTACACGTATACAAATAAAACAAAACAAAAGTAGAATAAAATAAAGCCTTGCACCATAACGAATGGTCAGCACCCAGTGTGTTTAATAAATGTGGAATGAAGGCGTAGGTAGTGGTACACCTACGGCTTCGTTCTTGAGGAGTTAGAAGAACCAGTATTTTCTGAGACCCCTGGGCTCTGAGCATCACGATGGTCTGCCGCCGGGCCCACAACCATGTGTTCATACCAGCCCTAGAGAGAGGGAGATAGAGACAGAAGCTATCGCTACAGAAACAAGAGTTAGTGGGGTTCCAGGCAGTAGTCTACAGTAGTCTCCAGAGCCTGTTGCTTACCAAAGCCTATTACATTCTAAAGGTTTCAACCTGTTTGTTAGGCCACCGACTGTTTGAGATTGGCCATGATGGGAGTATTTTCACAGTGGAAGCTGGCAAACATCACAAATCGGGGATTTTTTGTCCTTCCTTCCTCAAGAGGGTGTCTGCCAGGATGTCACTGGTTCCATGGCTGGCAAGTGAGAGCCAGAACAGGTTTTCTCATGTCATGTTGCCTCCTACCAGCTGCCAGGGAGGTGGAGAGAAATACCTAGCTGGGCATTGAAAGGTTTCCTCCAGAATCTCTATGAATGTTGCTCTTATTTAATATCACAATAGACTTCCCGGTCCTTGAGTTAATTCATATGGAGAGATGCACAAAGAGGACACTTGAAAGCCGCCCTCTTGAGCACTTGGGGTCACAGAGGCAGATACAGAGAAGAGGACTCACCAACCTGCCTCATTATTAATGGTCCAAGGTCTCTGAGGGAGTCTGGCTGAAGCTTTACCAAGGGCACTGCAGACATGAGTCTTCTCCTTTCTCTATCAAATTACCTTTCCATAATAGCGAGCTCATGATCTTCCTCGGGATGAGTACAGCTGATGCCCTACACAGTTATCAGCAGCTGTGTGTATTGAAAGAAACAATGCCTGCCCAACCCAGATGCACCTAATAAGGAACCAGCCCCATCCTGAGTCCAGAGATCCCACAAAATACCCCCAGTGGATCATGACAAACTCTTACCCTGGAAGAGCAGAGAACTCTCCTAGATCTGTGACACCCCGCTTTATGTTTCCAAACATTCCAGTTAAATGTAAGTACCTGGAGTTGCTTCTCCTGCATGTTCTAAATGCCCAGCATCTTACTAGTTGAAGACATTTAGGTCTGATGCCTTTAGAAGACAGTTCTGTTCAGAGTGGCATCCACGGCGGCTGGTGTTAAAGACCATTCCATTCACAGCCAGCCACTTGCTGGGCACGTATCTTTTGGGGTCCAGTCTTCACTTTCCAACTGCTCAACCAGCAAAGGAGGAAAGATAAAGAAAGCTCCCGCTCCATCATCCTTCCCCTTGCCTGCAGCTCTCTGATGGGCTTCCTGATGTAAGCCTAAGATGCAGCTGATGAGACAATAAATAACAGGGGGATGTTGAGCCTGAAATGGTGGATTGTGTTAGTCTGGGCTCACCTATTGTGTCATTATTTATCATCATGTAAATGTGGAGTTTGGCTTCCAGAAAGAAGCATTACAGAAAGAATTAATATTGGAAATGCAGAGAGGAAGATGTGCAGGGGAGGAAAACTGTCCTTGTGGAAGCCTAAGAGTCAACGAGTGAAATGCATTTTCGGTGAATGTGGATGAAATGGTTGCAATGTTCAAGGGAAATTTTGCTCCTTTTGGCTATTTTCCTACAGTCACTACCAACATCCTCCTGCAATCACTATTATAAAGGAAAGAGCTAAAAGGACTCCTTACCAACAGTGACCAAGTAACTTAGATCTGTTTAAAAAAAAAAAAATTCCTCAGACCTGCCGTCAGTGTTAAAAGCAGAGTTCACCATCCAGTTATATCAAGAGAATCTAGCTCTGTGGCTCTAAGACTTTTCATATCAACATAGCCACAAGCCTGGATCAAAACCAAAGAGTGTTAGCCCAACAACCCGGCAAGTGTCTTGAACTTTTGGTCAGCGTTCACATTCGCCCATTAGCATCAATCCCCATTAAGTCTGTCAGTCAAGCGCTTGTGTTCACAGGCAGAGTCTGGGGTACAGAGTATGGAGAGCAAAGAAGGCTCTACAGCCTGAAGGTACAACTTTCATACTAGGGCCTTCAGGTCCCCATGTGTGGCTTCATTCCATCCTTCCCCTTCAGTCTCCCGCCTCACGCATCCCTGAAGTCCAGGGATGTTTATTTTCCTGTGACACTAGATGTGCTACAGAACGGCAGGTCAAAGAATGCCTAAGCTATTCTATCCCCTCTTCTTTGGTGGGGGTTAATCTTGTTTATCAACTTGATAAATCTAGAACTGCCTAGGAGACACACCTCTGGCATGCCTGTGAGGGGGTTCCTGACTGGGTTGGTTGAGGTGGGAAGGTGCAGCCTCATTGGGTAGGCTGCACCTCTACATTGTCCGGGTTGCTAGACTGAATTAAAAAAAAAAAAAAAAAAAAAAAAAAGGAGCAGGTGACCTGAATACATTATGCATCTCTGTCTGCTTCCTGAATGTAGATACCATGTGACCAGCTGTTTCATGCTCTGTCTGCCATGCTTTCCCCGTCATAGCTGTCTGAACCCTCAAACTATGAGCTAAAATAAACTCTTTCTTCCTTAGGTTGCTTCGCTTGTATTCCGCCACAGCAGCAAGAAAAGCGACCAATGTGGAGACCAGCGGTTCTCATCCTTCCTGATGCTGTGACCCCTTAATACAGTCCCCATGTTGTGGTGAATGATCCCACTGCTACTTCACAACTGTGATTTTCCTACTGTTGTGACTCATCTTGTAAATATCTGATCTGCAGGCTTTGGGGGTCATGACTCACGGGTTGAGAACCCCTGCTGTAAATGGTTCAAAGGCCCATAACCACCAGTGAATCCTGGCTCAGAGATGGAGACTAGTTCCTCAGCCTGTCTGCATGGAGTCCTTTGTTCCTGAAGTAAAATAGAAGCGGCCACCTGCCCTCATTGTTTTATGAGGCCGGACAGCCGCCATGACACTCCAGCAGGGCTTTGGACAGGATGGCCTGGTGCAAGATTCTCCCTCCCTTCTCTCCTCCTTTCAGCATTTTGTTTAAAGCAGCAGTCTGTGAGTCCAGCAGCCCGAGTGACTCACACACTCTCTTCCCCTCCCACGATCCTTCTCACAAGGGGCTGAGCCCCAGCAGGAAGATCACAGCCAGCAGCCATGTACAAAGACAGCAAAAGAGTTATAGCCAAGATGACATGAGACAAACAGCTGGAGATGGTGTAGCCAGCCATCGCTTGGGGCCTAATTACCAGCAGTCAAAGCCCTGGTGACATCTGAGGTCCCTAGCAACCCTGAATGCCCTCAGATGCCTTCCTAGCTGGAGTTTTCTATCTAGGTAGCAAATTAAACAAGGCATGAGGCATTATGGTGGCCTCCAGGGGCCATCTCCAATCCCATCCCACTACATCTCTGGCTCCTAAAGAAACTACAGGTATGAACCTGCAGCAGAATTGCCATGTCAGACAGGAAAGAGAGCACAGCATCCCACAGTGTAGCCAATCACACCTGCTGTTATAACAGGTGAAGAGAGAAGGGCATACCTACTAGGTATCTTGCAGCTGAAAACTAGCAGAGCTGGTGTCTGACCCCAAGGCCAGCCTGTCCACTCGACCCCATCTTTCCCCCACTGCCCTTTGTCCTCACAAGTATTCAGGTCCTGCTGGTGGTGGAGGTCAAGGCCCTGGAACACATGCCAGCAGCTCCTGTAAGATTTGTGGTTATAGAGACTCCCTTATCCTTTACCCAACGCCTTCAGAAGCCCCATTAGCTACTTGCTAGCAGTGGAATGTTCAACAGGTATGTTGGAGCCCTGATTATCATAGGCTGATATTTTGGTGGAGAATCTGAGCAGTAATTGGCTCTGCATGAGGTCAAGAGAGAGGAGTCCTGAGATGGAATTGCTGCCCATAAAAAGGAAGGAGAGGTGCTTGGAAAGGAGGAAACATTTTCCTCAATGGTGTAGCCATCAGTATGTTATCCATTCTCTTGTAAATTACCCCTTACCCACATTTCTGTAAGCAACCTTAATTAGATTCTTTGAAGAAGCAACAGCAAAAGTTCACCAAAGTAGAGGGGCCACTGGGGAAGAGAGAGGGCATCCATGAGACTGCAGGTAGGGGGATGGACATGATCAAAACATGTTACGTGAAACTGTCATAATAAATGCATCACTGTGTGCAATTCATACATGCTACTAAGAAGCTTTTCTAAAGAAGGTGTGGTAGGGAAAGTAAACAAATAAGGCAATGATCTGCAAACCAGAGAGAGGGGTTCTCACCAAGCACCAACTGCATAGCCCCCAGTCTCAGAATTCTCCCACCAGGCTACCTCTTCTATCATCCCCACCTAACGTGCAGCAAAGACAGCAGAGAGCAGTGCTCGGGGCCTCCCCTGATGAGACCTCACCTGCCCTTCCTAACTCCCTCATTCATGCTTATCCAGTAAACATCAGTGGTACCAGGCAATGGGGAAGGAAACAATGAAAACAAGCTGTTCCTTTCCTATTAAGAAAAAAATCATCACTTAGGGGCGTCCTAGTGGGTAAAGTGCCTGCTGCACAAACATGAGGACCTGACCTGAATTCAGATCCACAGCATCCACAGAGAAAGCTGGGCGTGGCAGACATGCTTGTAACCACGATGACAGAGCGTGCTGGTAACTGTGCTGCCAGGCCGTAGAGACAGCGGATCCCAGGAGTTTTCCAGCCAGCTAGTCCAGCTGAAAAGGCAAACTCCAGTTTCAAGGAGAGAGTCTGTCTCCAACAATAAGATGGATAACAGAAGAGAAAGATACCAGAAGTTGACCTCTGACCTCACAACACACACACATATGCATACCCTCTGGCGCACACACACACACTGACACACACGTACATGCTTGCACACAGACACACACACACATACATGCACACACATACACGCACACACATATACACACACAGAGATGCAGTTGCTTGTATGTGCATATGCCAAACACATAATGAAGCCAGTCTACACCAAAAAGCCTATACTTTAGTACAAGGAACAGCTTTATGAACCTGTCATATAATGTTTTAAGGGCAGGGACAAATTATCAAGGAGCTATGGCACCTCAAGAGAGGGACTCTTGCAGGAAGTCAATGTGGACAGCCAGGCTGCTTCCGGGAGCCAGTCTCCCAGGAAGGATGCCCAAGTTGCACTTTGAAGTGAACGTTGGCACTAGGACGGCACATCCTAACAACAGAATGGCCTGGGGTTGAAGTGCAAAGAGTTAGCGAGCTCATCGTTTTCATGCTGGTAACATACTATTTAAAGGAGTTGGCCCTTCTTCAGTGGCCACTAAATGAATGGACGACCCTTGCAGGAAAGCCCAAGAAGTTCCATGTCACTAGGACACAAAGAGTGAGACCCAGACATGACTAGAGGTGAGGTGGGGTGAAGGGTGACAGATCCAACAACAAAACAGCCTTGTGTAGCACATTTAAAAAAAAATAACTTGAAATTTGACCATGGTCTGGAATTTTATATCCAAAACCTCCTTCAGACTTCAGTGCCCTGTCCCTTTAAATTGTAAGGACAATGTATGTATGAATTCAGCCTCCATCAAATTCTAAAAGAGACTTATGACCCAAGCAGGTTGAGGATAAGTAGGACAGGAATTTAAACACGTTGGGAGGTTGTAAGGCAGTAAGGCCAGGGTAGCATTTACTAGTGTGGATCCTGTTGGCATATGAGAACAGGGACTTTGGCTATCCTTCTTTTGGAAGCAACCCTAGTATATACCAGTATGCTTGTTCCATGGAGGCCTTCCAGAGGCAAAGGACAGCTGTGTGGACAGGATAAGGCTGGAGGTGAGCAGGCTTCTGGGAGTCAATTGGGTGCACTGCCAAGGGAGGAGGGGAGCTTGCTAGTCGCTGGGATAGAATGGAAGTGGTCTTCTAGCTGACCACTAAATGATGTCACCAACGAAACAGAGCAGATGGAAGGTGGTGTATGGTGGGAGCATTTGGTGGTGGTGTCAGCCTAGATGTGGCTGGTCAGCGTGAGGGGGACGGTGGGCGGCAATGGTAGAGATGGGCTGGAGCTTAGAGACAAGACCTGAGCTGGAGCTAGAGATACAGAAACTGCAAGACAGAAGGACAGAGGCTCAGCACAGACAACAAGAAGCACGAGAGAGTCACAGAATAAATAAGGAGTCTCTACACACAAGAAGCTCTCCACTCCTTATTGTCTCTCTTCTGCTAGGTTCAGACCTCTCCAAAGGCAGGAACTATAGTTTATACTTATCAAAATTTCCCCTCTATAGCACAATCCGCAAAGAAATGAGGTATTTATTAGTGGTTCATTCCATAGTTATTCAGTATCTAGTGCGTAGCCAACTCTGTCCTAGGCCTTTGGACTAAACAGTAACATATAAACATATAAATAAATTTTTAAAAAAACAGAAGACCTGAATCTTGCGGTCCTTCCCTATGATGGTTAACCTTGTCACAGAGATCAGCGAAGAACACCATCTTTGTCTTCGAGGTGTTTCCAAAGAGGATTCAAGTGGATGACCTATCCTCAGTATGGAAGTCACCAGCCCATGGCTCAGGTGGAATGAAGAGAGGAAAGAAAAGGAGAGAGCCAGGAAGCTCAGGCATTCACAGTCAGCCAGAGTATTTGTCTCTCTATCTCTGTCTCTCCCATTCCTCCTGTCCTCCCTCTCTCTCCTCCCTCTCTCTCTCCTCTTCTAGATGCCTAGAGCAGCAGGAAGGGTTCTGTCAAAAACCACAGGCTCAGTCCTGTACTTACCCAAGCCTGGATGAAGCCTGAGTGCCGGGAATATACCCACCAACAAGATGGGACACAGGACACACTTCACATGACAAAGAGAAAGTGAAGGCTCATGGACAACATGATCACACTCCCTAGCAGCCCCAGCCAGGGATTCCTCCCTGTCAAGCTGACCACAGCCAGTTTCTCCTCAGACTCTGAAATCACCCATGCTTGTCTACCCCCTACAGGCCAGACTCAAAAAGACAGAAGAGGATAAGAACCATCGCATACCCAGGTGCCCCATCACCCTGACACACTCCAGTCTGCCAGTATTTGTGGCCTCCTGGGCAGAGACAATGGCTTTCTGCAAAGACTTTCAGACACATAGTGCCCTACCATTATGATGAGAGAACTTCTCAAGCTGTCAAGATTTCCAAAAAGCTCCCAAAGGATCCCTGTGTATTAGCTTCCATATGTGAGATATACAAATATATATATTAAAAAGTAGGTAGATGATAGTTTGCTTGTGAGTGCATGAGTGTGTGCATAAATTTTGTTGAGGGTCACATACATGTGTGTGCATGCTAGTGAAGGCTAAAGGTCAATGTCAGGTGTCACCCCCAGTCACTTTAACCCCTTAGTTATTGAGACAGGGTCTCACATTGAACCTAGAGCCCGCCAATTCAGCCAGACTAGGGAGCCCCCTGTCCCTGCTCCCCAGGACCGGGCTGACGATACACAGCACTGTGCCTGTCTCTTTCCATAGGTGCTGAGCATCAGGCCTTGGGTTCCTGTGCTTATGCAGCACTTTACCAAGCAGACCATCCCCCACTCGTGAACTGTGCTCCTCCCCAGGACACCTCCCTGAGTGTGAGGCTGGTGGGGACAGGAGAAGACACCTCCTCATGTCGGCAGATGGAGACCATTGCATCAGGCCAGCATCAGTCCTTAATGCTCAGTGAAATTGGCTGTTCACAAATCAAAGATGTGAGGGAGTGCAAGACGGGAGCTCTGAGAACAAAGGAGACAGGCAGGATGGGGAAGGCTGAATTTAGTTGGATAGAAAGACACAGGCTTCAGGGTTCACAGAACCTGAGATAAAAATACCCCAAAATAATCACACGCAGCAACCTCAGGTAGTTGCACATCTTCTTCACATCCTTGACGTCATTCACGCCCACATGCCAGGAGGAGCGAGATCAGAATCACCCCCCAGGGGCAGCACAGCCCACTCTGCAGCTCCACCAGCTGAGTTATTTGGGAAACTCAACCCTTCGGTGGGGGGGAGGTAATGGTTGTGCCAAACCCCTGGAGCCCCTGTGTGAATTTGACGAGTCCGTTCTGGGTACTCCCTTAGAACAGGTTTGATCCAGGGTCAGCAATCAATAGCTGTGTTTTAAGGTTTGATTTTGTTTTTAATTTAGGTTTATTTGTGTGTGCCTATGTGAGTTTATAGGCACCACATATATATGTGCAAGATCACACAAAGGCCAGAAGAGGATGTCAGATGCCCTTCAAATAGAATTACAGATGGTTGTGAGCCACCTGCTGGGTGCTGGAAACTGAACCTAGGTCCTCTGTAAGGGCAGCAATTGTTCTTAGCCACTGAGCCTCTTTCTTTCCAGGCCTGCTGTTAATTTCTATTACATATATATATATATATAAAGAGATGTGTGTGTGTGTGTGTGTGTGTGTGTGTGTGTGTGTGTGTGTGCACAGCTTGTGAGAATCAGTTCTCTCCCTGGACCATGTGGGCTCCAGGGACTGAGCTTAGGTTATCAGGCCTGGTGACAAGCGTCTGTCCCAGCTGAGCCATCTCTCCAGCCCCTGGTGATATTTCTGTGAATGACAACAAGGCAGAGGAGAGGTCACTCGTCTAAGGCCACCAGCAACAAAATAGCAAAGTCTAGACCAGCGGGACTTCATGGACCCCAGACAAAGGAACCACTCGGGGACCACAGAGGTACAAGTGTCCAGGCACCACACCAGGCAAATGGTGCATAGGAGAGAGTTCACAGGAACCCAGCACTCAGACCTTCCCCCAGAGATTTCTAACACAGGGAGAGCCAGTCAGGGACTCAGCAGCATCTCTACTTCACTCACCCACCACCCAGGAGACCCCAGGGTACTTCCACCCAATTTCCAGCCAACAACAGCTTCTCAATGAAGCACAGACCCCACTCTTGGCAACATGACTTTCCTCCTTTCTCTAGCTTCAGCTGGAGTGGGGCGGGGTGTGCATGCAGAATTGTCAGAGATAAAAGGTTTTTCCAAGACCAGGTGTTATCACACCAAGCTGTGCTTCCGGGAGCATCTAACCACCGGGGTCTGTAAGGGCGATGCTGACATAATCTTAATTATGAGAGTTTCTCAAGGATGGAAGTGTGTGGCCTAGATGATGCCACGAGCATGTCCTCCTGACCTGTGAGGGAAGTTACCTGGTGGAATATTATGGGTAATATATTATGCATCTTCGCATCTTCAGATCCCCATCTGTGGCTTAGCAAGGTTGTATTTGGAAGGAAGGGAGAGTATATGAATATATGAACATCAGACTTGAGATCCCTCGCCTGTATGGGAGACCAGGATGAACTTTCTCCCCAACTGTGTTTTACATTTCAGATGAGGCACATTCTATTTCAGGTGCCACTGAAAATGCAGGAAAAGTACCAGAGACTCAAGTCCCAGGAATTCAACTGGCCTCAGTTCAGAGACAGCGAATGGTCTCATACCATCTTTTCTGCATATTCATAATTTCTCAATGTGAAGAGGTCCTTGCTACCCAATAGGAAAAGAAGAGAAGGCAGAAAGGGGGAAAAAAAAAACCAGAAAGTTTCCTTGCAATTTAACATCTCAAACAAAACCAGAAGACCACCACAGCAGCCCCCAGAGGCCCTTGTCTGCCTCAGTGCCTGTCCCCAGTATTTGACTTTCTGCTCTCCCTGACAGGCACTCCTTGCCCAGGTATGAATGGGGTGGGCTACAGATGGAATACATTACACTCAGCGATCAAGGCTGCCTCCTGAGTAGAGAACGGGGTATATTTAAGTAGTTAGCTCATGGCTAGGATGACTTGGGCAGGAATGGGCAGCAGATGTGATGAGATTTATTAACAGAAATAAAGGCACATGGCCTTGAGGGGCACTTCCTGAGGGAGCTGTGTCACCTGCTGGCTCCTGAGCAATTCCCGTGGGCTGTGAATTGCCATTGGCATTCATCTGGGGTAGTAGAAAGACACCACGATTTTTTTTTAATGTCATATTCAATTTAGGTTAATAAATGGATATGCTTCAAAAACGGTACCTTAATTAGAACAGAGAACTTTTACATCATCATTGAATGTTCTAGCCTGCTCTATTCCATGACCTCCCCAGAGGTGACAACCCTACTTCTATCTATGTCAAGGTAGCATTGCCTGATATCAAGCTAGTGTCAATAGGACCAGAGAGCAGGTCCTAACTGATTGGTTTCTTTTGCACTGTGTCATGTTTCTGTAATTCACTATGCCATGGGGTGTGTCCAACAGCTCACTGCTACTCTAGGCTAGATGTTTGCATTCCTCCAGAATCCCTGGCTGAAACCTGATTCCTAATAAAAAGATGTTTAGGGGTAGGCCTCTGAGGTAATTAGGTCATGGGAGAAGCGATGCATGAAAGGGACTACTAGTACCTTTAACACACACATCCATGCACATCCATGCATATACACACATATACATAAACACAATCACAAGCACACATAAACACATTCACACACATAAACACGTTCACACAAACACTCATAAACACACTTGCACATACGCACGCGCACGCACATCAGTTGTCCCTTCTGCATATGGTCCCAGGAAGAGAAAGGGGCTGGCTGTTCAGCAAGAGGCAAGTCCTCATTAGACACCAAGTGGTTTCTGCCTATAAGCCACCCAACCTGCAGAATAAAACTGCCTCACCCTGAACAGAGAGCGTATGATTATGAGTCAAATGCGAAGTCCTCACTCAATAGTCCCACTGCTCACAAAAGCTCCCATCTGCCAGATCCGGAGCAGGCGAAGCCTTTGGCTTCCCATGGACCAGTCCCTCCGCGATGTTTTGGGGTTTACAGGGATCTGACCTGAGGGGTCCTAAATTCTAGGAAGAGCTTGGGTTAACTCCCTGTCCCTACTGCTCTCTCTCCTCCCAGAAGGATTTTCCCAGAAACCTTTTCCAAATTGTTCACGATTTTGACCAGCTAGACTCAAGCAAGACGGGAAAATCTACAGGCTCCACAGTGAGGAGTTTTATCAGCCCTAGTCTGAAGGAGATAGTGGGCCAAGGAGTCCAGGTTTCTCAAGGCCCCAGAGTCTCTGCTAAATTATCCTTCCTCTCAAATTGCCTCCACACTTCAGGAATAAGCACAATCATAGTTCACTGGCGAAATACACACTTCCAAAGCAATTTTAAAATAATCATACTGAATGCTAAACCTCAGGAAGGAGACAAAAAGAAAACCCTGCAGCCAAGTCATTCTAGCCTGAGCAGTGACGACAGGATTTCATAATTAGGAAACGCAGTGTCATTTCTGAACGCTAAGGCACCTTTGAAACACCTTACCGAACGGAAGGCTGCATATCTGATACTGGATTGATTTCAGATTTCAAGTCAACTGCAGCAAAATAATGAGCTGCCTCCATCCTGAGCTGCCAAGCTGCAATGTGGGGATGGAGGGGTGCTGGGGTGGGAGGGAGGAAGAGGACGTCATGGAAGGGACCAACACAGAAGCTCCTGCACGGCTGAGGGACTGTGGTGGGCTGCAGGCTGCAGGACCCCATCACATTCTGTCATTTGCCCCAAGGGGCTATTTGTTCTAGAACTCGGACGTGATTTGAAGCGCCCAGCAGAGCTGAGGCTGGGAGCGTATGGGGATGGCACCCTGGAATCAAAGTGACTACAGGTGTTTCTCAGCACAGGTAGAACAGGGCACATAGTGTGACCTCATGCTCCGAGAGGTGACAGTGATAGCCCCCACTTCCAGCCCTTTGACATCACTGCCAAGTGGCAGCAGCTAACATGCACTAGTCTCTGAGCACCTTAGAGCTGGGAAAGGGCAATGAGCCATTCCTTTCAATGGCTCCTGCCAATCCAGGTCTCTCCACGACATCCTCCACCGCATACCCAAGATCCGGCCCTCCAGTCTCTGCTAAAAAGGGTGTTGCTTTACAAAGCTCCCCAAACACGAGGATCAGAACTCATATGAATGTCAAGTGGGCATGGTGTCCCCCCTGTAACTCCAGCCTCAGTAGCAGAGACAGGGGATCCTCACACCACGCTGCCTGGCAAGACTGGCCATTTCAGGGAGCCCTGGCTTTGACTGAGAAACCCTGTGTAAGCCAATAGGAGGGAAGGGTGCTGACGATGTGTCATGATACAAACCCTGACCTCCACATTCAAGCACACACACACACACACACACACACAGGTGCCCACACACCTGAATATATGCATACACATACACATACACATTTGAAAATTTTAAAAAAAAGGAAAACACTCTTTCCCATCATCCCAAGTTTCCCTTAATGTCAGATTCAAATTCCTAAGGACGGTAGCCCACAGCACATATCTGGGGAGCTGCTCACATAGCCCTCTATTACCAGGCACCTCAATTTTTGAGACCTTGGGATGACCCCTGGGCACAGCCCCAAAAACAGATGGGAGCTTGTATACAAATCACACCCCATCCCCTCTAGTAGGGTGCAGTATGTTTTGTACCCCACTTCCTGGAGCTTCTCATAGCATCAAATCTACAGTTATGAATGGTGTTCTCTGCCACCTTCCCCGTCTTATCTCCCACGCCAGGACCCCTTCCAGTGTTTCCTGGACTTTCCAATCAAAATGCACACACCCAACCCTTGGGTCAGTTTTTGCCTCCAGAACCAACTAAGTGTGCTCCACTTAGGCACCTCTCCCCGAGGCTGAGTGGTCCTCATGCCGTCTCTCCTTCCTAATGTGATGGTCCCGGGCCTGCAGGCTGGTGCAGGGTCGGCCCTACAAAGGTCTCTCCTAGGACAAAAGCCTGAGACAGGATCCAATGCCGTCGGCTCCCCTATTCAATACAACTCAATGCCATCATTTCTCTTGATCAGAGCGTGACACTCCGCTTCTCAGTCTGACCACATCTGCTTTTCCATCCTATCACCCTCTCAGCTTGGAATCCCCTTAGTATGAAGCGTCTGCGCCTTCTGATTTCAGCTGCTAATGCTCATCATTTCTGAGTCTTCCACAGACTAAATATCCATGCTCTTTCGTGTCTTCATCCAAAACATCAGTGTTAAGCAGGGTGGGCTCCAAGGCCCATTGAAGCCCTAGATACCTCAGCTCTGCAATTCACTAAACCACACTACATGTGTGCAGGTTTGACAGCCCCACAGGCGTGTCCTATTGTTATCGAGTCCGTACTTTCTCTATTAGGCCTGCAAGGACATCCGCTGAGACGCCCCATGCCCCCACAGAAAGCCAGACCTGCCCTCAAAAAGGCTGAATTCAATTCAGTTAACTCCCGGGCCTTTCCTCTTCCTGCCTGGACTGATCTCCACTTCTCCACAAAATCATCCCGTTCGAGCCCCATCAAGAGGAAAAGGCTTCGCATATATTTTGGTTACCAGATTCTGATATAGGTTCAGGTTCATAAACTCTGTGGGTTGGGCTAGGGGATCAAACCCAGGGTCTCGTGCATGCTGGACAAGCACTCCACCACTGAGTCACACCCCAGCTTTGAACTTGTAAAGTTTGAACATCAGGATGTCTCTGACAGTTCGACTTCCTGCTTCCAGCCTAAGAGCTACAGTCAAAATGCTGCCAAGAGATCAACACAGCTGCGCACCCAGAAAAGCATACTAGTGGCCACCGAAGTTTGAATTTTGATAAGCCACCAAGTATTTAAAGTCTACTTTATATGAGGCCAGCCTCCCTCCGCTCTGGACCCTCACTCCTGAGCTTTCCCCAAGCAGTAAGGCCCATTTGCCCAAGATTTTTCTCATCTTAGGACCAAAAGTCCCTCGTCCTGGGAATTCTCTTGGCCTTAGGCAAACCATGACAGACAGACATTTGGAAGCTCTTTTTCAACATCTGCTTGGGTGTCTGGTTTCTGGTGAGCATGGGGGAGGGGCACCCGGCTGAACACTGGTGAGTGACGCATACTCAAAGCACAAGGTTCCCTTACCTGGGAAAGAAGGCCAGATGGTGGCAAAGAGCCCACCCTGCGAGCAGGCGGGCGTATCCACCCAACAGGCATATCCACTCGATAGCGTCAGGAGCCCCGCCTTCGGGAAGGAACTGCAGAAGCGGCCCACACTTTGGGAGGCTGGCCAGCGGCTACCCCGAGCTCCAGTCCTCCCCGCTCCCACCCCAGCTCGGCCCTCCCTCCGTGTCTACCTCCCACATCCCTGGCCCCTGGAAGCCTTTCAGGGCGACAGCACCCTCCAGCTGACTTGGAAAAGGACAAAGTGCAGAAGGCTAAAACTACCAGGGAAGCGACCAAACCCTGGTCTGTGCTGGCAACAGAGCCTCTCAGAGGACCACCGCCCTGCCTAATTGGTCCTAGGGCCCTAGGCTTCAGCTGGCCTGGCCATGTCCCTCAGAAGCACAGTTCATTCCTTGTACCACTTCCTGAGATCAAGATCAGCTATTTTTGGTAGGGAAGGGTCAAGGTATCATGGAGCCCAGGCTGGCCTTGAACTCTAACGAGGCTGACCTTGGATTTCTAATCTTCCTGCTTCCAGCTTCCTAACACTGGGATTCCAGGTGTGAGCCACCTAATCCAGTTTCTGTGGGCTTAGAGCTTGAACTGGGGCCTTCCTGCATGTTGAGCCAGCACTTTACCAACTAAGCCCAGGCCCACCAAAGGTTAGTCTTCCCTGGTCCACACCTGCCTCCTCAGAGCCTTGGCACCTCACCTCCTTTCCTGTGACTCTGGGCCTCTAGCTCAGGAGTGGGTCTCTGTCCTGCAGGTCACTCTGGTCACCCACGGAAACTTCCAGCCTCAGCCACTCCGGCTTCCTCTCCCACAAGACAATTAAGACTAAATCTCTGATATCCACTTATAAGTGAGTATATACCATGTGTGTCTTTCTGCTTCTGGGATACCTCATTCAGGATGATCCTCTCTAGTTCCCACCATTTGCCTGCAAATTTCATGATTTCCTTGTTTTTAGTCACTGAGTAATATTCCATTGTGTAAATGTAACACAATTTCTGTGTCCATTCCTCAGTTGAGGGACATCTGGGTTGTTTCCAAATTCTGGCTATTACAAACAAAGCTGCTATAAACATGGTTGAGCAAATGTCCTTGTTGTATACTTGAGCACATTTTGGATATATGCCTAGGAGTGCTATAGCTGGATCTTGAGGTGGCACTATTCCTAATTGTCTGAGAAAGCCCCAGGTTGATTTCCAAAGCGGTTGTACAAGTTTACATTCCCACCAGCAATGGAGGAGGGTTCCCCTTTCTCCACATCCTCTCCAGTATGTGTTGTCACTTGAGTTTTTTATCTTAGCCATTCTGATGGGTATAAGGTGAATCCTCAGGGTAGTTTTGATTTGCATCTCCCTGATGAATAAGAATGTTGAGCATTTCTTTAAGTGTTTCTCTGATGTTCTATATTCCTTTATTGAGAATTCTCTGTTTAGTGCTATAACCCAATTTTTAATTGGATTACTTGATTTGTTGCTGTTTAACTTCTTGAGTTCTTTATATATTCTGGATATTAGCCCTCTGTCAGATATAGGGTTGGGTGGCTATTCAAGAAGGGGGACCCTAGGTAAGATGCTCAATCTTCATTCAGAAAGGCAAATGGGATGGACATCGGAAGAGGGAGAAAACAGGGAACAGGACAGGAGCCTACCACAGAGGGCCTCTGAAAGACTCTACTCTGCAGGGTATCAAAGCAGATGCTGAGACTCATTGCCAAACTTTTGGATAGAGTGCAGGGAATCTTATGAAAGAAGAGGGAGGTAGAAAGATCTGGAGGGGACAGGAACTCCACCAGAAGAGAAAAAAAAATCTGGACACAGGTTTTTTTTTCTGAGACTGTTTCTCCAATCAAGGATCGTTTATGTAGATAACATAGAGGCCCTGTGCAAATGTAGCCCATAGCAGCTCAGTATCCAAGTGGGTACCCTAGTAATGGGAACAGAAACTGTCTCTGACGTGAGTTCAGTGGCTGGCTCTTTGATCACCTCTCCCTGAGAGGGGAGCAGCCTTACCAGGCCACAGAGGAAGACAGTGAAGCCATTCCTGATGAGACCTGATAAATTAGGGTCAGATGGAAGGGGAGGAGGGCCACCCCTATCAGTGGACTGCGGGAGGGGCATGGGTGGAGAAGAGGAAGGGAGGATGGGATTAGGAGGGAGGGAGCTACAGTTGGGATATAAAGTGATTAAGCTGTAATTAATACAAAAAATAAATTTTTTAAAAAAGGACTAAATCTCACAAGAGGGTGAGCATTGTATCATGCGTGTTATTTAAAAGTCTCACTGGTGATGCCCATGTTTGGCCCAGAACAAGCTCATGGTCTGAGACATTCTCCACCCTGGCATGGAAGTATAGTGCTAAAGGGAAATGGCCCAGCCCCTTTGTTCCTCTGAGGCCCTGCAGGGCTTCCTCTGAGTACCAGCCAGAGCCGCCTGGGTGATTTGGGAAGAAAATCCTGCCCAAGTCTTTGTCCTTGGCCTCTTGGCACCCCACCTAGGAATGGAAAGGCGGTACCTTGCACACCATGTCCCCTCATTTGTGAGATGAGGTCGATTACAGAATTGACCACACAGTTGAGAAGAATGACTAGAGGCTAAGATAAAATCACCTAGCACAAGACCTACCAGCGCCATGATAGCTATCAGTCGTTTACCGGCTAGTATGGAACAGTCCATGCTAGCTGCCAAGGCAGGTGGCTTTTAAAATGGAGAAAGAATGTGAAGTCTGAGAGTCTCAGGGAGGGAGCAGCCAAACCATGGGAAAGGAAGGAAAGACAGAGCCCAGCTTTGCTGATGTCATAGGGCGGGTCCAGAGAATGCTGGCCCTGAATTGTGTGTCACCTGTGGGGTCTCCTTTGGTTCTCTGGCTCTCTTCTTCTTGAAGACAATGGTGTTACTCTGCACTTTTTCACCAGGGTTGAGAAAAACGAGGCACAAGGCCTTTTTTAAGAAGCATTATCAACTAGTCTCCGTTGGCGGGGACTCCTCATTCTTGGTTTGTGAAGTCACTGGAATGGACAAACAGAGGAAATCAGAACTTGGCCTGGAGGGGCCTGGAGGCACCAGGCCAGTTCTGAGCTCAGTTTAATTTTACCCGGCACAAATCTTTCTCAATGTCATCCAAAGCACTATGGGCATTGATAAATATTAAACAATAGCACAACAAATCATCTTCGTCACCCTGCAGTGCCTCCTCGGAGTACTAGCCAGAGCTGCCTGGGTGATTTGGGAAGAAAATCTTGCCCATGTCTTTGTCCTTGGCCTCCTGGCACCCCATGTAGGAATGGAGAGGCCGTGGGCTGTGGCCACGGGGTTCACTGGGCTCACTGACCTCGCTCGGCTCTGTGGGCCTGCAGAAGCATTACTCAGGGAAGGAGCAGGAGACTTGAATGAGCCCTGAGCTTCCACTACAAATAGCTCAGCCCCGTGCCCACTGTCAGGCCACACGCACCCCAGACCAGTGCCTCCCTGCTTTGCCACTGTTCTCAATAGTTCTCCCACCATTCAGGGTTCAGCTAGCAAGTCTGTTCTGATCTGTCAACAATTCCTACCTGGAGAAGTGCATCAAGAAACCCTGCAGGAGGGCAGAACGATGGCAAAGTGGTTAAAGCACCTGTCATCCAAGTGTGAAGATGGCATTCTGATCCCCAGAGCCCACACAAATGTCACGTGGGCACGGAAGCCTGCTTGTCATTCCAGCCTTGGAAGATGGAGACGGAAGATCGCTACAGTACTCCGGCTAATGCGACTTGATGTATCAGTGAGCTCTGGGTTTGATTGAGAGCCCTGCCTGGATGAATAAGAGCAACTGAGGATGATTCCTGACGTAACCTCAGGCCTCCACGTGCACGTGCACACATGTGCCCCCCACTCATGCAAACATGTATGTATGCATATATCCATCCATGTTGAGCGGTGGGCTCAACTCAGTGGTAGAGCATCTTCTTAACAGGCACAGGCCCTGGGTTCTATGTCCAACATGCAATTCTTCGCTGGGCACAGCGGCATGCACTCATAATCCTAGCTATTTGGGAGGCTGAGGCAGGAGCATTGCTAGAGTTCAGCAGTGCCAGCCAGCATGGCCAACACTGTGAGACTCTAACAAAGCAAGACAGACAGCAGATAATGGTGACCACCTCGGGGAAAGGCGAGCTCTCTGGAGGCCCCGTGTGGAGGTGACCTTCCTAGTGGGTCATGTTGTGCCTGGCAAGGCCCAGTCTACACAAATTTGCTGCATTACAATAAAAACATAAAACAGTAAAAGCATTGTAAAGGGAGGACAGAGAACCTTGTTCTAGTAGCAAAGTGTCACAGTGGGAAATGTGAGTACCAGAAAGATGGATCCAAACACATCAATGCTCCCCGCATCCCGGCGCACAGGAGAGGACCACGGGCATGGGTTGTTGTTCAGCCCTGATGAGGTGCCTCCTACCCTCTGCTTCTCTGGGAGGCTCGAAGCTCCGTATGGGGATGACCTTGCCCAAACATGCTTTCTCTGCCCACCTAGATCTGCACTCAGAATGTAGGAGGTCCTTGATAAGGATGAAGGATGGTTGGACATGGATGAGGATTCTGAGTGTTGTGCGACGTGGAGACCCAGGAAATACTAGATTTTGATGAAGGGCCAAAGCCTCATCTCCAACCAGTTTACCCCACTGGCCTGTAAGACCGTTAAAGAGTCCGCCACACTCTGCCACTGCTGTCTTAACCAGATGCTGTAGGCGTGTGGAAGCAGGAGGCCTCTTGCTGACTGTGCCTGGAAAGAGGAAACCAAGGGAGTGCCCCTGCCAGGAGCTCCTCCGGACAACATAGAGAATGACCGACAGACATCACAGAGCCGCCTGTGTGAACAGTACCGGAGACAGGGATTTCAGCCTTCCTGGCTCTGCCCCAGTACCCAGAAATTTCTTTATCCAAATCTTACAGACTCTGTAGAGACATCCTGTGGCCTGGGAGAAGGGGGGTTTCATGCAACGTGTCTTCACTCTGACAGCTGCCTTGTCTGTTCAGCTCTGCAGACACTGGGCAGAGACTGAGGAACCTGGGGGAAGAGTCAGAAAGAGAGAGTAGGGGAACAGGGCAGAGCTTACTGTGCTAGGGCCAGCACAGATCAAGGAAGAAGTCTGCAAAGGCGGGTCTCCACAGCCTCCATACCAGCCAGACCCCTCAGAGGAGATTTCCTAGTCATGAACAGGACGGATGTCTAAACATAGCCAACTTCTCATCTGAGAAAAGGGGACTGAAGCCAGAGGTTGAGAAGGGACCCTGGCAACTCCTGAGCAGACACCATAGAGCAGGTTACAACCTGTCTTCACCGTGGCTGCATCTTAGGCACACCAGCGGGAGCCACTGCCACTAACCGACTTCACCCAGGGAGACAGCCATCACCACCTCCTTCCTTTGAAGACTGTGAAGTCAAGGAAGATCTGAGACATGCATTCATCCGCTCAAGGGCACCTGTCTCTGGGCATCAGGTCAGCCATGTTGGGTAGAGGTTTTGGATGCTCACCAGGGGCTCCCTGCTGCTCCTCGTGGAGGCTTCTTCTGTGTGTGAGAGATGGTTAATCTTCTCAACTGGGTTGGACCTTGAATCAGCTAAGAGACACACTTCTAGACAGGTCTGCGGGTCATTTCCAGGAAGGGATGGGCTGAGGGGAGAAGACTCTTCCCCACCGAGCACAGCCAGTGGCAGCCCAGAAACAGAGAGGTCCAAGGAAACTGCAGTGTCCCTTGCTTGCCCACCTTTGAGAGTGGATGCGTGCTTCATGCTGCTGCTGGTGGTGGTGGTACTGGTGCTGGTGGTGGTGATGGTGGTACCATCCTTCGCTCACATCAGAACCCATTTTCTTTGTTCTTCCAACATGGTCTACAGACCAGCAGCTCCCAGGAATCCCTTAGTCTCATGGCATTAGACCAGAACTGCTGAAGCATCCGGCCTCATGTGCTGACCAGACACCAGGTTCTCAGCATCTCTAATATGCAAAGGGCATTGTTGTACATTCTCTTGTTCTGTGTAAGGCAATCTAGTTAAACTCCTTTGTATAGGCATTCATTCAATCAGTTCTGTCCCTCTCTGGAACAGTGTGTGTCTCAGCCACGGGCCATTGGCCAGCAGGCTGCAGGGCTCAGGACAGCATCAGTCCCTTGTAGGTCTCAGCTCCCAAGCCCTGGAAGGCCTCTGCTGAGTATATGTCCTTTCTTGCTGCTGACAGCTCAGGAGATCCCACCAAACAAGTGGGAAACACCTAGGATGAGCTGGAGAGATGGCTTGGCAGTTAAGAGCACAGACTGCCTAGCCAGAGGACGCAGGTTCAAACCCCAGCACCCACATGGCAGTTCACAACTATCTGCAACTCCAAGCGCTAACACCCTCACACAGACGTGCATAACTACCAATGCACATACAATAAAAATAAATACATTATATATTTTTTAAAAAAAAAACAGAGATGAAGCACTGTTCCAAAAAGCCCTGGCCAATACTGATGTGGATAGACCTGGGCAGGGTGTCCTTTCCCCTAGGCACGAGCATGGACCGGTGTCTTCATCACTAGACCCCCAGAAGGCATACAGAATTCCAGGACCCTGAGCACCAGAGTTTAGATGGCTCCTGCCTTGGCATCCACCAGAGGTGAGAGAGCTGTGTGTGCCTCTGTGGGTCACAGTCGTTCTGTGTGTTCATGTGTGAGAACACACAACCCCAGCCAGGTAGCCGCCCTGAGCCAGAGGTCACGCCCTCGCCCATCTTCCTCCCACACGCACTTCTCCTCAGGCTCAGCACCATGGGTCCATGATGGCGTATCTTCCCAGCCCCCTGGCAGGAAGGGCTATGTATAGGTCACCTTCATTCCCAGCGGTACCTGGTCTGTTGTGCACCATAGGGACTTAAAGAACAGGACCATCACAAGCTTCCCGCTTCCCTTATTTGACAAAGGACAGTCATGACTGCTTATTTCCCAACTTCTTCCTGCAGGCACTGTGACAAGCCTTGTCAGTTCACTTCGTCTTCACAGGATGTGTTGATGTAGGCCTGACTACCATCCACATACCCATACCCTTACCAATTCCCCTCCCCACGCCCATGCCCATGCCCATGCCCAGTGAGGAAGGAAACACGGGCTCTACCTCACAGACACAAGGGCTTAGGCTGGCTTCTCCCCAGACAACCCAGCTGTGTGGCACACCTTGCCTCCCATCAAAAGCGACTCCAGGGAGCAGACGTCATCTAAAAGCAACCGTGACGTTTTCATCTTTATTTGCCCAGCACTCGGTAGGTACACTATGGAAATCTACCACAGGTTACATCAGTAAACAACAATACATCTGTGCAAAAGCGAGTGTCGAACAAAGATGTGCACCATTCTAAGTTGCGGCAGCGCCCCCTCTGTTTTCTGTTTGTTGAGTGTGTCTCGCGTACACGCACACTGATGTGTCCATACACCCCGCACGCTGTAATCCCAAATCTGGGAAAGCAAATGGTAGTTAATTCTTTAAAAACATCAGACAGGAGAGACTGAGTGTCCAGTCCCCGTCTCCAGAGGGATAGCTCTAATAGGAGAGTCAGGCTTAGAATGGAGAGGTAGGCAGCTGCTCTGGAGTGGGTGAGTTCCCCCCGCCCCGGGGCTTTGAGCTTTGAATCTGCAGATCAGGAAGGTTTTGACTGCTCTTCCAGGTATTGGGGTATGTAGGAGACTGTTCCAAGTTGCATTCAACCTTAACTGTATGACTCTAGCTAAAGCCACTACAGCTCAGAACTGTATGATGTGAAACCCAGAGAGTCCGTGTGGTCACGTGGTCATCAGCACCTCTTGTGGACTCTCTCCAAATAGACACCGTGAGGCCTCAGTGTCTAGAAATGAGATTCGACCATGCTTAGTGAAGCGCAGAGCAGACACACAGTAGCAGGTCACACCTATCTGACCGTGTGTGTGTGTGTGTGTGTGTGTGTCTGGGCATGTGTGTATGTATGCATTTGCACACTTTACAAGGGCCAAACTGGACTCAATTTTAAATATGTCCAAATTTGGGACTCAAAAATGGATCATTACTGCACTAGACATAATTGCCCCCAAAATGTATGTGAACAATTAAGCTGACTCTTTGAGAAGGAAGGAATTAAGGACGGGGATACACAATTTATAAGGCAAAAAAAATCCATTTGAGATGGTCACAGTGGTATAGGCCTGAGACTCTGAGGCCAGCCTGGTCTGCATAGCAGGTTCAAGACCAGCCTTAGTACAAGGGTGAGCTCCTGTTTTAAAGAAAGAAAGGGGGGCTGGAGAGATGACTTTCCAGCTGTTCCATAGGGCCTGAATTTTGTTTCCAGCGCCCACAGTTGTCAAGTGGCTCACGGATGTCTGTAACTACAGCTTCAGGAAATCCAGTACTTTCTGGCCTGCAAGGGTTCCCACGCTTACATCCACACGCCCCCCGCCCCACCCCACCCCCCCGAACACGCACACATACACATAACTTGAAATAAATCTTTAAAAAAGGCAAAGAGGGAGGGAGAGAAACTCAGCCAGAGGTGGGAAGTTGCAGCAGCTTTGTAGCTGACCGGATAGAGAGCCTGCCCGACAGGTGCTCACGGCCGTGGGGCGCCTTTCACTGTGATCCCTCCAGTCTGCAGCCAAGTCCCTCCGAGCTCTTCAGAATCCAGCATCCCTTCCCTGTCCTACCTCCTCACGCCAGATTTAAGAGTTCTCATAAAGTCCAATGTCAAGTCTCCCTTGCTCCATTTGGCTCCCTTTGAACAGAGCTGAAGGTCCTTCCTGTCCCGAGACAAAATGTCAACCAGAACCTTAAGTTGCTGCGCCATCGTGTGGCTAACGGGGGGACAGCATGCTCGGCAGAAGGCTGAAGAGGGGAGACAAGGAGATGTCCAGCCAGATAAAGTCCATAATAGGCACGGGCACCTCCAATAACTAGTTCTAGTTATTAACTAGACTTGGAATGGCCCAGATTTGAACATGGGACACAGACATTCATGAGAGGGCTGCTCTTCCATGTCTATGTTTGTTTGTTCTGTAAAGCTGTGCGGTTAGAAGCCTCCCCTCAGATCTGCCCCGCCCATGCCCCCATCAAGGACCACTCTCAACCCACCCAAACAAGTCCTGTTCCATTTTACGGAGAGAGTCAGGAGGGAGGGTCAGGACCTGCTGACAGCCTCTCCTTGGAGCTTAAAGGTCATAGGGTCAGGCTTTTTTGTTTGTTTGTCTTTTTTTTTTTTTTTTTTCTGTTTGTTTTCTGAAGCCAAACCCAAATTCCTAGTGGGGTAAAGGACTGAAGGAGATAGTTACGAGCCATGCCTTTTGATCCGGGTGACCTGAGATCAAGTCTAAGCCTCAGCACTTAGGCTTAGGACTGAGCCTCAGCTCTGCTCAAAGGGAGCCAAAGGCAGCAAGGGAGGCTTGACACTGGATGTCTCTGAGCCTCATCATCCCATCTGGAAAATCGGGAAGGACAGGGGCCATGGTCCCTGCCTGTGCTTTAGAGGCAGAAGCAAGGGGCCTCACGTGTGCAGAAGCGCAGGGGGATGTTCAGAGGCGGTGGAGCTGGGACGGTACCTGTTGTTCTCCTCAGATGCCTCAGCGTTAGGTGTGACCCACAGGAGGCAGACATTCAGGGTCGGGGGGCCCTCAAACCCAGGGCCAGGAGGAAGCACAGGGACATGCCTGGGTCAGGGGGCGCAGGACACCTGCAGGGTTGCAGCAGCAGAACTGGTAAAAGTGAGGCCATCTTCAGAGCCAGTGGCCAGCCAGGTGCTATTCAACAGCAGGGCCCAGGGACCCGGGTGCCATCTGTTCTGTGCCGTTCAAGTCTCTACCTTCAAATAGCTCGGTTATTTTACCCATAAAGACTTCTGCTCCAGGAAGTGTCCCCAAAGCCCTGGCATCCATCATAATGACACCCCCACAGCACCTTTTCAAAAGGAAAAGACAAAGTAATGGGAAGTCTGGATCCTAGCTCTAACTCTTATGTATGTATTGATATGGGAATAGAGATCACACAGTTAAAAGGGGACCCAGGAGATGGGGAAAAGGAGGCTTTGAGAGAGGTGGGTGGGCAGGGGAACAGAAGGTATGTGATATGGAAGCAGATAGAGGAATACTAGGGGTAGAAGAGTTCAAGCAAGGATTGGTGATGGGGGTAGGGCTGGACCAGAGACTGTAGAAAGGATGCAGGGGAGAATCAATCAAAACTGAGTCTGTACGAAAACGCCGGAAGAAAGCACTGTGTATGCTGATTTTAAAAATAAATTAAGAAAAACAAACACCGAGGTTCTGAACTTAGAGCACTGCCACAGTCCCAGCTTTTCCCAGGAAATCTTGAGAGGTACTTTCTGAGGGAAGCCCGCCCCCCGGGCGGCCACCAAAAGCCCCTTGGGATGCCTGTACCAGTCCTGTAGGTCTGGGTAACAGAGCCGCCTCTGAGAGAGCGCACAGTTGGTGGCGTGCGCCCTCTAGTGGAAGATCTGGGAAAGACAGTCCGCAGTGGGCAAAGGGAGGCCCCAAACCACGCAGGCCCAGCGGGGCTTCCTCCCAGCTGCCGGCCCTTGCACAGGGCAGCTTTCCACGTTGGCCGGGCGGCTGCGGGGGCCGTGGACAATCCGGGCCAGGAAATGACCTTGGATGCGTAACAAATCGCAAAAACCTTGGAAAATTTTCTGAGCAGCAGCGCTTTCCAAGCTCCAAAGTAAACAATCGAGTTGGGTGCTTGGGAAGCCTTCGGCCCTTGATGTGTTCCACACGCGGTGCTCCCGGATCCTGAAACTTCCGAGGCTGCGCAGCGAAGTCAGGCAGGGTTCTTTCCAAAAGGACATCTGAAAAACCAAAACAAATACTGCTTTGTTTTAAGCGTCCCACTTCATTGGCAGAGCCGCTTGGTTCCTTTAAAATATAAAATCCCTTTTTATTAACCCCTTTAAAATAAAATTTAAAAAAAAATCCGTTCTGTAATGCATACAATGAATTCCAGAAATTTCACGAGAAGATGCGAAATTTCTGTGGCAGAGAGCGCTCTAAGCCTAGCTGGCCGGCCAGCCCAGCTGCATCTGTGAGCTCTGGGTTCACTGAGAGGACCTGTCTCTAAGAAGAGGGAGCAGAGACTAGACGAAGACGCCCAAATCGACTCCTGGTTTCCACATGCGCCTCACACACAAGACGTGTACCCGTGAATACGCAGGAGGAGGTGTATTTTTTTAAGCAGCAAGTAAGGGTTTTTAGAATGTGTTTACCACATGCAGGAATGCTCGCTCAAAAGTTAAAACCTCAAAAGGCACTAGCACTTAGCCCCCAGCTGCTCTCTACTTGGTTCATCCGAACATTAATAGCCTCACAACAGACGCTGTACACACTTAATCTCATTTAACTCTATGGACAAAGCAGGTATCGTTTTGATTTCCTTTACTGTTAAGAAAACTGAGCAGTCCCAGAGTGGCTGGACAGAGGTCCATAGGGTATGGTGGTCAGGGAGGGTTCTCCACAGTATTCTTCTGCTTCTCTCCAAGCGTAGAATGTGCTGGTGAGAATAACCCCAACACCCAAGGATGCTGAAAGAGCCAATCAAAACAAAAATTAAAAGCAAAGGGAGATGGCACTGGTGTTGAGCAAAAGCGCCACACAAAGACAACCTTTTGGAAAGACACATGGGTCTGAACAAGCGTGCACACGTGAGGCCATGTGCGTGCAGTGGAGGTAGGGAGAGATTGTTCATGAGGAGGTCAGAGACAGAAGCTGGGTATCATCCTCTGCCACAGTCCACCTTACTTCTGAGAAAGGACCTGGAACTAAATCTGCAGCTCACCCGTTCTCTAGCCAGGGAGCCCCCAAGATCCCGCCAAACTCCAGAGGCCACACCTGGCTTCCTACACAAGTTCTAGGGATTTGAACACAGGTCCTCATGCTTGTGCAGGAAGCACTTTACCCACTAAGCCATTGCCCACAACGTGACATATGGGATCAAAATCAAACCGTGAATAAAATACTGACAAGCGATCCCAAGAAGACACGCTACAGTTTTACCAAAAGCACAGCTTTTGAAGCACAGATGGTTTCAGGGCGGGGGGGAGGGGTATGGAGATGGCTCTGGGGGCAGAGGTTGTTCTGTGGTTCAGAGCATTACCTGCTCTTACAGAGGACCCAGGTTCAGTTCCCAGCACCCACATGGCGGCTCACAACTATCTGTAGCTCAGTCCCAGGGGATCCAACACCTTCTTCTGGCCTCTGCAGACACCAGGTACACTAGTGACACACAAACATATATGCAGACAAAACACTCACACGCATCACATAAATAAACCTCTTTAAGAAACAACATACTCTGGGTCTTCTTCAGCAAGCCATTGGCATAGTAAATAATGCAAAAAAATAACTTCAAATGATTAATTAATCCCACACTTCACCTTTTCCTAATATTAAATGCCTTCAACGCCAGAGCCTGGTGCCGGGTCGAAGAAAGAATTTAGTTAGCATTTATAAACTGTCAGTGAGGATCATTTTCAAGAAACACGTGGTTATTTTAACTCAGAAAGCCAATTCAGCATTTATAAAAGGCAACTGAGTCCCATCAGCACGCCTGTCCGTTTTTCCTTCTGCATTAATAAGGCTGTGCTTCACAATTTAACTGTAAAGTGTGCCATTCAAGTGTGTAGAGTCATAATTATGCACATATTAATGGTGTATACACGAATCAGTGTATACTCTTGCTGCAAGAGGGCTAAACAAAGAAGAAGTCATCCCCCAGACTTACACTTGGGGACCCCGTCTATAATCATCTCCTGTACACCAACTCTCCCTGGCACTTCTGGGTCCCCAGCCTGACAACGTTTGGTGCAAACAAGTGGTGTTCAATAAGTGTTTCTTTAATGGATTTGTGGCTAAATAAATAAATAAATAAATACAAACCCTTGCAGATTTGAGCACTAAAGAGATTTACCAAAAGTCCTGGCTGGTTTTATGTCAACTTGATACAAGCTAGAGCCATCTGAAGGAAGGGAACCCCAACTGAGAAAATGCCTCCATAAGATTGAAGGCAAGCCAGTAGGGCATTTTCTTAATTAGCAATTGATGGGGAAGGGACCAGCCCATTGTGGGCGGGCCACCCCTGGGTTGGTGGTCCTGAGTGCTACAAGAAAGCAGATGGAGAAAGCCATAGGAAGCAAGCCAGTGAGCAGCACCCATTCATGACCTCTGTATCAGTTCCTGCCTCCAGGTCCCTGCCCTATCCTGTCCTGACTTCTTCAGCGATGAACAGTGAGCCTAATAAACCTTTTCCTTCCCAAGTTGCTTTGGTCATGGTGTTTCATAACAGCAATGGTAGCCCTAAGTAGGACACCAAAACACAAATCTCTAAGATCAAGGGAACTTGGATGGTTTAGCCATGGATCAGATGAGTGGATGCCCAGAAGGACTATGAGAGTTTTCAGAATCTGCCTCAGTTCTCATCAAGGATACGGACCTGCAAGAGGCAAGGATAGGCCCGAGAGCCCCTGCCATGATAGTAAAACAGACGCTCTTCTCTGACCCCAGTGACAAGCCAACTGTCACGTCCAGCAGACAAACCCAGCAATGTCATGCTGCCCTCCCCCACCCCAGCAGCCCACCACTCCCCAGAGTGTCAGAGTTTAACTCTGAGACAGGTCCTCGGAGGTACATAGCATTTCACACGTGAGCAGCAAGATAGAAGGACCTAGGGAGCCTGAATAGGTCAAAACTGGCTCCCCTGGTAATTCTGACCGGCCGGATTAAAGCAGCCAGATAGGGACAAGTTCTCAGAAGTCTCACTATGGTCAAGAAGAAGTGCTCTGCACATGCCATGTGGTTCCTGGGGCGCAATGGGCCATATGTGACTGCAGGGACGTGAGCAATGGGGAAAGTGATGTGAGGCAGACATCAGGATGGCGTCCACGGAGAGGTAGGGTTGGAATGGGATTGAACGGAAGATTGTGCCTAGGGTGAGAGATCCCTGCTCAGAGCCATGGGGGTAGAGGCAATGTGGAATTGTAAGCACTTCCCCGTGTGACCATGAACCTGGCCTGACCCTGCTTGGCTTCCGAGACCGGACATGATTGGGTGTATATGGGTGATATGACTGCAGACAGTATTGTGAAGAATCCCCCCCCCCCCAGAGGAACAGAAGGGAGAGCCACAAGTGGGAACAAGCCCAGAAGAGGGACATTTGCCTCAGCTTGTCATTCTGGATCTGCCTCTTAGCTCCATGAAGACAACATCCTCCCCCAGGGATATCATGAGGTACCTAACCTCTGTATAGAGAGGTGTTTTACACACACACAAACACACACACACACACACACACACACACACACACACGTAAAGTCAAGGCAAGCTCTCCCAGAACAAAGGCATGGGGGCTCCTCTTCCTCCAGCAGGCCTTAGCATCGCTGTTTTTCTTTGTTTTGACAAAGACTTGGATTCAGGAGAAAATGTTTCCAGAAGCAGCCAGCCTTCTGCCCCAAACACTGCTGTCTTCGTTAATTAATTGCATCAACCCTTAGTCACACTGGCTTCGCTCTCTGGTCCCACCTTAGGAGAGGGATATATCCAATCAAAACATTTCATTAGAGGCTAAATAGTGCAGGCTGCCTTGTGCAAATGCTAAGTGAGCCCAGCGAGGGCAGAGCTTCCAAAGTCCAAACTAGACTCCTGTCAGGAGAACTATGTCCAGGAAAAAAAAAAAAATGTTCTTGTCCAGAAAACCTCATCAGCAGGAGTTGCCAGTGTGATTCAGCCAGGCTTCTGCTCCGTCAATGAAATGTACAACTTAGGGAGAGCTAATTAATGGTATCAAGTACCACTTAAATTACCTTTCAAGCATTCTCAATTACTTGAGAAGGAGCAATTGACAATCATTTGGTGTATGAGATATGAATCAACTTTATCTAATTCATTAAGGCAGGTCCCCTGAGCTCTGGCCAACCATGCTTTGATAGCCTAGCTCAAGTGACTGAAGGCATTTGTACCTGAAAGAGGAAGAATCAGCTTGTCTTAGAAGTCCCCTTGCAGGGCAGGAGGATGGCTCAGTCAGCAAGCTTAAGGACCCGAGCTAGATCCCACAGGGCATACATTTTAAAAGCCAGCAGTCACCATGCTGGGCAGGCAGAGACACGAGGCTTTCCAGAGTTCACTGGCAAGACAGTCCCAGTTTATCAGCAAGCTTTGGGTTCAGTGAGAGCCTGTCTCAAAAAACGAAGGCAGAGAGTGACTGAGGAAGCTACTCAATATCAACCTCTGGCCTTGATCTCTAACCTTGATATGCACACATTGCCCACATGTGCACAAGGGCACACACACACACACACACACACACACACACACACACACGCATTGCCTTTTGCACAGTGAGACTTATATTTTACTAGATCCGACAAGACTGGACACATTCAGGGCGGCATGGCCATAGACTGACTTTCTGTATTTTAAGCTACTTTACAGTGTTGCTACTTTTAAAAACCTGTCTAGATTGTGGCCTCATCCTTCTTGGGTACCTCTTGGGCAGCTCCCCACCTCCACCTCACCAGCACCCTGGGGACTCTGCTTCCTGTTCTGTGGCATAAGGGACCCCCATCTCTGAAGCCCTCTGTCTCTCAGAGTCTTGGTTCCCCTCTCACTGTGGCAGCTATGAGATGTTAAGGTCAAACCTTGACATTTTGTTGGGGGACCTTGAATTGTCAGAAGTTGCCGATGTTAAAAAAAAAAATCTCAAAAATATCAACAATTTCTTGGGCAAGTCAGTTTCTTCCAAGGGAAAAAAGAAGAGAAGCCATGTATCTGTCTCATTCTCTCGAGTGTGAAGTCCCGCTGAACAGAGACCTTGAGACAATAGAGGCTGTGATAGATGCAGGGATCCTCCTGACTCAAATGTTTTTTTTTGCTCCCCAGTTCCGGTGAACTAGTTCCAGGAGAGCCACAGACTTGGAGCTACACGTACCTTGGGTATAGTAAAGCTGGCTTCTCCAGGGACCAAATATGCACTGCTCCCCACGCGCCCCCACACCTCCCTTTCTCATTCACCTCCAACTAAGCCAGGAAAAGCGTTAGAGGGATGTGGTGGCGACACCTTCCGATCGCCCCTCCACAGACCATCCCTTCATCTTCGTTCTGAGTCCCACCCCAAATGAAGCATTCTTTCGGTTTAAAGGTGGCCTCCTGGTCGCTGATGTCTGCCATGCTTTGTCGCACTTGCTAAGCTCACCAACATTGCTCCCTTTCCGCCTGTCTCACTTGGAATTTCTATTGCTGTGGTGAAACAGCATGACCGAAAGCAACTCAAGAAGAAAAAGGTTTATTTCACTTACACTTCCATTTAACAGTTCATTGTAGAAAGCAGGGCAGGAAGTCAAACAGGCCAGAACCTAGAGGCAGGAGCTGATACGGAGACCATGGAGGGTGCTGCTTACTAGCTTATTTTCTGTGGTTTGCTCAGCCTGCCCTCCTATAAAACCCAAGAACCACCAGCCAAGGATAGCGCCACCTACAACGGGCCTGGCCCTCCCACATCTACCACTAATTAAGAAAATGCCCTTATTTTTAATTGCTGAGTAGTATTCCATTGTGTAAATGTACCATAATGTCTGTATCCATTCCTCAGTTGAGGGACATCTGGGTTGCTTCCAGGTTCTGGCTATTACAAATAAAGTTGCTATGAACATGGTTGAGCAAATGTCCTTGTATACTTGAGTATCTTTTGGATATATGCCTAGGAGTGCTATAGCTGGATCTTGAGGTAGCTGGATCTTGACAATTCCTAATTGTCTGAGAAAGTGCCAGATTGATTTCCAAAGCAGTTGTAGAAGTTCACATTCCCACCAGCAATGGAGGAGGGTTGCCCTTTCTCCACATCCTCTCCAGCATGTGTTGTCACTTGCATTTTTGATCTTAGCCATTCTGATGGGTGTAAGGTGAAACTCGGGTTTGTTTTGATTTGTATTTCGCTGATGACTAAGGATGTTGAGCATTTCTTTAAGTGTTTCTCTGCCATTCTATATTCCTTTATTGAGAATTCTGTTTAGCTTTGTACCCCATTTTTTAATTGGATTACTTGATTTGTTACTTTTTAACTTCTTTAGTTCTTTAGATATTCTGGATACTAGCCCTCTGTCAGATATAGAGTTGATGAAGATCTTTTCCAGTCTGTAGGCTGTTTTATTCTCATGACAGTGTCCTTTGCTTTACAGAAGGTTTTCAGTTTCAAAAGGTCCCATTTATTGATTATTGATTCTAGAGCCTGTGCTGTTCTGTTCAGGAAGTTGTCTCCTGTGCCAATGAGTTCAAGGCTCTTCCTCACTTTTTCTTCTAACAGATTTAGTGTATCTGGTTTTATGTTGAGGTCTTTGATCCACTTGGACTTTAGTTTTGTGCAGGATGATAAATATGGATCTCTTTGCATTTTTCTACATGTCGACATGAGTTAGACCAGCACCATTTGTTGAGGATGCTGTCTTTTTTCCGTTGTAAGGTTTTGGCTTCTTTGTCAAAAATCAAGTATCTGTAGGTGTGTGGGTGTATTTCTGGGTCCTCTATTCGATTCCATTGATCCACCAGTCTGTTTCTATGTCAGTACCATGCAGTGTTTATTACTACTGCTATGTAGTAATCACAAAATTTGCAGGCAAATGGTGAGAACTAGAAAAGGTCGTCCTGAGGGAGGTATCTCAGCAGCAGAAAGACACACATGGTATATATTCACTTATAACTGGATATTAGACATATAATATGGAATAAATATACTAAAACCTATACACCTAAAGGAGCTAAGCAAGAAGGCAGACACTGGGTAAGATGATCAATCCTCACTCAGAAAGACAAATGGGATGGACATTGGAAGAGGGAGAAAACAAGAAACAGGACAGGAGCCTACCACAGAGGGCCTCTTAAAGACTCTACCCAGCAGGGTATCAAAGCAGATGCTGAGCCTCCTAGGCAAACTTTGGGCAGAGTGCAGGGAATCTTAGGAAAGAAGGGGGAGATAGAAAGACCTGGAGGAGACAGGAACTCCACAAGGATAGCAACAGAACCAAAAAATCTGGGCACAGGGGTCTTTTCTGAGACTGATACTCCAACCAAGGACCATGCATGGAGATAACATAGAACCCCTGCACAGATGTAGCCCATGGCAGCTCAGTGTCCAAGTGGGTTCCCTAGTAAGGGGATCAGGGACTGTCTCTGACATGAACTCAGTGGCTGGCTCTTTGATCACTTCCTCCTGAGCCAGGGGGGTGGGGAGGAGGCAGCCTTACCAGGCCAGGAAGACAATGCAGCCAGTCCTGATGAGACCTGATAGGCTAGGGTCAGAGGGAAGGGGAGGAGGACCTGCCCTATCAGTGGCCTTGGGGAGGGACATGGGATTGGGAGGGGACAAGGGCAGGGGCCACAGCTGGGATACAAAGTGAATAAACTATAATTAATTAAGGAATTAAAAATAAATAAGTAAATAAATAAAGTGCCCCACAGGCTTGCCTATGGCCTGATCTTGTGGACGCATTTTCTCAGTTGGTTCCCTCCTCTCAGATGGCTCTAGCTTGAGTCAAGTTGACATAAAACCAGCCAGGACACTGCCCTAGCACAGAGGCTGGCCCCTCACTCCTTTCCTAGCTTATAGACACACACAGGGTGAAGCCTGCTGCTTGCCCCCAGCCTCTGGGTCCTCCCGTCTGTCTGCCTCTCAGGCAGACTCCCTCAAACACTTGCTGTCTTCTCTTCACCTCTGCCCTCAGCAGCTGTCTCTTACACATCAGCCCTCTCTTTTGGGTGATGGTTTGGCAGAGGAGAGAAGCCTTTTCTGGTCCATCCATGAAGAAGGAGGTGATTCTCCTTTCACGTGCCTTACTATTTGTGCCCAATGTAACCATAAGGATAAAGAATCCATGCATCCTCCCACCCCGTCTCCTACCTTCCTTTGGCCCTCTCCTTCCTTTTAAATATTAAATGTTAGATGCATGCAAAGTATAAAAAGTAATTTCAAAATCACTCTCCCTCCAGCATCACAGTAGTTCTCAACCTTCCTTACGCTGCAACCCTTTAATGCATTCCTCATGTTGTGGTGACCCCCAACCATGAAATTATTTTTGTTGCTACTTCGTAACTCTAATTTTGATACTGTTATGAACCATAATGTAAATATCCGTGCTTTCAGATGGTCTTAGTGACCCCTGTGAGGGGGGTCGTGACCCACCAGTTGAGAACCACTTCTCTAGCAATAGATATGAACATTTTTCCATTTTTGTTAAATACCTTGCTCTTTTGATTTAATGAACAAATCTTTACAGATATAACCAAAACTCATCCCTTTCCTGCTCCATTCCCTCCCTCTTTCCTTTCTCGGAAATAATCACTTCCCTAAAGTTGGCATAGATAATTTTCATGTACGCCTCATGGACTCTGCGCCTTACATTTGCATGAACTATATTTGAACATGAACTATATTGGCAACTAAGACTTCTCTCTAAAAGAAAATGTAGATTGTCTGGTCTACAAAATCCCCTCTTATACTTTAAGTCCTCCCAAGACTACATATTATACCTCATATAATGTAAATGGTATATAAATAGCTCTCATGTGCACCTGTGTTAGGAACAAGAGCAATTGGTGAGATCCACAGGTATGGAGAAACCCTGGATACTGGAGTGGAGAGAGGGCTCAGTGGGTCCAAGGGCTGTGAAAGCGTGAGGACCTGAGCCTAGATCCCTAGCACCCACATATAAAGCTGAGAGCTATACCTATAACCTATAACCTAACACACCTATAAGCTGAGAGCTGTCGGGGGTATCCAGCAGAGGCAGGGTGACACCTGGGGCCAGATGATCAGCCAGACTCACCCAAAAATGGCCACCTCAAGGCTTAGTGAGAGCTATGGTGGTCTGAACAGGAATTGTTCAAACCCCTATGCCCTCATGGCTTTGAACACTTGGTGCCCACTTGGGGCACTACGTGGGGGAAGTTATGGAACCTTCAGGAGGTGGAACTTTGCTGGAGGAAAACATCACTAGGACAAGCATGGAGATTTTATAACCTCGTCCAATTGTGGTATGTTTCCTGTGTGTGAGTGGAGATAGGATCCCCCAGCCTTCCCCTCTGACCTCCTGTAGCCTTGACTTCTTCTCCATTAAGGACTCTCTCTGATACAGTAAGCCAAAATAAACTCCATTTTTCTTAAGTCACCTTTGTTTTGTCATAACAGAAAAGTAACTAACACAGAGCCTGGATCTCAAGGAAATAAGATGGCTAATGATGGAGCAGGACACTCAGTTCTCCTCTGAGCTCTGCGTATACCTGTCTGCTCACTGCACACACACACACACACACACATAGACACACACACACCCAGACACACACACACACACAGAGCTGGCTATGGCTATGCAGCGTGGATGTACAGAGGTGTTCCAAACTCTGTGTATAGACATGGGAAAGCAGAGCTATAGAGCCCGTTATTTATAATGAACGTTCCATGTCAGCTTCCCTGTGCACTTTTTCAGTCCACCGCTGTCAAACAATGGCGGCTACGCTATTGTCAGTAACTGTAGTGTTGCAGTACGCGCTGTGACACTTACCATCTCTCCTGTTGCCTGTCTGCATTTCTGTATTGAGTGCCCAGAGGGAAGTGCCTTCTGTGTGTCCCTTGCAGAGGCAGACCTCAGAAAGTCCTCTTTGAGCATGGTTTTACTGCCCAGCAGCACTATACCCTATGACAATTGGCTGCTCTCAATCATCCGCTTTAGCCAAACAGACACGCGCGTAATGACAGGCATCTGGTCTTTTCAAGTAGCTCGTCCTGGGATTGCCTTCAGATTTCTTTTTGATGACTTGTCTGCTCACAGCCTTTGCTCATTTTCCTGGTGAGTTAAGGGAAATTTTAACATATTACAAATAACAGCTTCCTTTGCCAGTCATGTTCCTGGTCTGTGCCTTGGCATTCTTAAAAGATGCTATTGGCAAATCTTGTGTTTTGACGGCGTCATACATGTGTATACATTCTGGCTGTTCCCGCCTCCACCCTCTCTTATCTTTCCCCCTCAACCCCACTCCCAACATCTGACCCTCTCCGAGAGCCTAGCTCTTGATTTCATCTCTTCATAAGACGTGTGGGGTATTTTTTGCCACTTGGTTATGTTTTTTGTGAAGATTTATATTATTATTTATGCACAGATGTGTGTCTGCACGACTACTTGTGCGCATGCAGGTGCCCATGGAGGCCAGAAGAGGGTGTCAAATCCCAAGAAGCTGGAGTTTGAGGCACTTGTGAGCTACCTAATGTGGCTGCTGAGAACGCAGCGTGGGTCCTTTGATGGGCTGGTGTGTGCTCTTAATCACTGAGCTAGCTTTCCAGCCCTGCCTTTGAGTTACTGTGAAGAAAGACATTGAGACTGATGAGCACAATGTCACTTCTGAGGACAAATGAGTGACAATGTGCAAAGCACTTAGAAGAGTGCCCGACACACTCACTGTTCTTCTCACACAAACTCTTCGCCTGTTTGTAGCCTTCGTTTGCTCTGCTCTGTTCCTGAAGTGGATTTGGGTAACTCTTAGCCTTTTGCTCTTTTATGTAAGTTCTTGGAACAGCCTGTTGAGATGTTGTCTAGCACAGATGAATTTGAGTGTCCGAAACTTCTATAAACACTATAAACTTCTATAAACACTATAGCTTGGAATTTAAGAAAATACAACTTTGCTTCAATGTTTTATCATTTTCTCCGAAAGACACCTTGCAGTTTTGATAAGCTTACACATATTTTCTACTTTCAAGGGTATTTTCATTCTGACTTTTACCAGTTTATTACCATTATGTATTTCTCTTCTTCTGAAGGACATTTTTAGTTATTAACCCCCTCTCGTGCCTGCGTGCGTGTGTGTGTGTGTTTATAAGCATGTTCCTACATGCAGCCATAAGAGCCAGAAACTGATGTTTAATGTCCTCTGCCATCGCTCTCCACATTGTGTTTTGAAACAGGGTTTCTCGCTGAACCTATCCATCACTGACTGGCTAACCTGGCTAGCCAATGAGCTCCTGGAACCCTCCTATCTCTGTCTCTCAGTACCGAGAACACAGGCTTCCACTGGCACATCTGGCTTTTTATTTGGGCCGTGGAGACCCTGAACTCAGGTCCTCATCCTTGTGTGGTGGGTGCTTGCCCTCTGGTTACCTCCCTGTCCCGTAAGAGTTTCTGAAGAAATTACAAGACTGGAGCACTTTACTCGAATGACAGTTTAGCTGATTAAAGGCAACTAAATGATCAATATCACCTTAGCAACGCCCCACTTGGTAATGTCTTCCAGGTGTGACTGATAGGGATTCTGCTGGCGATCCTAACTATCGATCCCATTGTTAGTAATCTTTCTGCTCTTTCTAGGTGGTTTCTGTAATTTTCCTCATGTTTACAAATTTGTCCCAAGCATCTTGAGACTGCAGCGCATGGGAATGTGTGTTCAGCTCAAGCGGGATGTGAAGGCATTAACCCAATGACAGTTTTAGTGGCCTGTCAGAACCGCGTGTTTACCCTATGAAAAGGCGCTGTGATTAAGAAACCCAGAGAATGTGAAGCTTTCTTACAGATGGAGAGCAGCTACAAGGTGAGGCCTCTAGGAGCCATAATGTCTTCCATTTTGTCATGAAAGAACTAGGTCACATGGCACCTGCAGATGTACACATAAAGACGGTAAAAACATTTAAGGTTGTATCCATGCGCCTTATAATCTACTTTACCTATGCTGCTTTCCCAAGCTTCAAATGTCCAGCCCTAGGCTACTACTGTGCTTCCAAAGGGGGTAGCACCATGCCCCAGTAAGGAATGTGCTGTGGGTTGGTTACTCAAAGTATACTTCTTCCCTTCTTCCCATGAGCTTGTTTCTTCATCCGGAAAGTGAAAGCAGCTTAATGTGCTGTCAAATTGGAAAGATGAGCTATGGCTTTGTAAGAGGCGGTGAGCCTCACTGTTACTGAAGCTCAGGGAATGCCCCTGCAGGAAGGGCGGCTCTGTCTCACGGCCACGGCCGGCCCCAGGTTGGGCCATTCCTGCGCTCAGCTCCTCCAGGTGTCTTCATTATCTGTAGCTGAGTCCAGACTATTCCCACATGAAAAGGCTCGCAACTGTTTCTCACACCTTCCCTTCTTTTTCAGCTAAAGGCGGTGTGCCTTTTAAAAAACGCTTCCTGGTAGTTTAGAATATACGCCTAATGTCTGTGCAGTTGTGAGCACGACAGAAGAAAGGCTTCCTTTAGAAAAGCATCTCACACTTTAAAAATAATCTAAAATTGGTCATTTATCCATATTCAAATTCAAAGGTTAACATGAAGGTATATTTAGTCCAAAAGTCTTATTTTTAAATGAAGAAATAAGCTAAAAGAATAAAAGATATTTTCTTGGGATTTTTTTATAGAACTGTACAAATTCACAGATGTACAATTGATTTAAAAGTTATTACAAAGCTACCCCATGCTGTAGAGATGGGTTGGGAGTTAAAAAGCATTTGGTCCTCCTACAGGGGACCTGGGTTTGGTCCCTGACATCTGCATCAGGCAGCTCACAACTGCCTATAACTAGAGTTCCAGGGGCTCTGATGCCCTCTGTCCTTCTAGCAACTGCACATGCACGGTGCACATAAAATCACAAAGGCACACACATATAAAAAGTCTAATAAAAAGAGATAATGCAGTGTTTCTGTGTATATAGAAATTAGTCATGATAATGGTAACATTTTATTTCATTAAGTAATTGCTTTTAATGCCGAGATACTTTTTACTATAGGGGAACTAACAGGAAATTTAAAATTGTCTGAGGCCCGCTTCCCCTCATCTGGTTCCCATGACATGGCGGAGATCCACGCACCCATCTCCTAAGAGGTTGAATGGTGCGGATCAGGTATAGAAGATGACCTGATGTCGTTCAGATGACGGATGGCTTAGGGAAGATGATGAAAACGTAGACACCTCCACTTATAGTTGAATGGATGGCAGCACCCAAGGCCAACCTTCCGTTCTATTCAAGGGTGTTCCTACTCAAGCTTCCACACAGAGGCATCCTCATGGGTCTGCCCCTCAGATCTGGGACTAAGCTCAGTGGAGGAAAGCCACAAGAATATATGTCTATGCTGAATACAAGGACTGCCCTAGTAGTAACCATCACTATAATTCAATATCCAGCCGAAGTGAAAAGGAAAACAGATTTATTTTGGTCTGGGGTGGGGGGTTTAACCCATCCTGGTGGGGGAAGGCAAGGTAGCTGGCCTGGCTCCTTGTGTCATGGTAGGAGCATGAGGTCGGAGGTTCTCCTATACTGATAAACAAGGAGGCAGAATGCTTGGGCGGGCACTAGCAGTGGACATAGACATTAAGGCCTGGCCCCAGGGACTCACTTCTGCTAGCTGAGCCACGGAATCCAAAGGTCCCACAAACTCCCCAAACAATACCACTGGCTGGGGACCACATGTTCAAACACATGAGCCCGTGGAAGACATTC
The DNA here is from genome assembly GCF_907164565.1 of Psammomys obesus. NCBI lineage: Eukaryota > Metazoa > Chordata > Mammalia > Rodentia > Muridae > Psammomys > Psammomys obesus. The sequence goes on along the minus strand of NW_026585691.1, from coordinate 5,353,653 downwards.
AGACTTAAGCTACAACAGGTCCCCATGTGAATGATTTTCTTCAAGATCATTAAACCCAAATCATCTGACACATAAACATCGATGAGGATTGTAAGAGAGCTGATTTCTAACTCCATGTTCATTGACTGAGTAGGAATTTTAGGCGACCCAGGAAATGGTCTTACCCACCCACCTAAGCCATGTGTAACCCATCTTCACAGCCCTTAAAAGCAGTGTTCTTAAGCGCTTCTTACCCGCCCTGGACTGTGCTGACAAATGTGCAAGAGGTCTTTGCTCTTTTGGGGTCAGCTTGGAGCAAGTGTCTTCTGGGTCTCTGAACATTAACTGCAGGAATCTCTGACATGAGCAAGCTGTAGTTTCCTGCTGGCAGTAACCTCAGACACAATTCTAAATGTTCTGTAGGCCTCACAGCTATTCCAGAACCTCTCAGGAGTATGGTTTCCTAATGAAAAAAAAAAAATCCGCTATTCATAATAGATTACTCAAATGACTGGAGTTCATTATTGAAAAAGCTAAGAACTCGGATATTAATTCACTAATTCATGCACCCTCCCTTCCTACTTTTTGAAAGCACGGGCCACTGTGAATTGAAGATTTGTGAAGGGAAGATTTGATCAGAAGTGTCAAAGTAGGTTAAGCTTCTCACGGTACTCCACGGGGAAGGGAGCTGTGCCCTCTTCAAGAATAGTTGCTTAATTTAAACCATCAATAACTGCATGCTTAACTAAGCTGCAGCCCCCTCTGGTGAAGCTGAACCTTTATAGCTTTTATTCAAATCACTTCCTTCAATGCCTGCTCATTCATTACATCACTACTGCTCTCTAATGCCAAGCCGTGTCATCTAAAATACCATCTCTTCCTGGGCATGCCCCTAGCCATGGTGAGAAAGCACCTATCTTGGGCATGTGTTTTGTTTCTGATAGCACTACCTAATGGCTTGTGGTAGAACCTGGAGCGTTTCATTCTTAGTTCTAAAAGAGCATTAGAGAGAGAGAAGTCAATTTTGTACTTCCTCCTCATTATACCTCAAAGGCTACATATGCTGTGCATATTATTAACTGCCACAGTCACATTAGACTACATGTTAGGATTCTCGGGGTTGGGGAGATAGTTTAAGTCAAGGGCTGGCTGGCGTAGACTCTTAAGTATTTTCTATGGGAAATGCCTATGCCACTGTAAAGCTCAATACATAGATGGGGAGGAGGTAAATAACTTGGGGGAAATAAAGGCACAAAGTTCTGAAAGAAAGCCAAGATGCTGATACAGGCCATGTGTACTACACACGGACGCTGAGTATCCCTCTCCAGCAAGGGTAGAGGGTAGGGAGTGGAGACAGAGTCTTGGCATGTACTGCTGGGTCCTGATTTCAAGTACTCTCTCACTGTAGCATCTTAGGGACCTCCTTTGGTGTCTTTGCTCCACCTGACAAGCCTTAAGAACTAGGCTGTTAATTTCCAGGCTTTGCTATCTTGTCCTACAGCTGCCTGCCTCTCCACTGTAGTGTGAAGCTAGCCGTAACCAATAAATGGGTATACTGTGTTCCCATTAAACTTTATTTAGAAGAACCCGTTACCTGGAATCTTCTTTAACAACCATTTATTCAATAAAGACAATTTACTATTTAAGGAGATAACCACAGAAATGCAATGGAGCATGAAAAAGGAAGACTGAAAAGATGGTTGAGGTGAAAACCTGGCTAAGAGAGAAGCTGGTGTCAAAAGGTATTTTCAAACAAAACACAACAAAACAAACAAAAAAAACCAAAGTCAAGATTTGCAATCTAGTTTCGATAAAAGCCATTTATTGTGGGATTTAAGCCACATTAAAAAAAATCAGCAGTCCATCTCAGGTCACTTGATCTTTCTTCGGGTTTTCTAAGAATTAATGCTGAGAAGGTAATCCTCTTTGGACAGGGTTCATAATTATCTTGGTGAATGAGACTGACCTAAAAGACAGGGCTGTTTTATTTTACCACCACCCTGATTATGTTCTCACTGGAGGTCAATTTCGAAAACCCTCCCTTCCAGCAGCTAACATTTAATATACAAGAGGGACAGAACAATTTCATTCTCGGTTTGTATTTCTTCTGGAGGTCATAAATCCTTGTGTTGCACCATCAAGGTGTGCTTTGTTCTAGTAGATGTAAACCTCACCAGCAAATGGCTTGCTAGTGAAACGGTAAGATGCAGTAATGACACGGTCTGAGTGGGAGAGAACTCCATTGCTTTTCATAGTCTCTCCTATACTCTAGTTTTTGGTTTGTTTCTGGGTTTTGTTTATTCGTGTTGTGCCTGAATTTTGAATTTAATAACTTGACGATTGGCTGCTGACCACACAGGCTCTAAGTCACCCGGGTGACAAATTTCTGGACGTGTCATGAAGAAGTTTCTAGATTGGATTAATTAAGGTGAAATGACCCACCCCATCTGTGAGTGACACTATTTAATAGCTGGAGTGCCCAACTTAATAAAAATGAGGAGGCAACTAAGCACTAGCACCCATCTCTGCTTCCTGACTACTGATATGTTGTCGGCTGCATCGTTCTCCCACCTCTGCCTTTCCCGCCATGACAGACTGCACCCTCTAACTGTGAGCCAGAATAAGACCTTTTTTCCCTTTACTGCCTTTTGTCAAGTATGTCATCACAGCAACGAGACGGGTTAACTGACACAGAACAGAGAGGTTTACAGCCTCTTCTGGAGCCCCCTGGGGCCAGATGTACTTGAGAATAGAGAAGTTCGGACTCTGGAAAGGCAACAGGGTTCCTATTCCACGTGGCCACACTCATAATCATCCACAGAGTTCAGTTACAGCCAAACGTGTTTACATGAAGAAAGAACACAAAGAACTTGTCAGTCCAGTTCAGACTTTGAGTCCAGGTGACTTTGTTTTAAATTTGTGAACAAGTCTTTTGACTTTCAGAGCTTTTTGTACTCAGGAAGGGACTATACAGTAGGTGAAAATAAAACGCAGAGCAAGTTTTTTCTCAAGGTTCTTTCAGTCCAAAATGACCTTTGATACGGATTATTTAAATGGCACAGGCCTTTCCATGAAGGACGTTTTGAGAATGAACTCAGGAAGAATTGAAATTCTTCCACCAGAGGGGCATGGTCACCATCAGGGGCGAGCTATGTCCCTCTGCCCTCGTAGGTTTTATTCACACACATGGCCCAGAACTTCTCTTGACAGTAGCCATAGTCATCTCGGTGACAATGTTCAATCAATAGGCCTCGCACCTCAAGGACACAGGACTCGGAAATGAGCAACTTAGTGATTCTTTGTGGGGACAGTAAGATAGCTCAGCAGGCAAAAAGTTTGCCACCATCGCTGATAAGCTGAGTTCAATCCTTAAGACCTACATGGAAGGACCAAGAACAGACTCCTGCAATCACTCTCTGAGCACACATGATAACACGCCCCAGACAAATAACTAACTGGTATAATTTTTTTTAAAGAATATTTTCTCTCCAAGAAGACAATGGTTTTTGTAGCCCAGGTAGTAAGTAGCTGTACTGCTGTTTTAACTGGTATTGCTATGTGGAAAGCTTTCTGAGTCACTGCTAAGTCAGATCATTACTTTTTAGTTCTGGCTGTGCCTTAGAAATGTACATAGAGCTTTGTTAAAAAGACAAAGAAAAAGAAAAAACAAAACACCAGATGTCTAGAGAGCCCTCAGATCAGCGGACTTCAAGTCTAGAGCACTGGGAAGTTATTAGTATTCTCTCATACATAATTCAAAATAAAACCCTATCCTAGGAAGCTCAGGTAAGAAGTCTATCCCAGAGTAGATTTTCTTAGAAAGCCCTAGTGTGTTCTTCCAATGTTTTGTTCACCTTGGATTTTGATGTATCTGCCTTGCTACAGGCCCCGGGCGAGCCTCCTCTTGCTACCTGATAAACCAGTGCTGGGTGGGCTTTCAGACTGGTAATCTGAATGCCCAGTGGGAGTGGTGGGGATCCAGGAACGGAAATACTAATGGGGTTGCAAGAGATTGAGGAGCATTCTAGGTCTTCAAACCAACAGAGAGACTCCATGCCCAAGCCCCCGAGCCCACCACCATAAATTCTGTCTCCCAGAAGCCGGCGTCGGCATCCCTGCCACTCTTCCTCAGGGGCAGAGAACTGATGCAAGGCTCAGTGCAACGCAGCTCCAGTGAGGGAAGGGGATTCAGAGCTCTGGAAAAAGCTTCCCCTCCCCAGCTCTGTGGAAAGCGTGCAATGTCTCACCTGTCTTCTGACAGCCACATGATCAGAAGAGGAACCGGGAAAGTTGAAATAAAGAAGAGAATGTGACTTCGGTATTCAACACAAACACAGAGATCTCACACATGAACAATGCAGCAATATTTTATTTCTCTCAGAACTTTATAAGCAAGTCAGTGCCTCTGAAGGTGTTTTCAAAAACACAACGCACCTAATTACATCCAACCAGTGGATATACTTCTGTCTCAGAAAATTGTATCAAATAAAAATGTTACAGATACCTGAAGGTAGTCAACTTGAGATTATGAGTTTATAGGTTTGGTTGTTCATAGTCCAATGTTCTGTACATTTGTTTCTGGAGTAAACCATCAGTGCAATATAATACCTTAAATATTAACTATACCATTGACCACTGGGATTAACATGAAGAAATGTAATCAGACATTCAAATTCCTGATTAAGTCAGTTTTAAAGACACAGAATGCTACTGTACTTGCTGGAAGGCTTATTATCACCTTCTAGCTCTAGAAAGTTCAAATTAGGTTTAAAGCTATCAGGTTCATATGTGATGATTTTCTTAACAGAAATAAAGGTATTAGGCCAGACACAGTGACACAACACCATTAATCCCAGCACTTGACAGGCAGAGGTAGGCGAATCTCTGCGAGCTCAAGGCTAGCCTGGTCTACATGGTAAGACCCTATCAAAAGAAAGAAAAAAAATGGGGGAGAGAAGGTGGAGGGCAAAGAGGACTGAAGAAAGGAAGAAATTGAATTGAAAATCCAACAACTACCCAAAATCAACACTGATTCGTGCACGCTCCCCTTGGAGTGACATGAAGCAGCCCGGGCGGGGGGAGTTAGGAAGTCTTCCCTGGCAGTCTTAGCGGCATGACTGACAGTAGAAGGGCCTGCCATCCACAAAGGCACCGCAAGCCAAGAGCACCCACACCTTCATCTCATCACTGGTTGCTTGCTTTAATTAAGTGTCATGTTCAACATCCTGAACAAGGCTAAAGGGTCACCCAAGGAAACTAACTCCCTCAGAGTCAACAGGCAGCCCCTATGCCCTCCTGAAGCCACCGACAGGCAGCCTGACACCCCTACCTGACCTGCCAGCACTTAGCCCGGACCAAATGCAGTTCACCAGAGACACGAGGAAGGACAAAAGCTTGCATGAGCGTTTTGATGCACACGGGAACACCCATTTCCCAACTCTATACAGACCTTCAAAAAAACTTACATAATAAAACAAGTAGAGGTTTTTTCATTCTTTCTAACAAGTGTTTAAAAGACATTTACAGGTATGCATTAAAATTAAATGTTAATTTATGGCACGCTTAGCGGTCTCATATATTCTAAAATAAATCTCTGGGAATATAGAATATTGCATTTTACATATTTCTGAATGCTGAGGTGCTTATAGTGCAATGTTTTCATTCCCAAGAAACTAATTGTGCCCGTGAGCTCATCTTGAAAGAGACCCAACTTTGACGCCCAGTGGGTGCCTTGCTACAGACAACGGCCTGAAGCTTCCAGATTGCCCATATTCTGTGACTAGAAGGAGAAAAAACAGTATCCATGTACCAGTATCCTATTAGAAGAACAATAAATTTTACATGAAAAATAGAAAAAACACGCCATCCCTTCTTTCGGTGGCATTTTTTTCCATCAATTACCTGGTTTACCAAAAGTGTTCTCTCAGCTCAATTACTGTACAAATTAACTTTAAACAAATGTCAGAGTGTCCACTATTTGTCTGGCTAAATCCTGTCAAAGAACACGCCTCATTTTAAAAGCTCCTCTCTTCAGTACAGACTAATTACAAACAAGCCCACCAGTCTTTGTTGCATAATTTTAATATTAATGAGCATCTCCCCCCGAGTCTGAAGTGGTATTTCTTTGCGGTCTGACCTACACAGTGCAGCAGCTCATCCCTAATATATGCAGAGTTGCAAAACCAAGACTCCAAACCGAGACTGGAAAGGGGAGACCCAGGGCTGGATTTCTCCAAGAAACAGAACCGAGGAACTGCTGGAAATTTTCTCTTTAGCAGGACTTTTGAAGTGAGTGTTTCCATCTCAGAAGCCTTGTAAAATCTGTGGTCAAGATGGAACCTGGGGCCTGAGGAGCTTCACTGAAGACTGCCTCATCAGCTTCTGCTGGTGCCTGGCTGACTGTGCGCTCTCAATGGCATCAAAGGCTCTCTGGAAGGCAAAGCAGGGTTATCAACTGCAAAGATGGCCTCTGGCTCACCCGGGGGGAGGGGAAGGCAGGGGAAGGCAGGGGAAGGCAGGGGAAGGCAGGGGAAGGCAGGGATGCCAGAGTCTCCACACAGGTGTGGACAAGGACCGGGCTACCACCCACCCACGCAGTATGAACCATGACCCCTGCACTTCGGTGAGTTCACAGCCCGCCATTCAGAGGAACATTAACACAAAGTTACCGGCAGTAGAGACTGTGTGAGAAACAATGGCTACCAGCCGTACAGGCTTGCCACAGGTCTTCCCGCTAAACACCTTGAGGGGGGTGTTAAAATGAACACTTTACCTTCGCTGTGGTGGGATCCTTGAGGTAAATTTTCCGAAGAAAGCCCACGTTGGCACTGTCTTTTTTATGGAACAGACTCTGCTCCTGTTTTTAAAAGAAATAATGACAGAAGAAAATTATTCCTTAGAAGAAAAAGAAATACCATAATCTTTAATAGGATGCTTAAATGTCAACTTATTTTATAAGCACCACACCACTGGAGTGCATACATCAAGGACAACATGAAATAAATCCTTGCTAAAAGGACAGCGATTGCGCACCAGAGGCGGAATTTACAGACCCGTTTGTGTAATTGAAGGCTTCCGCAGGCAACCATAAATAGTCTTCGGGATCACAGCGTGTCAGTGCGTGACAACTGACAGTGCAGTGGCAGACCAACAGGTAAAATTCTCACAGAGCGAGAAAACACACTGCATCAATTCTTACCACGGATGTGAAGGTGCTGTAGCAGTTTGAGTAAGAATGGATCCCATAAGCTTCTATGTTTGAATATCTGGGGCCTTGTCAGTGGGAGTATTTGGGAAGGACTGGGAGGTGTGGCCTTGTTGGAGGAGGTGTGTAAATAGGAGAAGGCTTTGAGGATTCAAAAGACACACACCATACTCAGTCTGTCTTCCTCTCTGCCTCCTACTTTCAGATCACCTTGTAAGTGCTTAGCTCTTCCTGCCCCCATGCCTTTGCACCAGAATCGTGGACTCTCACCCTCTGAAACCATGAGCCCCAATTAAATTGTTTCTTTTTTATAAGTTGCCTTCTCGTGGTGTTTTTACCGTGGCAATGGAAAAGGAACTGGGAGACAGGTGGCAAGGAGGAACTGTGAAATATGCATGGGACAGTCTGCCCCAGCTCCAGAACTCTGTGTCCTGGCAGGGCACTCTGCACTGCGCTGCGCTGCTCTGGTGAGGGTCTGCCACAACACAAACGGACAGGCTGACTCTCGAGCCTCATGTTTGCAAATGTCTGTAATGACAGAAGTGAAGGACAAACCTACTCAAAAGTCTATTAAATTCTGTGGAAAATGTCGTGTGGAGGGTTTCAGGAAAGGGGATAGTACTGTTATTTAGGCAAAATAAAGATGCTTCAAAAATTACCATATTTAGAATGCCAGTTCTGTATGTTTTCTTAGGAGAGATGAAAATACATCTAGAATAGAATGTGTGTGTCTGTCAACAGTGAGCAGGCCTGAGAACCCAGCAAAGATGAGGTATCACTTCTGCTAACTCCTTACTGTGCAATGGAAAATTCATCCTTAGAAAAGCATGGAAGCAAAGACACAGTAGGACATGCAACGTTTAAATCGTATTTGCATTTCATGTGCACCAAATTATTAACAGAGCTAATAGGCCCAATCAATTTTTAACTGTTTGTGTGCAGATGACAGCAGTGTGCATGCTACTAGAGTCCACGTGCAGAGCTTAAGACAACCCTGTAGGGTCATTTCTCTAGAGTTCCAGGGATCAAACTCAGGTCGTCAAGCTCGTAGAACAAGTGTTTCAACTTGTTGAGCATGCCACTGACCTTGGACCTACTTATTTACTTTCACGGAAGCACTCAAGCCTCCCAATAGCTTAGCAAAGAGAATATTTCTAAAAATATCTAAGATTATAGCAAAATGGGTATGTCCATAAAGAAACAAAACCTCCTACTCACTAATGCTTAATTGTACTGAAAGCAGAAGCAGTTCTGGCAGATAAATTGATATTTCACTCTATGTCGGGAAATACAGTGACACAGAGTTAGTTGCTTATTTACAGCTCAGTATGCGCTAACACAGACAGCCACGGCCCTGCTCCTCCAGAGTCTGCCTCTGTGACCATGAGGCGGCCAGAAAGTACTGACTGAGTCTCTGGCCTGATTCGTATTTTCTTACCTTCACTGAAATCTTCAGCAGATTTTCACTGACTCCAGGAGGACAAACAAAATCTTCAAACAGACACTGCCAGTCCACAGACATATGGCCTAGGATTTCAACTTCCTTTATAAACAGTACTCGCCTATTTCGGAAAAGAAAACAAACATAAGCACAAACCAGCTCCATCCTTTGCTCTGCTTAGTGAACAACAGAAACTGACCCTCGTAAGAATCACGGGGGTCAGAGAGCGTGTTCAGCCTGAAGTGGGGTAGGAAATCTTTATCAACCTCCTCACCCCAGGGCTCAGGGAAGAGCCGGAGGTGGGGAGGATGCTGTGAAATGCTGGCTTCTGGACACGACATAGCTACTGCACTCAGGAACCCAAAGCCACTGTGACTACCATTACAAGATGTGCACAAGGTGAAGCCAGCCCAGATCAGTCTCCAGGCCCCATTACTGAGGAGGCCCTGTCAGTGGACAGTTCCTTGGGGAGGGAGAATCATTCTGTCTTGAATGTGGCCACTAATGGGTTCCCTACGCTCCATGGATGACCCATGCTCATGTATATACTAGCAGCAAAAAATATACCTAGTGGTTTATTAAAAAAAAAAAAAAAAAAAAAAAGAAAGAAAGAAAAAAAGAAAGGAGGAGGAGGGGCCATGAAGTTGAAAAGGAAACATGTTGGAGGAGAATACAAGGGCAGTTGGAAGGGAAAAATGGAGGCAAATGAGGTCATACTGCACTGTATATATGCGCATGGAATTCTCAAGAATAAAGAAAATTTTTAAAAATTAAAAAGTTCACTTATAGAAAAGTATTCTATAAATACTATAAAACAAAAGTCTATGTAAATGTCAAATGAAGTGCAATGTAACTCTCTACCTAACAAAATGGACTTTAGAAATCCCCTTTCTGTCAATCTTGCAGAATCCAGGAATGTAGTTTTTGGTTTGAACCAGTGAAACTCCTGAGAGGGGAATCGCACGTGGCACACGTGAAGCACAGAATGCACCCTCACGTGGGAGGCGACAAGCAGAAGCCCCTGAAGAAGAGTTATCTGGGATATTCCTAATTGCTCCTTCCTGTCAGTCACTTAAGCCTTCCAGCCAAGACAGATGGTGCAGGAAATGTCACAAGCCCAAATGTCAGCAGAGGCTCACTTTGGACCTACTAATAAATACTAGACTTGAACATTTTAACGCTAATGTAAACCACAGGAGGAATGTCTCATTATGCTCAACAGCAATAAAAAAAAAAAAAAAACAACATAATCCTTAAAGGACACCCACACTCATTTCCCACTCAGTGTGTCAGATTAATAACTGATATAACTATACTTGATTTTTAAGTCTCCGCTAAAGACTGCAAAACTAGAAATGTAGATTTGTAAAATCAAACAGCATATAGGTGCCAGAGAAAAGAAGGAAGGTGGGGACCCTGCTTGTGGGGCACCCCATGCTTTGAAGGGAAAGCAACCAAAAAGACAATGTCACAGGTTCGGAGGACTGGAGAGGGAGCAGGCTGCACTGGCAATGTGGAGGATGAGTCGCTCACTGAAAAATTCTCTTTAGAAAGAGGCAGTCATCGTTTAGGCGACACAGACACATGGGCAGATTAATAGAAAGATGGCATTGTGTGGTACTGAGAATTGTACTCAGGGCCTTACAGATGCTAGGCAAATATGCTCTCTTAGCTCTGGCCCCATGCATCTTGTCACTCTCTGTTTTGAGGCAGGGTCTCACAACATTGCGCAGGCTTGCCCAGAACCCAATCTGTACCCTAGTCAGGCCTGACCTAGCAGTCCTCCTGGCTCTCCCAAGCAGCAGGGATAACAGGCCTGCGCTCCAACCTCAGCAGGAGGAAGGGCCTATGGAGGAATGGGGAGCTCTGCGGCTGGAATACCAGACACATACTTGGGCAAGAAAATCTCCTTAAGGTCTAATCTTAGAATGATATTAGTGTCATCTTAAAATTAAAACTTTAACTTATGGGTAACTGGACAGCCTATGAAGGTTCTTTAGTTTAGACATACTTCTGGTGACAAGCAGAGAGTAGGGGCACAGGGCATGGAGGAGAAAATCAAGACAGGCAGTTCCTACTAAGCCAGATGGGGGAGCTTTGACAGTCTTATTTGTGACAGTGGCTCTAAGGAGAGAGAATGAGCTAGACTCTGGGTGTTCAGGAAGGCAGGCCTGAATGAACCTGGTGATCGGTAGACAGGGGAATTAGAGCAGGCCCCGACACTGGTTCTCAGGGGAGCGCTATGAGAAGTTTGGACTCATTTGGGACCGATACCTACAGGACACCTGATCCTTGCAGAGCAAGAGTCAGCAGAGTCGTCCTTCATGTGACACTTTCAATACCCACACACACTCTAGCCACTCTCTGATGACCATCCCCCACACCTCTGCTCCGAAGCCCAGCTTACTATCAGATATCAAAGCCGTGTGCCAAGTGCAACTCGCTATTTTGTGCATTTCTGAACTCTCTCTTCTCCGGACCATTCCAATGACACGCTCTCCCACCACCTGAAGTCTCCACGCTCTCCAATGCTCCGAGTATCACAGTTTAAATCTTGTCATCTCCTAGGTGATACACTGTGGCATGGAGTCTCCAAGATAGCCACTCCAGATTATTTTTAAAGTCTGTTTTAATTTTTAAGTGTGTGTGAGTGTATGGGGATGTGCACTGAACTGCAGGTACCCACAAATGTTGGAGGCCTCAGCCCAGTGTGGGTGCTGAGACCTGGAAGTGGGCCCTCTTTAAGAGTAGCAAGTGCCCTTAACTGCCAAGCCGTCTCTATAGCCCCTGTGTTCACACCCATAAGATGACTGAACAACCCTTTCTTATATGACTAGTTGGTTAACCTCTTAAGAAAGAGTCGTTTCAAAGTCTGGATTCTGTAGTTCTCCTTTTCTTATTTTTCTCCTCATACAGTTATATCCAGATCCAGATCCAACAGTGAGGAGCCGGGGCAGCAGCCTGGTGGAGAGCACTCACTTAGCAATCATTACAGCCTGGGCTTGGTTTCCAAAGCTCAGACAGAGGGGTGGTACCTTACAGGGAAAGGATGTCTTCACGTCCTTCGATGGACGGAAGGAGGGAGGGGGAAAGTGATGAAAAGAGGGAGACAGAGAGAGAGCGAGAAGGAGGGAGGGAGGGAGGAATGAAGCAGAGTGTGTCTACTCTAAGTACTCTGCTTGAATCCTACAAAACACAGAACTTTGGAAATTACTGATCGACAGTAGTTACCTGGAGGTAAGTTTATTTCTAGAGTAAATCCTGAGACATTAAGTTTGATATTGTATCACAAATCCTTTTTCTCTGGAAAAAGTGTTTATTAATTCCAAAATACTCGGAAGGAACTTCGGATGGGCACACAGGAACAACACGCTTAAAAGGGATTTGCCAATCTCCCCGATAAAACCTTATAAGATAGTAAAGTGACATCACCCTCTTCAGTGGAAGAGAGTTCTTACAGTGACATCACTGCATGGTGAAGGCTATGCACACTTCTCCGCATAGCTCAGCAGCTGCTGCTGCAGCTGGATAAGCCCTAAGCCAAGCTGGGCCAAGCTTCTGCATCTCCAGAATGAGGGGCTTTGAACACACACACTCTCAGACAAATATCTACAGCTGTGCTTCTGTGATATGATAACGGTCCTAATACCCTGAAGTACAGTTTTCTAACCCTCTGTCACTGTAGCCTTTGAAAGCGCTCCCGTGAACACAGCTGGTGGCATCTAAAAGGTAATACCTGTTTGTAACCATAAGGACTGCCCTCTTGTTCCCAGGAACAGCACAGTGGAACTGGTAGGTCTCATCTTCCAACTTTTTGATTTGGTTCTGAAAAAGAAAGAATAGTTAAGACTTGGGAACGCCACATATTTAAATATTTATTTGTATAGTAGCTGATGATAGTCAACTACTACAGGAAAAGGTACATGAGAAACAAGACTAGAACACTGCAATTGGTGTCTGAAGCAAGAAAACAACTTATTTACAATAAGTTGGCAATTACTTTCCACGACTGTCTTCAAAGAAAATGTATGTAATGCTCACCAAGTGAGCATCTGAGGAAAAACAGTTTACTCTTAGTAGCTTAAAAGGTTTAGAACTGTCAGTCAGAAACAATCACACATCTTAAGCATGTACAAATATGGTGATACAAAATTGCTATATTAATGTCTCAGTGGTCCTTAAAAGGTCCCTCCCGGGCAAGAACTTGGGACGGCAAAGAACATAAAATTTAGACATGATTCTTTTTACAGGAGGGTCTACATTTTAATTTCAGGTTCCTTCGAGAAGTCTGTGACCCTTCTTAAAAGCTAAGGCCCAGCGACTGGAGAGATGGCCCAGTGAATAAGAGCACTTCTCTTTCAAAGGACCCAGGTTCCATTCCCAGCACCCATGCAAGAGTTCGCAATCGCCTGTAACTCTAGTTTCAAGAGACGTGATGCCCACTTCTGGCCTCCAGCTCAGTCATGCACCTGGTGCACATACACACACTCAGGCACAATAAAAATAATTAATTTTCAAGAAGCTAAGACCCTACCATTTATTGGACAGGGTTATGTACTACATAGTGGTAAGCCTGCAGGGTGTTTGCTGTCTCTGTGTATTTGGTCGTATAGATTATGCACAAGTTGAAAAGAAACATTTTTGTATGAAATTATATTTCTGACTAACACAGACGATTATGGACTCAAAGAATTTCTAGCATTTCAAATATTTGCAGTTTATTTCTAATGCACAAAATCACCCAAGTATAAATTGTAGCCAATAAAATATTTATTTTCTTTTTCAAGTATCTTAAAACTATTGACTTAGTCAATACACATTAGAAACAACAAACAAAGTTTTTTGCAACAAATACTAATGAGTGATTATAGATATCACCAATAATGTGCGATTAAGTATCAAATACTACATGGCATAAAATACAGAAGACAGACACACTGAGTGAATGAGCCCAGCGCCCTGCATGACCGAGAGCAGCCTCCAGCAGCCTTAGGGTCATAGGGTCAACATACGCGCAGCAGAGAAAGCACACCCAGGGTTGTGATCTCAAAGCTTAAGTTCATCTTTCACTTGTGGTGCTGGGGATGAAACCTACATTCTTAAAATATGTCAGCCACTAGTCATTCCTTGCCAATTACAAAAAGCCACGGACAAGGATTACAAAAGCCATGGAAGGAAGAGAGAAGCAGAGCTTCAGAACATGTCTCGGAGAAGGGATGGGCACTCCTTTCACAGTTCACCCTTGTGAATTAGCTACAAAATTTTGCCATCGATGCTCCGGTTTCTTCAGAGAAAATGGAAAAACAGAATAGGACACTACAGTAATGCAGTGCCTTTAGCTGGAGCTGGGAATGCACACGTGAAGCCAGAGAAGCCAGCAGGAGCAGGGAGGCTTGCTTCTCTCCTAACATTTCCATTGTTTATCAGGCTGTGCTTCAACCACCAAAAGCCTTAAATTTATCACCAGGATACACTGGAAAAACTCTTCTCAGTGCTGCTGAAGAGCCACTAGACTCTGAAACTCAGAGCAAGATTCAGTCACTGGGGGGAACAGGAGACCACACTGACCAATGCAACATTCTGTTCTGAAACTCAACATGAGTAATTTAGTAAAATTCTGTTAAAGAAAAGGGTCCTTTCCCATTCATTTTCATCCCTCTCAACTTAATTCTCAGGAACAGCACAAGGAGTAGAAAAGCAAAATGCAAATGTACAGTGGTGTTTATCACAGTTATCACTACCAAGTACAGTCAGGAACCAAGATCAGGAACCGAGAATGGTCAGATATACAATGCAAGATTACCTCTGTGAGTGGACAGGCAAGGGTTAAAGTGTTAAGGAAACATTTCCATACATGAAAAAAACATACTTAGATAGAAAAAGCAAGGAACACCAACTTTAAGTCTTACATGACCATTAGGAACCATCAGCGAAATAAATAATAAATAAAACCCATCTATATACACTTACATATACATACAGGTACAACATAAGCAGCATTATCTTAAGGGAACACTGGAGTAGACTATGCTAAAACACATGGCGTGTGAGTAAGGATTTTCATAGCCGACTAGTAGAAAACAGAGGAATGCTTGGTGGGTTAAAACAAACAAACAAACAAACAAACAAACAAACAAGCCAGTATTACAGTAAGAGCGAGGAGGATATGGTCTAACATTCCAGGACTCTGTAGATTTCCACGTCTGGTTACGCTGACTCCCTTAAGGAATCAGTCCAGCAGAGTCTGAGTAATCAGAAAGTGCTTCTTACTCAGCTCACTGTCACAGCAAGATGGGTGAGAGCTGTGATGGGCTAAACCTTTCGTTACCCAGGAACGAACCATCACCGCAGCAATTTGCCTTCTATTTCTTCCAATAATTACTAATAGACTGATATTAACGTTTAAAGAGTTGTCTGACATAACAAAAACTAAAAAGCCATATGAGATGACTATAGGCTTAGCGAAAATAACTTTTTTTTTTTGCTTGGTAGCGTACATTTATAAAAAGAGAGATCACAGGAATCACCCAGGAGCCAAAAAATAAAATAAGACATAATCAATACACAGAGAAAAAGACCTCAGGTTTCGGAGGATCACAAAAGCCTCAGTAAAATTGCAATATATTCAGGAAAGCTAAAAATTGTGACTGTCACACAAGGAGCTACAGCACCCAGGGTGATGGATTGTGCTTATTCTCACAGAAGCTGCTCGCACGGGGCCTTGTGCATACACGAGGACCCTGTGCCTGTCCCCAGTTATCCAGGTACGACAAGTTTGTTCTGTTTTTGGTTTTGCTACTGTTAATATTTACACGTTTCTCTACACTTGGTCCCATAAGCGCAGAAGTCTTGTTTTGAGGGGAACGTGGTGACACCAGGGTTCAAACCCAGGCCTGTGAGTGCTAGTTTACCTGAGCTGTACCCCAGTCCAAGGATGTCAGTCATTTCTTTTGTCTGTCCAGTACTGTCTGGTCTTTGGACATCAGTTATGTTCTCTTCATAGTGTTTGTTTTAATGTAAAGCGTTCAACTAATTGCTTTTTATAACTATATGTTTAAACACGTATAAATGCACATCTTTAATCCCAGCACTAGGGAGGCACAAATAGGAGGATCTGTGTGAGTTCAAGGCTAGCCTGGTCTATACAGAGAGCTCCAGGCCAGCCAAGGCTTCACAGTAAACTCTACCTTAAACACACACACACACACACACAATCCACCTAAAAGTTTGTATCTTAACAGCTTCATCATCTTCAAATATATATTAGGGATCAACTTTCTACTTTGGTTTCAATTTTAGTTTCTAGATAAGGCGCTGTCAAATCACAAAATTAAACATTTCCATTATTTATCTTAAAAAGAAATTAAAGTATCATTTCCTTTGGGAATTAACTGGGGTATAATGATAATTTATGACTATTTTTTGCTCACCTGGAGAAATCTCTGGGGATTACTCTTGTGACCTGCCAGTGGCATGTGCTTCTGCATGTAAAGCATGCACACAGTGTGTGTGGAGGCCTGAGGTCCTTACCAGGTGCCCTCCTCCTTTACTGACTTTTGTTTACTTTGATTCTGAGCAGGGCCTCTCACTAAATCAGCTGCTCACAAAGTAAGTGAGCTGGCTGCCAGCGAGCTCCAAGTTCTGCCTGCTTCCCGACCCCACTCTAGAACTGAAGCTACAGGCATGTGCCACCACCACGCCTGGCTTGTCTGTGGGTACTGGAGACCTGAACTCAGGTATCTGTGCTTGCTAGTGAGGACTTTAGCAACTGAGCCATCTGCCCAGCCTCTAAGAGTTTGTTTATACAAGGAAAAGTATCTGTACATTCAGTTGCCACAGAGGTAATTTGCCTAATCACATGTTCTCTTACTAACTCTACTTACAATAATTAAAGCTAGTAATTATGAAGTAAGCAAAACCAACAATGGGGCTCAGTTTTCCAAAAGCATTCCTGCTAAATGCTAAGGGTGCAGACCACAGAAAATTACTTCATTTATTTGGCCATAACTGAGTCAAGAAAGAAAAAAAAAATACTGAAGGAATATTCTCCTACAACTCCTATGCCAGGTCTCACCTCAGATCTAAGGACAAGCTCAGAGAAACTGACATATTAGTTATGAAAACACCATGTCCCAGGTTAATAGTTCCATGACTCGAGTACATTCAGGGTAACATGTGGGGCAGAACTCTATGTAATTTCATCATCGAGTTTCAGAAACATAAAGATACAGTCACTGCACAGAGCCTTCCTTCTCAACTTCATCTGCATGTACACAAACAACCTAATACACAAAGTGATACAGTTTCCACAACTGCAGGAAAATATCTGCTCTGGGCTCAATACCCTTTTTAACCCCAAGCCCCAAACCTGCAAGATTATTTCCTGCACCATGGAATCTTTTACACAAATCTCTTAGCCCTGTGTAGAAACAAGAAGCCACAATTTTCAACTATGGCCAAGCCACTAACTATTACAAAAAGCTCAGACAGAAGTGACAGTTATAAAGAAAATGTCATCAAAATCCACCCTCAGTCTGATTCACACACAGTTAAATAGTAGTAGTTTGATTTGAGTTTTAAGGATGGAATCAGGCAGTACAGGAAACATTTACTCCTGTGTTCCCAGTTCTTGCTGTGTAGGCAGAAAAAGAAAGAAAATAAAGTTAGAAGCATGCAAAAAGATAAAATGTATTCATATTATATACAAAAAAACCAAAGGCTAGGAATAATTAAGTCATCTTTAACAGAAAGTATGGAACTATCGATAAGTTGCTATTGAGGGAAAGCCGTTCTTGGGAGAACAGCAATTTATGTATGTGTACAATATTTAAGTATAATGAAACTATATAGCCAAGATGAAATGGCCAAAGTACATTAATTTTTAAATATAAACAAGATTATAACATATGTAAGTGTATAAGCTCTCTTTCTCTCCTCCTGTTCTGTTTACCAGAATAAGTTTAGATTCCCACAGTAAGAGGAGTCAGGTAATTTGGCAGAGAGCAAAGGAAGCAGTGGAGTTCCAACATTAGCCACAAAGCAGGAAGCCAAAACAAAGCGCAGTAACTAAGCGAGCTGACACAGGGAGTGGGTGAAACAACCCTTAGCTGCTTCCATGACAGTCTTTTCTGCACAGAAGAAGCCTTGTGCCTTGCTCCTGTCCTGTGCAAAAAATGAGTTACCAGTTACCTCCCCTCAACATGCCAGGCCACCATACAGAACAATAAATTCTACTCTACAGATGGTGGAGACTCCTTCAAAGATTCATCATCAGGTACTCTATAAATCACCTGTAAAATCTTGGTCCTAGAATCTCTCCATTTCACAACCATGAAGGACAGAATTTACCTCTAGTAAGTTGGAGCCCTCAGATTCCTGCCTGTCATATGGACGGATGATGCCATCTTCATGGATCAGGCGAGGTGGACGGAGGCTGGACACCTCCTCAGTAGATTCTGCTACCCTGAATAAAGTAACAGAAAATACGTGAGCATCTTTCAGGATCAGACGAATTCATGTTGATCAAGCTCATAAATAAATAAGAACTATTAGTAACTTCTAAAACTTGTTCAAAGTGAAGAAAAAAATTAGGAAAGCCATGCCTGATGGATTCTAAGAACCCACCCTTTTCTTAAAGAAAGAAAATGTCAAAGTCTGAAAGGTCATGGACACTGTCACCTTGCTATCTATCAGTACCTGACATAGGGGAGGAACACTTAAAGTGTTGAATAGGGAATAATGAAATGAAACGAAAACTGAGCCGTAAGTTTTACTCTTTTTTTTTTTACTCCTTTTCACAGTTACATGGCCTTATAAAGCCTCTATAGCTTCCAATTAGATTCAAGAGCCTTAAGAACAGGCTAAATATCCGGCCCATTCATATATCCCCAGCAGCGATGGGCACACAGCAGCCCGCCCTCCCCAGCGTGTGATGTCCTCACCTCTGAATGCCTTGGAAGGTGCTGCTAGCCATATCTATGATCCCACCAGTAGGACGAGCCACGGCACCCACGAGCCCTTTTCCAATTCCTTTAAAGAAGCCAGCAGCGCCCTCCTTCTTGGCACCTTTAGGAAACCAAAGACAATGACTATGCAATGATATTTTAAGGTAAGCAAGTCTGAATTCAACACAACCCCAAGCCAACTTGGAAGCCACAAGCATCTGGGTGTCTGGGCAAGTTTCTTCTCATGTTAATGTGACAATGTGGTTGTTGTCAAAGCACATATTCCTGGGCGGAGGCTGCAGCAGATGCTTACACTAAGAGCGGGCAGTGATCTCCAGGAGACCCTGGGGCCCTCACAGATTTGAGAGGACTGATCCAGCTCAGTCAGCACCTGTGCCTGGAGGTCAGAGAACTTAGCAGAGAGCACTCACTCATTTCATTACAACCATTAGGCAGTCCAAGTGGTATATTAAAAACAGCTCAATTATTAAAAATTCTTTTCACACACTATAAAATGTCCCACCATACAAACTAAATGCTTTTGGTGTACTAAGAACTATGTAACACTGTCACAATCAACTTTAGAAAATCTTTGTCTCAGAAGGACGGTCCCTGCCTACAGTCCCTCACTCTCCTATTTCCCCAATGCCTCATCTGAACCTGTCTAGTTCACCGCCTCGCCTCCTTGTCCCAATTCAGACTTGAGCATTCACTGTGTGGTCTATCACAACTGGACTATTTTTTTTAAACTTAGCATCACATAATATAAATTCATCTATATTGTGACATGTATTACTGCTTGGTTTCTGTTTATGGCTGAATAATATTCCACTGAGCAGATATGCCATATTTTATCTATTCATGCATTGATGATAGACACGCCTTTTCGAAGCTATGAACATTCACATAGAAGATTTTATTTAAATGTCTGTTTTCAACACTTTCGACGAGTATCTTGCTGATTCACATGTAGCACGCCCTGTTTAACCACAGAGGAACAGACAGAATGCACTCCTCTAAGTGGCTGCGCTGCTGTGTGCTCCCACCAATAGCCCGTCGAGACGCCAGCTTCCCCACACTCTCACTACTGGACCTTAGTGATCCTAACTGATGTTAAGTAAGATCTCATTTTGATTTACTCCCACACTTGCCTGATGACTAAAATGTATCATTTGCAAAACAAGGAAAAGTCTATTCAGATCCTTTGCCCATTTTAAGTTGAGTTATATTCTTATTGTTAGCTTGTACAATTTCTTTCTACAGTCAAGATATAAATCTTTTATCAAATATAGTTTACAAATCTTTCGTCCCAATTCATAGATTTTTTTTTCTTTTTATGATGATATTTTTTCAAGGCATTTTTTTTTTTTTAAATTTGGCAAACTGTCCTTTTCATTTCCTCCTGGTATCCCTCAACACATAAAATTTAAATCTTGTTGAATCTGACTTATCTGCCTTTTCTTTTGTCACCTAGGCCTCGGTGTCCTGTCTGGAAGGGCTCTTCCAAACCACAGCACTTGCTGCTGCATGTTTCTAAGTTCTGAGTTCTGCTCTCACCCTCTGGCATTTCATCCATCCTGGGCTTATTACAGACAGTGTATGTAACAGCCGGCTTACTGCTCTCCCCGTGTAGATGCGCCATCTTGCTGAAGCCATTGCTAGATTCATCTTGGCACCCATCTCAGAGATCGAGTCACAGTACTTGCAAGACCTCACTGACTTACATGTCTGCTTTCATGTCAGTATCATACTATGTAAGCTTCCTGTAGCTTTATGCTGCAGGAAGCTTTGAAACTAGAACATACAACATATCCCAACATTGCTGGGACATATAAGTCCTCCAACATTCCTTCTTAATTTTTAAAGAAGGCTTTAGTTGTTTTAAATTTTTGAATTACAATTAAGCTTTAGATTTAACTCATCAATTTCTGAAGAGAAAGAGGGATTTTGATGGCAAACACATGGAGGAGCAGGAGCTTTTACCATAGGATGATAAATACACATATATTCATATAACTATATAGTTGCATATATGAATATATAGCTATGTCTATAAGTATATGTATTTATATATCCCACACCCCCTGCTACTGAGGGCCTCAGAAAATCTCATTTTCTGATGGCCTTGAGGAGAACAGCATTCAAAAATCTGAGTCAGTCACCACTTAACCTCTCTGCTCTCTGAAGACAAAACTTGTAATCGATTATCAGGGCTATAATATAGAATTTAGTTTGAAACCCTCTCAATCAAACACGGAGTAGCAATAGCATCGGCCATGCATGCACCCTCCTCCTCTGTGCGGGAGAGAATTGTTCTCTACTCACCTTCCACAGGCTTTGTTATTATCCCAGTCACACCTCCGACAACTCCCTGAAAAAGAAATCCACCACTAAGTCTCCACAAACGGAGGGTGCTTAGCACGAGACCAGCCACTAGAGGTCTCCACAGGCATAGTAATTTTTTTTTTTCTGTTTTGTTTTATAGGACTGAGGACTTACAGTGAACAGTATGTACATACAGGTGAGCACGTTAATTTTACAAATATTAAATCACAGGAAATTCGCAGTAGACAGAGCCACAAAACAGACATCATTAGTGTAATAGCTCCAGTGCATTTGTGACGGATCCCTAAAGCCTCAACAGGAGACTCACACGTAAGAAGCCTTTCCCTCCTCTGGCCAGACTGTCTCCAAAATCTTTAGGCTGTCGCCCCATCTCCTCTCTTCTCTTCTGCTGATACTCTTTGTCCATTGTGATTGCAGCCAGGCCTTTCCCGACAGAGCCAGTGATTCGAGATACAACTCCCGCTGCGCCACCTACAGAGCACACCAGGAAGTCAGTCCCACCAAGCACAGCACAGTATGCACCAGCTTTAGACAAGCCCTGCAGCCCCTGCTCCTACACACTTTTTGCTATCAAGAGGAGTACACAGTTTCTAAAGCACATCCATCAAACCTATGAACATTAACAGCCCAAGAGGCTGCATTTAAGTCATGCCCAAGTTAAAATAAAGGAAATGTGTTTTAAGAGAGATTATTAGGAAGGTGAACTCTCTTTTACTACATATAACCACTTGCTTTCCATAAACAATGCACTTTAGAGTAGTAGGTTATACGCACCTACTGTGTGTCCAAAGAGGCTTCTCACTCCAATCACTAATCCTTCAGCAAATTCTTCAGGGCCTTGGACAGCACCCTGATTCAAAAAAAAAGGTTAGTATTAAACTTTAATAAGTGTAAAACTTTTAATCTAGCATTCTGAAGATTACATGAAGACAAAGAATGTATAAACACCCATCAGAACTAAGACCAAATCATTTTCATGCTATCTCTTAACACAGATGGATTTATACCGACTGTGGTTAACAGCAATTTCAAACCCACACAATCTCAGCAGATTCTACAGGCGGATACGACACAGATGTCAGTCACTTGGTACGGTCACAACATGCAGTTGGCTTCTCAGTACAAACTTCTACTGGAATGCCAGGACCAGCTGTGCTTCAGGACAGGGTCCACTGTGTCTGACTCTCTTACTCCCTCCCTCTTCATGGCCTTTCTAAAACCCCTATGACTTTGGCCTTCTGGACTCTTGAGGCAAAGGAAGACATGGGGGATGAGAGCTCCAGTGTGGACAGTCGATTCCCAAGACCCCTTTCAGTCCTTTCCACAGCAGACACTGCCTGTAATGCCCCCAGCACTCACACACTCCTGACAACACTGAATACAGAACACTCGGGCACACTTTACTGCCCAGATAAAAATAAACTGCCCAGATGTGCTCACTTGGATGTAAAACAGTCTTTCCATGTCACCAAGAACACTTTAAATAAAACTCAAAACCTATTTAATATTATCATTTGAACATGGTTTAATTGCCAAATACTTGTCATTAGAAAGCAGGGAATGTGTTTCTGTATACATGCACATAACTAAAAAACCAGTACCTGGAAGGGCTCATAGAACAGTGCCTCAACTCCTTCAGACAGGCCCCGAATTAGTCCAAATGGGTTTCCAAGCACATCTAAGCCCAGTACAAGCACGTACATCTGCTTTAAGAACTAAAAAAGAAAAGAGAATCAGCTACGTCCTTTCTGAATGCCGGAGAAATTTTAGGAAGCAACGGGAGACGGGACAACAGTTAAGGGGCAGCATGTGTAGCAGCCACCTGCAGCCCCACAACCTGATACCCATCATGTGCCTTAAATCAGCAGCTGACATTTAATAGTCATGTGACCTCAGACAAGCTATCTGGTCTGTTAGTCTTGGCCTTCCCAGCTGCAAAGTGGAAGGCTATACTGACCTTGCATGGAAGAGTATGAATAGCAAATGAATATAAAATTCAGTGGCCATTCGCTGTCTTTATTATTTTATCACTATTAAATTATATAGGAATAATTAGTAACTAAGGCAAAATAAAGAAAATTTATTCTTGTTTGAACCTACTGTTCACGTGAATCACAAAAAGAATGATCTCCCAGCGGAGGATGGAGAGACAAATGGAGCCCCGAAGTTCCTTGTGGCAACTGCACCTGAGTGGCCTGTGAGGCCGCCCACTCTTTGTCTACATACCCAATTCACTCAGTAGCTGATGCACAGGCAGAAGCTGGCTTGGAAAGCCTCAGGAGCCTCTTGCAGTGCCTTAGCCTACATCTTACATTCCCTGAAGTGGTAAAGGTATCATTGGAAAAGGAAAGGACCCTGGAAGAAAACATTTTGGAATGTGTTCTGGAAGGCAAGCTAAAGAAATAGAAACTACCCGAATGCACAAGACCTGCATACCATCAAGCCAGTCAAAACCCCAGCAGGGATGTGGCCACTAAGAAGCTGCCCATGCTCCAGGGAGATGATCCCACACCCCAAATACAGGCAGCACTAAGTGACCTCAATGCATTGAGAGAGAAACACAGAGAGAGAATGCATAGGAAAGAAAGGGGGTGGGGAGGAACCAGAAGGCAGGAAATGGGGGAGTGGATTTAATCAAAACATTATCTGCAAATATGAAATGTTCAAGAAAAAAAAGAAAAGAAAATTACTAAGAACATGTAGGCTACATGATAGAAATCAGTTCATTGTAAAACTAGCCTAAAATTATACTTGAGCCTTTGTATCTTAATGAAATAAAAGAAAGTCGATCTAGAGCAAAACTCATTTTTAAGAAAGAACTGAAAAGTCACTCAAGAAAACCACTAAGCAGTGCCGAGTTTGGTGGTACACACCTATAAATCCAGGGCTGGGCAGACTGAGAACAGAAAACTGGGAGTTCAAGGACAGCCTCAGCTGTGATGTTTAAGGCCAGCCTGGACTGCGTAAGAGCATGTCTTACAAGCAACAACAACAAAGCCAAGAGCAATAAGACTGAGGTCAATCAATCACATCAACATTTCCACACAGGTACCCTCTCATGCACCCATTTTATGGTACTTTAAAGCGTGTAGTAGGGAGTTACCTGTTCACTGTAGTGTCTAATAACACTCCACATGAGTTGATCTCTCTTGTAAAACTGATAGCGAATCTCATAGTAAGCAAGTCTAGAGGAGACAGGGGCAAGAGTTAAGGCTACTACAATGATGTTCTGAGTAAAGAGAAACCTTCAGTAGCAGCTGATTCTAGTAACATAACTTATAGTTGGTATCTTAATATTACGGTATAAATTTTTATAAAAACAGTTATTCTCATGTAAGGTCTTTTTTTTAATAAAAAGAAAATCCTTTATTTATTTACATAAATAAAGAGAAAAACAGTTTTTAAAAGTCAGCCACAGGGACAGTGATTTGGCATGTGCTAGAGCATGATCATGCATGTACACATGCGCGCGCGCACACACGCGCGCACACACACACACACACACACACACGCACAAATAAAAATCACAATAAAAATGACATGTGTTTTCTCATTGCTTCTCACTTTTGATTCTTTCCTCTTCTGCGTGGCCATAAAACTTAGAACATTCTGTATGTCACTTTTAAACTCAACATTATGTATTTCTATTTTACTGAAAATTCCCAGTAAGCATTTGAATACACGTGTAGCATTCCATTATACAGCAGAGTCAGAGAGTAATTCCTGCTCTCAGACATGCCCGAGGTTGTCATGATAAAGGGCACTGCCAGGTGCAGAACAGGGTACCTCTTTGACTGTATTCAGGATCATTTCATAACCGAATGCCCCCACTGAGTGACCAACAACAAAAACCTGAAAGGTATCCATGTGTGTCTATCTGCATATGTGTGCATATGCATATACTCACATATACGTTTCCAGTCACAAAACTATCATGTTGCAAGAACCCATTTCTTAAACTGGAAGTGTTGAATGCAAGTGTTCGTTATTCCTGTTTTGAGGTCTCCATTTCATTTGCATGTACTGCCGCTAATACTGCTGGGCATCTCTAATTCCTGCCTGCCACTCCCATTTTCTTCTGGGAGCCTCCACACAGTCTGTGGCCCTACTGTCCCTCACTCTCGCTATGAGTGTGTAACGCTGAGATCCGAGCAGTCTCCCTGTCTCATCTGCCATCCTGTTCCACAGGGGCATTTTGAGAAAAGTGTCTGGGGTTGTCTTCTTTTCGGCCGGGTGAATTAAACTTGGGGGTCTTGTCTTCCAACACCACACAGGCACATACACACTCAAGGTCTACCAATGAGCTGAGTGTTTAGCCCAAGTATTTAACCCCTAGGTCGAACCTATCTCATATTTCCACTGGGATGCTCTCAGTGCCTTTCGAAGAGAAAGACAACTCTACTCAGAGGCTGGACAACAACTTCTTTGACTTACATGTTTGTGTTGTGCGTGAGTGCTTGGCTGGGGATGTTCCTGTGTTGTGGTACACATGTATGTATGTGCAAGTACACCCCAAAGGATTGTCTGCCATTCATATTGGTTGGTCTGGAAATGGCCACGTAGACTAGACTGGCTGCAGTGAGACCCAGGGACCCACCTGTCTCCACCTCTCACCACTAGGACCCCAAGTGCACACAACCGCAGCTGGATTTGGAGGGAGGGGTCATTTGGATCTCAAGTGATTCACCAGACAAGCGTTCTCCCCAGCCCCCAACTTTTTGAAGTCTTTCAGTTCGAATTTTATATTTTTCTCCCCATTTCCTCTAAAACTTGGTACACCATGAGATGTGAACAATCTACAAAGACTTTTTCTCTCAGGTAACTGCTATTCCTACACCTGTGCAGAATATTCATGTCAGTGGACAGCCATGGAGGGCAGGCGCAGCTGTCACGGACACACAGCCTCCTCATAAGTGCAGAAAGGGGTTTTCATCTCTATAGTTTGCTATATATCACACTGGAGCCTCACTCCCCTGCTACATTTTGCTCTAACAGTAGTAAAACACAATTCACAATACACAGATCAGAAGCATTCAGTTTTTATGAAATATCCACAAGTAAAGCCCTGTGTGTAACTAGACTGCCCACACTCAAGTCATGAGCAAAAGGACTCACCCATTCTCTAAGCTAACGCTGCACTAATGATGGGAACCAGTATCCTGAAGCCCCTCAGGCACACACTTTAACAAGGGCCTTACTTGAATATGAGGTCATCCACATCGGTCAGAGTGGCACCTATGCTTTTCAACAGCAGGTTCACAGAATGAATTGCAATCATTTCCTGTTTCTCTTTGTCAGATTCCTCACCTCCGGAACCCAAAGACAGACTCAAGTGCAACTGAAAGAAAAATAACGTTCAACATATGAAAAACCCAAGCAAAGCTGTGTAGACACAGGGATCAGAATCTTCCAGCACCTAAGGTGCCCTGGGAAAGCCATCTGCATCCTGCTCACCCACTACGGAACAGACTCAGCGCCTGTACATTTGGTTCCTGCTTGTCTTTCTATAAAATGCAAAGTAGCCTGATCTCAGATTAAAGTGGCATTCTTAAAGTGATAAACACCTCTGTGTCCACACAAAAGAATCCTTAGCAAAATGGAATCACCACCTAAGAATAAAACAGGCCAAGTGGCATACGAACAGTCCACCAGGCAAAATAATGGTAACCATTTACTTCTAGCCAATTAAGGCAAATCATTTATGATAACAATTAACAATTACAATTTCTGAAAACATTAATCACAGTAATAACAACTGATCTTCACTTGTTGATTAGAGTGAAACTGTTACATAAATAGCTAGAACGAAACTGTTACATAATCTATTACATAAATAAAGCAATTTTAAACTTAGAACTGTGGAAATGCCTGATTTCTCCAAACTAATACAACGGTTTAGAATAGTAATTCCGTTTCACACATCCTGCTAGCTGAAAAAACTGGTGAATGTAACTGAGTCAATGGTGCTGTGGACAGTTCCCAAGAACACAAAGGATGTCAGTAGTGCAAGGCACACTTAATCACCAATCTGCCCACTGTGCAAGCACAGTGCACTCTAGTCCGCTACATCTGTGTAGCTACTAAGAAGTCATCCTTCCCTGTACGAGCGGAGAAGAACAACAAAAGGGGGAAAGGAAACAGATTCACAAAGTACAAAGTCAGGGAAGTGAGAGTATTCAATTTTCCACTCCCTCAGTTACAGTCACACTCGAGAAGGAACAGCAGCACCACGTCAGCAGCGTAACAGCCAGTTCAGCACTCTGACGTGCTGGTGAGGCGCCAATCACAGCTGTGTTCAGTGGTGGCTGCGACAGAGCACAGCCAGAACATTAAACCCTGGTAAGCACTCTCTGCTTAATTAAGAAACACGGCTGTCAGCATCTCCCCTGAGCACAGAGGCTATTAACTCAACACTGGAGAACACGCTCTGGTGCTTCCTCCCGGGAATTAGGGCTGCACATATGTCACAGAGGACTGTCTTCACTGTCACCATTAGTCACGTGAAACCTCACCAAATACCTGGTGTACCAAGTGAAGCTGTGCTGGTATATGACCCCTTCAAAAGTCCTGAGGCAATCTCACTCCCTTCTAACAACGGACCTTAACAGGGGAAATATGGAAGTGCTCGAAGAAACTCAGGATTGACATGTCGGTCCCTGAAGACACCATGAGCTCTGTGTTGAACGCATCGATGTCTTGTTGGATTAACTTTGTCTGGAAAAAATGTAAACGATTAATTTTTTTTCCTCGCTATAGAAACTAGCTCAAAAATAGCTACATTTTTTTTGTTTGTTTTGTTTTGTTTTTTACATTTGGCTGAAGAATTAAAAACTGTTACCCGTTTTCTTTCAGCCTCAGGATCACTTGTTGGGGTAAACAGTGCAATAACAGCTCCAAGGAACCCCTGATCAATTTTTAAGGCCATTTCCTGGATGAGAACCATAAAATACCTGTGGGGCAAGCAAACATATATTAGGTTTATTTACATAAAACATGTATGTGTGTACATACACATGCACATATACATGCACATACACACACATATGTTTTAAGCCAGGAGTAGGGGTGCACATGTTTGACCCAGCACTCAGAAGGCAAGGGCACATAGATCTGTGAGTTTGAGAACAGCCAGGGCTACACAGTGAGACCTTGTCTCAAAAAAAAAAACAAAAAACAAAAAAAACATTCTAAACATGATCATAACTGATATTTTTCACCCAAAAGCTACATTAAGTTCTTACTTCTCTGTGTCTTAACATTATGATAATAAGATCAACGTCTCCTTAAGCTGACATTTTTACTCATTACAGGGAAAGCCACAACTGACTAATACTGCTGTGTTAGCACTTATCACTGAAAGCCCCAAATGCCCACATTCATCATGTCACAGGAGAGATGATAAATTAGAAGTCACAGTACATATCATGTGATTTTTAAAGTTCAAGGCACCTGCTTTAAAGAATACAGCACACAGATCTGTATACTTTATATTCTAATTGGAATTAGAGATGGTTAAAGTCATTCTGAATTTTAAAACATGTGCAGACTACTTTAAAATATGCTTAAGTACTAAACAGTTCACCAACCCAAAGTAGATCAATATACTGATTGGGAAAAGAATTTTTGTACAGAAGCCACTCCCAAGGGAAAAAAAAAATGACAACAAGTTATTTTCAAAATTGACCCTTGTTTTACTCCCTGGAGCCGCACAGTAGAACTCTACTCACTTGAACTGTAGGACTTTACTGTACTCATTGAATCTTGTAATGACACTTATGTCGATGAAAGGTTTGGGTTCTAAAAGAAACACAACATAGAAGAACGAAGTCAGCCACCTCACCGGGCAAACTGATGTCTCCTCAAGTTTTTATGAAGGGTGTGCCAATATTCCTCTCTTTTCTCTTCTTACCTGAATCCAGGGCGATGGATTTGGGAGGAGCCACGGGATGAAACACAACTGGGAACATTGTACCTGGTAACTGATTATCAACCTGGGGGTACAAACATTTGACCAGGTTAGAAGAAGTCGAACATAAACGCTGGGCTTCAGAGACAGCAATGGAGCCTCTGCATGCACAGGAGAGCCACCAGCAGCTTCATTTATGAAAAACAAACGCTACGTGTCCCAGGGAGGCCTTCACTAGAGAGAAGGAACGAAAACCCTCAGATCTGCATTGGCCTTGTGCAGCGGATGTTTCGGCTCTGGAATGTGAGATTCTGACTCTTCAGGCTCAAATAAAATGAAAGCAGCGAGGGAATATTAAATTAGAAAAAGTGGAAAGAGCAAAAGGTGTCCTATATAAAACTTGGCAGGGATGGAGGGAGACTAAAGGAAAGGTGGGAGAGGAAATCAGGGAGGACTAGGAAGTAATCACCCCCAAACACAGCCCAACGGTGCCTTGCTCTTTGCTACCAAGAATGACAAAAAAAAATATTAGTCGGGGCTCTCCTGACAAACCGAAAGGAACATTTAAGAGCAACATAGTAGTGTAAGGAAACACCTTGGCAAGCCAGTGGTCAGGCTGACAGTCTTAATAGCAAGCAGTGCTTTGGACTGGGATGGTGGCAGCTGAATCCGCAGGTGTGTGAAAAGAGAAAACACACAGGGATATCAACAACAACAATAATAATACCAATTTACTTTTACAAGTTGACCTCTGAGGACTGGACTGAGGCCTCATGCACACTACACCTACTCTTCTCAAGCGGCATCCCAGCGCCCCATCAGATAATGTAACACAGGTCATGGCTCTCTAATAAATTAGGTCTCATTTCCTTGTTTTCCTAAGTGGTCACACAGATCTCTTCAGCTGAGAGCGATGGTGTTACCTGGAGCCAGTATAACCGGGCCCTTAAGCTTCTCTGGTGAGGGGACTGCTTGAATTCAACCTGAATCCCTGATAAGAAGTCCCGTTTAATAAGGCACCGCATAGGAAGCCGCATTTCCATTGGGACTTTGTCAAAGTTGACCTGTAAAAGACAAAAGCACTTTTGTGATTGTCACCCAGCAACTATTTGATGGCTTTTAAAACATCGCACTCATGATGTTGCGTGAGCTCAACACCTGCTCATCTCTCTGTCTCACAAAGGCAGCTTGCTTTGTTTCCTTTGTTTTCCTGAGGCCAGGTCTCAAGCTACAGCCTAGGCTCTCCCCAAACTCACAGCAATCCTCCTGCCTCAGCCTCCCAAGTTTGGACTTGACACACACGAGCCACTACAACAACCAGAGAAGCTCTTCGGGTCTTTGCAGCTACAGCCTGTGCAGCAGAAGGATGGCCTTCCTAGAACTAACTAGGGAACTAGAATTCTGAGTGCCTTAC
The DNA here is from genome assembly GCF_907164565.1 of Psammomys obesus. NCBI lineage: Eukaryota > Metazoa > Chordata > Mammalia > Rodentia > Muridae > Psammomys > Psammomys obesus. The sequence continues at coordinate 5,323,419 of NW_026585691.1, read as the reverse complement.
ATTGCAGAAACTACTTAAAATGATGTATAGAAAAAATGAGCAGTAATAGAGAACTCCAGTTCAAAGGTTCAAAAACTCCATTTTTAAAGGTTTTATTTATCTCATTTTTATGTTATGTGTATGAGTGTTTTGCCTGCATGTGTACGGGCACCACAGCATGAAGTGCCTGTGAAAGCCAGAAGAGGGCATCGGATACCCTGGAGTGGCAGTACCCACATCTAACGATCATTCACACTAGCTGAAATAACAGAGCAAAGTTTATGTACATTTTTCACCCATGAAGTATCTAATATCACAGTCTGTTTTCATCAATGTGAAGGTGTGAAAAAATGTTTAACAGACATAAAGTCTCCATAAATTTACTGAAAACAAATTCCATGGAACCGGTAAGCAAGAAGAACAATCAATAAACACAGAGAAGAAAGCCAAGGTTAAATAGTTTTGTAGCTATGTTTTAATTAGGTATATTGACAAGCTCCCTAATAAATACAGGTCTATTTGCTTTTATTTTAGTTTCTATATACAGGACGTTAAAATTTTACTCATTCGTAGTACCACTATCTAGACCACAATACCTATGAAACTAAAGCCACAAACCATAAAGCCATAAAACAACACATTTGTATACCTCGAAATTACTGTCCAGCTTAATCCAGCCACGCTCCTGTGAAGCAAGATGCTTCTGATAGGACTGCTCCAGCAACATTATCTGCTTCTGACTGAATGGCTTCCACTTCTGCTTTGGCTTCATCTCCCAAACAACACCTGAGCTAAAACAATTCACACAGGAAATTAAACTGTAAGTGTATGTTTTAACGGAACTGTTGCTGAATTTTGAATTTATCTGGCTATCAACTTCCTGTGACAATTATTGATACAAGAGATGTTTTTCGATATAATAGGGTTTTTTTGTTGTTGTTTCTGTTTTTTGGGACAGGGTTTCTCTATGTAGCCTTGGCTGTCCTAGACTTGATTTATATATCATGCTGGCCTTGAACTCACAGAGATCTGTCTGCCTCTGCCTCCCCTGTAAGGCATGCACCACTGCGCCCAGCACAAGAGGTTGTTTTTTTTTTTTTAGTGAACCCATATTTATTAAAGTCAGTAAGTTCTTACTTTCCTGCCTTAAAAAGATTGCTTTTCCAATCTAGAAGCTTAAGCACCCATCCCCCCCCCACACACACACCAAAAATTTTTTTCTCTTTTCGTAGCCTGCAGTGTACATCAGAATAAGGAACTGAGCCAAGGATGAGTATTTGACAGTCACTAGGAACCTAGCTGATGCACAGACAATGTCTGTATGTATCCCTCCCTATAGTGGGAAGGACACTCAGATCTGGCATTACTGCTGAGGACTCTTTAAATCCAAGGTAACGATTTTTCTGTCATCTGCATGTTAACTACAATACTGCGAGATTCGGCCGGCATGCCGAAAACAATGCTGGCTTCCTAGAAACAGGTCACTGTAGAACCATAAACATGTTGACATATATATATATAATGGGCTTGGTTTTGTTTTTTTGGTTTTTTTTTTTTTTTTTTTATCTGTAAAGTATAGTTTCAGTTTTTAAGAACCAAAGGTAACACATACCGTAATGATTCCCTCCATAGGAGCCAAATTGGGCAATATGCTTTTGTGAGAAGGGTTCCTTAGATTCAAAACACATTAAAACCCTTTCTTTTCAGAATATACAGTGGAGTCATGGTAGAAGAAACTGTTCTGAACAATGCTTAAAAAATGAAATACAAGCGTCTCTCCTTCCTCCCTTTATACTTGATGCTTGGGGGAACAGAGCACTAACACAGAAAAACACTACCATGTTTTTTATTTTAAAACCAATGACTTATCTACTTTTGTGCATCAAAATGAAAGTGGTTAAAAGTAATCAGTACCTGCTAACTATATATGATTATCTTTTGTACAGTGTGTTGTTTTCTTAAATAGAAAACCAAGCATCACATAATACACATCTAAGCTAACAGGGACTTAACCTATCAGTTCAGCAGACCTTTACTGAAGACCTGTTGCCACAGGCAATGCCATTTAAAAACAAGTCTTCACATTTCACTTTTGTACCTATTCTTCCTCATCAGCCATAGACTTTTAAGATTCTTTTAAAAAAGTAAATTTCACCTGCCTGCAAAGATGCGTGAAAGAGCAAGACAAGGGGGAAATATCTTTCATGGTAACACACTAGCATCTATCAAGCAAATGACTGTTTCTGTTTATTTTTATATAGGACCACAAAGGTTGTACATTGATGATGTCAAAGAAAGAAAAAACACTTCCATAAAACTAAACACAATTTTTAAAAACATGAATCCATGAAAAATTCTTTCAGAGGTGTCAACATTTTACATAATCATTGTTCCTGATTATCAAAATCAAGTACAAATGCTCAATGGTTCAAGTGAATTTTAAAGAACCATCCATGGAGAGGACCCAGATACCTGGCTCAGATGAAGCCCATGGGCAGCTCAGTCTCCATGTGGGTTCCCTAGTAAGGGGAGCAGAGGCAGTCTCTGTCATGAACTCAGTTGCCTCCTCTTTGATCACCTCCCCCTGGCAGGGCGACTCTGCCAGCCCACAGAGGAAGAAGATCCAGGCAGTCCTGATGAGATTTGATAGGCAAGCGTCAGAGAGTAGGGGAGGAGGACCCCCCATTTCAGTGGAGTAGGGGAGGGGAATAGAGGGGGAAGAGGAAGGGAAGGTGGAGCAGGGAGGAGATAAGGAAGGGGATATAATACACAATTGGGATATAAAGTAAATAAATTGTAAAAAATAAAAAAATAAAGATTTATTGTTTATTTATTCAACTACATGAGTGTTGCCCCTATGTGCAACACTCACAGAGGCCAGAAGAGGGCGGAAGGTCCTCAGGAGAGGGAGTTAGAGACTTTTTTTGAGTCACTCAACATGGGTGCTGGGACTCCAGAGTCTCTCTACAAGAGCAGTAAGTATTCTTAACCTCTGATCCATCTCTCTAGCCTCTTATTTGCAATTGCAAACAATCAGATTACAAGGAAGTTCCTTAACTGGACAGATCGATTTGAAATGTAAACATTTCCTTTGCATATAATATCAAGGTCCAAAAATGTTGCTGCAACTAATATAAAACATAAAAAATGTAACTGATATAAAACATATCTTCTCCAAACACACAGGGATTGAGACCTTTTAGCATAAGGCAGCACAGGCGATACACACCAACAATCTGACATAGTGTGATTTAAACATTAACTATCTTAAAACCGAGCTGTGGCAATAAAAATTTTGCGTATAAGCACTATCTGGCTTTCTAATTTTCAATTAAAGTTCATATAGAAACACTGTCAGTTCCTTAGCAAAAGACAGTTCCAGTCAGAGTGCAAAAGCAGTGCATGAGTGTAAAGGTTTCACTCTTGGCTCAGAATTTAAGTGAGAGGCTTCCATTGCTAAACCATTCAACTGCTGTGTGGTATGACCCAGGACAACGAACTTCTACTGCATCAAAGTCACAGGGCTGACGGTGGTTAAACCACGAGACTGAGTTTGACAACACACAACAGATTCAAGTATTTCCCCATCAAGTATCTGCTGACACACAATACAAAGAACAGAAGGCGTGAAACGCTTCACACTTTCAAAGTTTTTTTTGAAACTGTCCAATAAGATTCTGGTCCCAGTTGTAATGCATTTTAGACTTCAGCATAGTCATGCAGAATTCATCTTTCCCATGTTTGAAACTATTCCCATCAGCCATTTTAAGCTCTGCAGTGACTTCCTACTTGCACAGTGACTGAGCGCAAAGGAAGAGCTAGGGAGCCATCAGCACCACCGGCCTTTTGTAGCTGGCTGATGTTGTTCTGAATGTCCTTACCTCCTTGTACAAATGTCCTCACCGAAACGCCAATGGCCTTAAGTACTTTGTCATCTCTGCATACATCTCTTTAGCTGCTTCAGCCAGAGGGACTCAACTAGCTCATGACAGACTACAAAAGGCTTTCCTTGCGAAACTTGACAAATGAGTCCTCCAGAAGATGACTTTGGCTATAGCTTCATTCATGTTTATCTCTGTGAAAACTCATGCTCTGGTGAGATGTTCTGTCTTAAAACTTTCTGAATTTTCCAGCCACTGTTCACCTGCAAACATGCTTACTCTGGAAGTGTCAGTGTATTCCGTATTTTGCTGGCACAGCTATAATGGCATTATGCAATAAATTAATGCTTTGTCAAAATTAGAGCTCACTCTGCTATGCCCTAAAAGAGAGACATTCAAGGTCCATTTTTCCTGTGCTCACATGATGGGTATCTAGTAGTGGGAATAAATACACAATAATAGCAAGACAGTATTGACTGTGATTTTACTGCACAGAGGAATGGCAAGAAAGCAGCTACACATGATAAATAGCTCCCCAAACCAATCATGGGCCATACATTGTGAATTTCATATAATTTCACTTCTTACAAGATATTATCTTGTGTTTTTCCATCTTTTCAATATTAAAAACTTTGGTTTGAAATCAAAAGCTCTACATAAACATGCAGTGGATATATGTGGCTTATAACTTGTACTTTGCTGAGGTATATTAAAGAATACTGTTCATAAAATAAATATGAATTTATAATATCTTTGATCAGGAGATGATAACTATTCAGGAGTTTTCTCAGTAGAAACAGAAGCAGAGAAAATAACTGGCTATAAAAGTTCCAAAAAAAAAAAAAGTTCCAAATAACTAACCATTAAAGACTTAGAATCTGGAGTGAACGGCTGCGTGGGCATGGTGAGCTGGCCTCTCACTTCTCACACTGTGCTTGCAGGCACAGTGATTATCTAGTGATTATCTAGCTAACAAACTTCCAGCTCGATTTCTCACTTAGGGAAGTGAGTTTACAAGGTTCTGGCATTTCACAGGGCTAACTGTAGTTACTGGTGCCCACATATTCCTTTCCCCACACCCTCCTGGCTGCCTGCTGGGGCATCAGAGAATTTAGCTGCTGTTCACTTAGGAAACCTGCCCCTTTTCTCAGAGATGCATAACAAGGGACCCAGACTCTGCCACATAGGCCTGACTCCACTACAGAGTTCCTGCAAAGCTATCTTTGATACTGAAGGCTGAACTCTCCTAGGAGTGTGTGCACAAACATGCTGCTGTCTGTAAACTTTAACCCTCAACAATCCATCCCAATGTCTTGAACCTCACATCTCGGACATATATATATTATATAATATATATATTATATAATATATTATATAATATATATACTGATATATACAGATATTTATATACATATTTATACTGTGATTATATATATATATATATATATATATATGTAGTTTCCTTTATGAACACTTTTCCTATCCCATGGCATGCTAATTTACCCAAATTCAACTACAAAAAATAAATTATTTTCCCTCTAGATGCAGATACTATTTTCAGTTTTTCTCAATGTTTTTGTAACTCATTTTTTTTTGAAACAGAAAAGAAAGAAGGGAAGGAAGGAGGAAGAAATGGAAAGAGAGAAGGAAGGAAGAAAGGAACAAAGGAAGGAGGGAGGGAGGGAGGGAGGGAAGGAAGGAAGGAAGGAAGGAAGGAAGGAAGGAAGGAAGGAAGGAAAGAGGGAACAAAACAAAGAAGGAAGGAAGACTGAAGGAGAAGATGACTGACTTTCTTCCCTGACAACTGACATGAGTACAGAGAGGATGCAGAGAGTCTCTGAGTTCCTCTGTGTCTCTGGGCCTCTCAGCTATCAGTCCAAACAGCTACTTAGTCAGTAAGTCAAATTGGAACAGGGATCTGTTTAGACTCTCACTAACAGGGTATTATGAACTCAGGAACTTCTAAAGATTCCTGCATCTTATTTCCCTTTGTGTATACCTGGTGATTCCCACATAGGAGACTTCCTGCTTGTTTTCATTGTTAACCAGAGAGAGCCCGAGGCTGTGCAGTGACAAGGAGACTTCGTGATCAGCCTGCTCCATTTCTTCCGCCTGGAGAGCTTTGGAAACCATGGCAACATCATCTGTGAAAAGCAGGACCCTCTGGCGGCCGTCGAGGAAGGACACCCAATGTATCTGTATATTCGCATCATATGGAAACTGTCCACACTCATCCTGGAGAAAGAGATTTTGAGTTAAACCTGTATGAGCTTTTCATACTTAAAACTGATTTTAATAACTGGGGAAGATCAGAAAAGCTTTAAAAAAAAAAAACTACTGTAAGATAGAGAACCCCAGTCATCAAACTGACATAAGGTCAGCATTTACATAAAAATAACAGTGACACTCATCAGGTATGGGGATAGGACGGAGTGGATAAAGTGGAACTCTACAAGTGAATTCTAAAGTTTGGAGCTCTAGAACTCATTTAAAAGCTAAGTGGAGAGGGTGGCTGTCAATAATGTGGGGGGGCAGAGGAATCTGGGGCAAGCTGACTACTTAGACTAGCCACATTGAGAGACCCTGTCTTGATAAAGTAGGAAGTGATTGAGGAAGACAACAGAAATCAATTCTGGGGTTCTACATGCATAAGTACATGCCCTCACATACTCAGAAATGTGCCAACATATATACACACATGCCCACAAAATACATACTAGAGGGGACATGCGAAGGTACTGAGTGCATTTGGCCTTATTGAATGGTCACAGGATGGGGTCAGGGGATGGAAAGCTACAATATGAAAGTAAACGGTTGGGGGTTGAGTTGACCAGGGTGAGCCTGTGACTGTTTATGCCATCAACTTGGCAGGGTCTAGAGTCAAGGGTCTAGACCTTGGAGACAGGTCTCTGGACTTCTAAATCAAGTTAATAGGGGTGGTAAATACTCCTACATGTACACAGCACCCTTCCAGGAGCTGCAGTCCCAGCTTGCATAAAAAGGAAAAAGCAAGCTGACTACCAGCATCCATCTCTCCCTGTCCCCTTACTTCAGACATAATGTGACCAGCTGCTTCACTCTCCCTGCCTGGATGGCCTGTACCTCCGTGAGTGACAAGAGGCCCGAGCACACAACACACTCTCAACAAAGATGCCTTGCCAGTTACTCTATCATAGTAAGCAGATAAACAACCACTACAAATTATCTGCATTATAAATCACAAGAGTAACCTTCTTAAGACATTTCAGCTCACTTTTGTCCCATGGAGACAGCACTTCTCTATCAAACGGTACCTTTAAGAGGTCATGCTCCCCAAAGTTCGCCGCATAGCTCCAAGTGAGTTTCCTAGTGCCGGTGGGGTCTGCCCAAGCAAAGAGTCGAGTTTCTCTTGGCAGCAATACTAGTTCCTCCTGCGACCCACTGAAACGATTGACAGAGGGAAGATGAGTACGCTCTGGCCCAGAGAATAATGACATACATTTCTTCCCCAAAACAAGTGCACTCACAGGTTCTGTAACTAGCAGTTCTGAAGCCTGTGCAGACGGAATGTGGCAGTGCCGTGCACCTCCAGAGAGGTGCACTTACCATTACCAGGTTACAAAGGGAGGGGCCATGTTTAAGACGTGACTTCACAGTCCTTTGTCTGCACCCTGAAATTCATAAAGACCCGAAGCTCAACAACTTTTCCTCATGTTTGCTATCAAGCCACTTGACAAAAAGACCCTTCTGAACTGATTTGGATCTTTAAATAGCATCTATTTGTCCTAGTTCATGCTGTAGAAATATAAAAGTGGTTGATGAATGGATGGATACTGTGCCAAAACCGGTCAGTGTGTTAGAAATAAACACCACAGACTCCTTGCCACCACCGTAAAGTTTGAAGACATCTGGGATGTGAGACTCCAACATTTTTCCGAAGGGACCGTGGATCAGTGAGAGCAGAGTCGAGATTCTAATGGAACCTGTTCCCATACCTCTGTCTATATGTGAGGACATCCCACTGCGTGTGGTTCATTATCAAAGCAGGTGCAGATCCCTCGTGGTAATCAGAGAAGGTTATGACAGTTGAGTGTTCAGCAGTGTTTATATCCACCAAGATACCCCCATTCTGTTTCAGAAAAAAAATATATCTATATCTATATATATTCAGTTTACTGGTTCAATCTCGATTACACGTTCAATTACCTGAACAGATACACTACTTACTTTCTAAAGTTCCTACTGGCTCTGGTTTTTACAAACATATGCTGGCATTAAACGGGCACATAGAAGCCCTAACAAGTAATTACCAGAGCTCTACAGCACAGCTTACAGAAATATGTTCAAGCAACTTTTAAAAGTCAAAGACACCATGTTCTACAATATGAAGACTTACCAGATCTTCTAAGCTCAGTAAAGTGCCATTGTCTTGTCGGTTGTAAAAGAATGGCTTGGAAGATCCTTCGTAGCCCACCACTCTCACACAAAGTTTGCCAGACAAATTTTCAGGCCAAAATGGAATGCACTGAAAACATTAAGTATAACATCAGTTTTTAAACTGTGCTGTGACAAAAGACACTGCCTCATCAAGCATGCACAGCACGGACCTATTAAAAACAAAATAAAACACTATTCCTGTAAATATGAAACCAAAATGCACTCATCAGGACAAACATCTATTAATCTATATGCAATTGTAGCAATTACATTATAAAAACCTCGAAAGCATATTGACTAAGAATGCCGCCATAGCCTGCATACTTAAAACCTATACTCTTCATGGCATTTGCTTTTGTGTCTTGCCAAATTCACTTCACTGATGCACAAAGAATTTTTCACAGAGCATCTTCTCTACACACACGAGAAAGCCAAAAGCAGCCACGGAAGGAGCCACCATACAACAGACTACAAGTTCAGACCCCAAGAGCAGCAGTGAAGATCTTAATTAAAATATAACAGCTTGAGCTTCTGTTTCTCCATCTATAAAAGGGGACTCTTAGTTCTTCATACATCACAAAATGGGGTTCTACTGTAAAGCACTTGGTAAATTCTATTTCTGAATTGACATACTACTGCAGCAAACCCACATCCAAGATAAGAAGACAAGCATTTCTACAGAGCACACTGGGTCTATACACTTTCCGTAGCACAGCTATTGATTTTCATCGTATGGGAAGAACTAGAGAATGGACTGCTAGCCATCGACCAGGAAATATTACCAATAATTTTCTACAGGGTGAAATAAAGATCTTTTGAGGCTACTGTCGTACTTAACACCTATATATGAGATGGTGTAACAAGATTCACATTTACATGTTTCTCTTTATCTACACATTTTAGAAATCAGGCATATTTAGGGAAGTTTACCTCTGAAGAAGCGACATAGTGCCATTTGTTGGTTGGTATGGAATCATCAGGGCCAATCTCTCCAACTTCTAGCTCTAAAGAAGACTTGTTTGCAACAGTCCAGAAGGGGGTCAGAGTGACTATCCGTGAGAGGTTAAAACTGCTCATTTTGATGCTAACCCCGACCTGAGGGAAGAAAACAAACGAGATTGTTCTCCTGCTCTTTATTCAGTGTCAAAAATAAAGACATATGTCACACATACGTAACTTAAAATATCTAGAGAAGAATTGTTAAATAAAGCAACTAATAAAAGCTGTGTTCTACCACCATTTCTCTCTCTCTCTCTCACACACACACACAAAGACCTGGTTTCTTACATCAGCTTTATCAGAAATCAACAGCAGAACACAGATCACCATATCAATAATAACTGGCAATGACAGATCTACTGTCTAGTTTTTTGTTACTTCTTATTAATCCAAATGTTAATTGTGTTATAGTTAGTAGGCTCAAATTTTATTTGTCAGTTACCAATAAAATTAGAATTATGAAGCAGTAGTAATGGGTTACGTGACATCAGATTATTTAAATTTTCAAAGTAGTCAAGCTTAAGATTTAAGACTTCAATGATGGGATATATGGAGTGAAGATTTTCGTGTTATCTTGAACAGGAACCAAGTTGCCCCCTCCAATGGATTCCACCCCCTGTTTAAATTCTGGCAAATTCAAGTTCTGTTTTGATACAGTAATCACAGAAATCTACAGACAGTCCTACATAGAATAGTTTGACTGAGAGCTCTGTTCACTTTAGGAGCCGGCTTATTTACTGGAGCGTGGAAATGTATACGAAGCCAAAGCAGATGTTCTTACCAGGTATTCCATATTGGTGGCAGGGCACTTCACACACCCATAGCTACCCACAGTGTCCAATGAGAAACCATTGGACCAGGCACTTGTTGAAATTTTTAACTGTACCTATACCAGAGAACACATAACATATAAGAAGCCTAAAGGATGGTATTAATTTCACTGCTTTTATAGAAACCGCTAGACTTCTGGAAACTCCAGTATCTTGAGACACAAAAATATAGTCAAAGAAGAGAGGTATAGCTCTGACCTTCCCATTCACCTCAGCAATGAATGTAAATTTGACTCTAAATTATTTAATTAAAATTAGTGTACTTAAACACGGCTTTCACGTTTTCATGTTGTTCAAGTGCTATGGGACTCTGTTACAGACAGTTGAGCTCTACCCAGACCCACAAAAGTTAACCCATAGACAGGACCTAGCAAGCAACTCTAAAGCCATCTAGGTGATAATAACTGAGATCTGAGACTCATGACTGCAAGCAACATGCCTGGGATATGTGGAGTCATTGTAAGCAGAAAACCTTCTCTACATTAGTGATGAGCAGTGTCTAAGGATGGATAAGACAAGACAGGGGAAAACAGAGTCGGAGGGATTAGCAATCAGGGTAAAGGGCAGAGCATACATAAAAGCCTAGGGTCGTGTACTGAGCATGCCTGGACACTGGGCTTCTTCTCTAAAGGCTACCTTGGAAGGACAGGGAGGTGCATCTGATACAGGTCAGCTCAACTGCTGTGTGTTTTCGCATGCCACACCAGCACTACGACAGTGACTAAAATAAAGCTACTCCACCAGGCAGGACTGCAATAATGCAGTGGTCCTGCGGCGCCTGAAGAATGGGGAGCCCTGCATCAGCTGATTGCTGCTGGGAGTTCCTAATGCCCAGCTGGAATCTGCAGCCTTTAAAGTCTCATTGGACTTAATTCACACACAGCCAAGCAAGCTCTTGGATCCCCAAGTCTCTAGATTTATAGCTTTCCTATTTTAACTTGCTAGAGCATACCTTGTTTTTGCTAAAAATGTTCTTCTTCTTGAAAGAGAATAAAATGATGTCCCTGAAATCAGCTGGATGTTTAACATGTATCTCCTCAGAGCGATACTGGAGAACCCGAGTAGTTTTGTTGATTAGCCAATAGGGACTGAAGACAGACAGCTCCATCCGGCAGCCACTTCGCCTGACGTGTACTGACAAGTCAACTGTCATCACTTCCGCTGTGTCTGAGGAAAAACACACGAGGAAGAACTCGGGAAGTGTGTCGCAAATGCGGAAGTGTCCACTCCAGTTCTTGCCCAGGTATTTCACCAGGACTAACTCCATGATCTCGCCGCTGATTCGTGAGTGGAGGACGTCGGCAGCGCTGCCTTCTGCCAGCTCGTGGGTTTCTGCAGTTCCCTAAAAGCAACCACACAAAACCAAGCTTACTAGGCACAATTCCTAAATAACAAAATCCATATTTAAGACAATGCTACATATCCTAGCAAGGAAGGCTGAACACCAAATCTAACCATGCTTATATGTTAGAAATTCCCAGCAATTGCTAAGGACTCCAAAGGGAACATTCTATCACATCCACAGTGGGGGTTTCTTCTTGTTAAGTCTGTAGGCAAGCCATCCTAAGTTTTGAAAAAAAAAAAAAAAATCTATTGTCTATGCCATGAATCAAAGACTAGATCTGGGACCCAAGCTTTTTCCATTAGTGCTGGATTATAAAATGAGCCACTTCAATGAAAGGACATCAGCTTCGTCCTCTCTATTCCAAGGTCAGGGCTCATAGCTACTATATGTACAGAATCAAGAAAGGCAGGCCAAGCAAGGTGGCTCTGCTTTTAAAATGAACACTAGGGCTGGAGAGATGGCTCAGCAATACTGGTTTTGCAGAGGACCTGAGTTCAGCTCCCAGCATCCACACCCAGTGGCTTACAACAACTTGTAACTCCCAACTCCAGGAAATCCGACCTTCTTCTGGACTCCTTGGACACTGCACCCACACATGTACACACACACACTTAAAAACAGAAAATAAACCTTTTAAAAGTTGAATGCTGGTGACAGAAACTGGGATTCTTTACTGCGGCCTTCTTTACACTGATATTATTTGTTTCACTTAATTAACTTCTGTCTCCATAACTCAGGAATGGATCATTGTTTGATAAAGAAAAGGAATCATTTAGGTTCCAAAACACTCCCTAAGGCCATTGCATTTTAAAACATCATAGCACGTGCAAATTTAATTATAACATCCCATGTACCCACATAGCAGAAAGAGAATTTTATTTCCAGCATAAACTTTAAGGCAAAACATCAGGATGAGATATTTCTATTTGCATTTTTCTCTCCTTTAAGTAATAAGGCAACATAATGAAAAGATGGATGAGGTTCTTAATTCGTGACAGGCACAGCAGAGGAAAGCAGCAGGGCTTGGAAAGCTGAGCTGCTAAGTTTGGAATCCCAGCTTCACCGCTGCTAGGAGGAGGATGTCGGATGAGACACCTGATCCCTCTGTGACTCAGAGAAAAGGTCAAAAGGACTGTACCCACTACAGAGGCCACTGTGAGGATCCACACATGCTAACACACAGAGAGGAAACAGTGTAAGGCCTAACTGTCAGTGCCATGCCAGGTTAGCTGTAACAAACCCATCTTAAAAACATGAACCACCACCTTAAACTAACACCACGAAACACAATGAGAGTTCACTTTGTCCAATAATAGTAATAAACAGCATAAATAGATATCGTAAATAAATGATAATGAAAACACAAGCCACGCACCTCCAGTAAGTATCTTAGCGAATATGGCAGAAGGTTCCGCAAGGTGAGAGGAGGGTGGAGATGGATGACGTAGGCCGGGTCCCAGTCTTCCCCGTGGGCACTGATGTAGCTCAGCTCATCAGGCCGGGCGACGGTGTTCACGATGAGCGGCAGGAAGTTGACCTCTGCCGAGGGGCACTGCAGCATGCACCTGACCTCCCTGCTGCGGTGCAGCTCTTCCTTCCAGGAAATGTACGTGGTGGACTGCGAGTACTGCTGCTCTAAGCTGCCAGCCGGCTGAACGTACAACTGGCACCTACAGAGGTTTTGACGGAAGGTACGGAAAAGAACCTCAGGTCCTTTGCAATGACTCCGAAAGGTGGCTACTGATATTCTTACAAATGCAGGCACCACTGCTAAGAAAGTCCAGAATGTGCCCAAAACGACAGCTGCCCTTCAGAGGAAGGACAACTTGAAATATTTTCATTTTGACTATAAGGGCAAGCTAATAAAATATATAACTTAGAAAATTACAAAGTATCAAAAATCAGATCAAGAGTTTATACTATAAATTCAAAAGTAACATATGTATTTCTGATCAAAAGAATAAACTCATTTGTATTGTAAAAATGGCTGTTGTATGGCTAGGACACCACTCTCCCTAAAATAGAGATCCAATCATAAAACTAAGAATACATGGTTTACTTTCTTTTATAACATTTGTTTATTTATATAATTAACAACCCACATTAGCTGTACAAATTAACAGGCTTCACTACGATATTTCTACATTCCCTATGCTAACTGTGCACATTCACCCTTCCAAGACCCTCACAGTCTTCGGCAGTGCTGCCCATCCATCCCAGCTCTGCTGACCACCATCCCATTTGGAAGCTAGTACAGTACAGACAGGCGCACCTATAGGAATCCAAAGGGACGTGGAACTCTTCCTCAGGTCTGGCTATTCCAATACGCTCCAACAGCTTAACATTCTTGACAAATTTGTAGATGATAAATGCTATTGAAAAGTGGTTTTTAATCTGTTGGAAAGGATATATAAATGTTTTTTAATGACATGTAATTTTTTTTTTTTTAAAAAAAGCATTAGCAGCACACACATTTATTTTAGATCTAAAAAGGTTCAACTTAATATTGGAAGGTGCTCCCATTGGCTAACAACAATATTTAAGTATCTAAGTGTTACATATTAACACTAAACTTAATGTTTAAAGTGTTTAAACATTAAGTGTTTAAACTTAATGTTTAAACTTAAATGTTTAAACTTAATGTTTAGTTTAAAGTGACAGTTCCAAGTTGGCACTGCCACGTCAGCTACGTATCAAGTGGATATGTTGTTAGTCTATGCTGCCCTTAAGGATGCACCACTCCTGAAGATTTCAGCCATGTTTTCTCTTCACAACCTCCCATGAACACACATGTGACAAAGAAATGAGCAAAGCCGTGGAGCTCTTTTCCTGACTGCACTGTGCTGTGTGCTGCGGACAACAGCAACCTAAGAAGTAACAGGATCCAAAATGCAGATGAGTTCCCATCCATCTCGTGGTCAGGTGGGGAGAAATGTTCTTCACACTGACACACACCGAATGAAGCCTGTAGCCAATGCGGCAAAGACTATGAGGGTTGGTACAACCATAAAGTAGAAAGGAGAATGTTCACATACATTAAAATGTTTTGTTTTGTTTTTTGTTTATTTGTTTGTTTGTTTGTTTTATGTGAGGGTAGGTCATTGCAAACACCTCCCACACACTGAAAAACACAGTCTCGAGCAATGACATTCTAAGAGAACTAGAGGCTATCCTACTTGATAATCAACCATAATTACAGTATCTCAGTTCAAAATCCCTACAGGAACAGAACAATGTCTAGATGTTTAAGTGTTCCAAATCTCTAAAGGAACTTAGTGAGTGCTTACGGTTTACGAGCAGTAAAACTGGACTCAAAAAACAAATAAATGAAACTGCTTTTCAAGTCATTTAGAATAAACCATGTTAAGAGAGCAGGATAGTGGCAGAGGCTGCTTCACTTTGTCATTTATTTCTTAATAATCGGAGGTGCTCGGCAAACTCAGCTAAACATTTGAACTCTGCCTGGCACACCCAGAGGGACACATGCTCCCTTACAGCATTACCTGCAGAGGCGAGCGGAGAGTGACCACCTTGTTCCCTTCTGTTGCGTCAATCTGCACCAACACGGAGTCAGAACGGCTGGCACTGGGATTCCGTACGTTATACAACCGCCGGCCAGGCCTGGCAACAGGGACACTGCCCACTTCTGTATAACCGTGTGGCACTAAAGCAGAGTGCAGGGAAGAGAATTACAAGTATTTACTGTTTAATAAATATAATGTCTCTATAATGGTATCATTATCATGAATATCTCAGACATCTCACTATGGCCACCTTTCTCCCTTAATTGAATGGTTGTTCTTTTTGAAACATGCCACTGATTATTTAGGGAATAGTAAGTAATAATCAGGCTTCATAAGACATTTATTAATTAAGGTCAATCTTATGTTTAGAAGAAACCATGTGGTGAATTATCAACTATTTATAGCAACCCCTAACAAATGTCTCCCAGGATATCTTCAGCAAAATAGTACTGGATGATTTATCAAAAATAAAGCTGGCACCATTCCCACAATTGCTCCGAAGATCCAAAAAGCGTGGCATACCAAAGGTCAGTGTAAAGAAGGTACTCTCCTGCCGGCTCAGAACCGTCAGCTTTCCTTGACGGGAGGGTTCCAGGCTGGCATATTCCAGCTCCAAATGCTGCCCGGCAGCCACGTCATAAACGTCGCTCTTCTCGGGGGAACCCATTACCCTGAGGTTGCGATTGGGCTGCACCTTCATGGGAATACCCAGGGCGTTTCTCACTGTAAAAGGAGCCCTGTCTTTCAGAGAGTAGTCAAAAGTAGAAGCCGCTCCCTCCGAGAAACCCTGCAAGGGAACACAGCACAGTGCAACCTCAGCAATGTATTTCTTACAAGCACTTTACCACAGCTGCATGCTTTCTGAAATTTATTTTGATGACAAAAAAAAAACAAAAACAAAAACCCATACACATTTCCTTTTTTAAATCCTACATGAGATGTTTCAAATTAGAATCACACATACTTTTGCTAAATTGTTGAAAACATTGAGACAACTTTTAGATATTGTGATATTCATTGTAGCTCCTGAAGAAATATGAATTGCCATTTGTGGCTCAGGAATAAAGTCATCTCCTGGTATCAAACTTTTATCCTGGATTGGGTTCTTCTTCACCTAGGAAGATAAAGAGCATACAGAATGTTAGTTACCAGCCAACTCCTAAAAGCTCAACATTGAGGGATTCAGCTGAACTGGCTCTTTTACACTATAGGTCCTTAAAGCTCTCATTTTCAACCATATCCCTGTGATTCAGCAAGAAATGGCAGCCGTCTCTCTGCACATAGGCCATGGAAAGGAAATGTTCAACATGCTGCCAAGGAAGTGTGAGGAGGCAGCTGCACCATGGGACTCCTTGCCAGGGCAAGCTAGCTCCTAGCACGCCTCCTAGCATGGGTCTGTGTTAGTCAGCAATCGAAGGAGACTCCAAAGGCTAGAAGAGTCCTCTGGAGACAAGAGGATTTTTCCTACTACTTTTTTGGTAAATAACATGGTAAGCTTTTGGGTTAAATTTACTGCAAATAACATTCACATTTTCATTCCAATAGCACTTCAAAACCTTTGTTACATATTCTTTTTCAGTCTCGTTACGCCAGAGAGAGGCAGACTATTGATACCATCTCTACTTTAGTCAGGAGGAACTGGGATCCAAGGTAAGTGAGTTATCATCTTTAAAAAAGAATTTGCTACGGAAGTTTCTATGTGTGACTACTCCATCAGTGACCACAGTGAGGCAAGTGACGATGGTCTGTTAACAGCACACATCTCACAGTTCTGTGTCCCCCGGGGGAGGGGAGAAAACATGCCTTGATAGCAAGAATTCTGAAATACTAAGAAATATCAACATCAGAAAATTCATCATAATACTAATTCTCAATTGGGGGGGCTCGCCCCTAAAAATCACTTATTAATTCAAAAGGTTCTATTAGTGAGTTTTATTTACCAATATGTACTATATTAGGAATGAAAAAAGAGAAAAAAATAATATTTAAAAATAAAAATTATGTGTTAACATTTTAATGGAAAACTATCTTTAAAATATAAATATCAAGAAAGTTTTTTGACAAGTATCTTGAATGCCTGAAGAAAGCAGATGAATCCTCAATTCTTTCAGCTGTATTCAGTCTCTCAAAAACCCAACTGTACATTCATGAGAAAATAGGAATTGTGATGTTTCCTTATCACTGTGAAAGGAGTTACGGCCTCACGTACTTACAGGGGATCCATGACCCTAGACCAAGTCTTGAAAATAACTGAACTGAAAAACTAGTCAGGACAACTCTCAGCATGACACCATGCAGAGCACTGGCTTTCTTACATTAAGCTTTAAGCTCCATGGTTTTTTCCCCTCCACTCTTTCAATCAGTGGCTCCCACACAGCATGGGTTTCATTATAATAGTGAACCTGAAAAGGTGAAGAATTTCAATTACTTGGTTGTTCAACATTAATCATATAATTATATAATCAGTATCTAATTATATATAAAAGCACATTAAGCTACTGCTTGATCTCAAAAGCCATTTGAAAACCCACCTAAAGAAACCCGCACAAAACACAGTATCGTTCCCCCTTCCTTTTGCTCTACTGTTATAAATTACATAGCAAGAGACTCCTTAGGAATAATTATCACATGTAATCCTACACCAGCACATTGAACACTAGCGTGTGCTATCTGTTCACAGGAGACTTGCTACAGCCGTGCATCTCCGGCCATGGTACCTCCCATCTGTGCTCTAGAGATGGTGATATGATCATACCTCCAGAGTCATGTCAGCAGCGGCAGCCATTAGAGAAGTCCAGTTTTTAATATTTCCAGAGAACTTGGACTCTGCCAACAACAAGGGCACAGTGCGATGACCAAGGCCACATTCTAAGGTGACTTGAACGGACTCCACAGCAACCACACAATTTTCCTCTATCGGCGGATGCTCAAAGTCTCTGAAATTTTCTGTTACTTCTGTTGCCATGTCAACACCAAGAAACCAAGAGTTATAATCAGTGATGGGTTTGACAGCCCAGAGATTGTCCATCTCCTTAGCTGTGTCTTTCGATTCATCTTCTTTGGTCTTTGGAGCCATAGCAGCCATGATTGTCATCACAGTATTAAGGATTATAGGCGAAATCTTTAAAAAGGAGAGCAGAAAAAATGTTTACACTAGATTCCTTCCCAAACGAGAATTAAAACACATGATTTAAAAGTTAAAAAATTAAGTAACTTACATTTAAGTACATTAAATTCTGGACAAAGGAAAATAAGAAAATAGGAATTCAACAAACTACATAAGGATTTCAGCTTAGTTGTCTGGAATCAAGTAGTTCATGTTATGTCATCAGTCAAAATCCCAAGGAGAAACTGATAATTCAGAATCAGATGATGTCACATGAACAAGCAACAACAAAATATACATATACAGCCAGCTTTTTCACTGTATTCCTAGTTAATGTCACTACTCAAGGTCAGAAGCAGGAGGCTGAGATGGAAACCACTTCATTGCACCCCAAGTTCTAGAATTTACACCTACTCTTCTCTGGAAAATGCCCTGGGTCACTCTCACTCCTTTATCTCTGCCTCAGTACTACACAAACAACACCTTTAATCCAGGCAGGGCCCTTAGCCCACCCACCAAAATGACAGCAGCACAACTGTTTTTAAAGCCAAACCTAGGCAACTCATTGCCTAGTTAAAATCCCCAGCAACCTCCCAGCTTTCTCGAACTAAACTCAAACTCTCCTTGGCTAGGTGCCAAAAGCTCTTTGTGAGCCACAACCTGTTCAGCTGGCTAGCCAGAGTTTAAAATGCATCAGGGTAAATAGATTCCTCTACTGTTTATTTCTCACAACCTCCACTTCCTGCTAGACATCACCAAACGGAGATTCCAGCACACACTGCTTGTTGACCTACCATCAACTGAGGCCTTGGTTTTCCCTTGTCTTATGACTATCACCTGCAGCTTAATGGATGCTCAGACTTCCACTCTGCCACACCATCTGTCCAGGCTCAGGGGCCCGCCTTCTAAGTTCTTAACTTCAACTTCTTCACACTGTGCCTCTGCACATACTGCCAGTTCTAAATAAATAACCTTTTTCTCCTCTTCACTAATCATCCATCTATCAAGTCTGGAAACTCAACTCAAGCTTTCAGACAGCTTTTCTTAGGTTTGCTCTAGCTTAGATTTAACGCTCTTTGCTTTTCTCCCAACAGCACCTTGTATGTGCTGCCTACATTGATTTCCTTCTTCTTCCCCCGTGTCATTAACTCTCTCCTATGCAAGAACCATAGATACCCAATGCCCACAAAGGACCTTAACACACAGTAAAGGTGAAAATATTTGTAGAGTGTGGTAGCAAACAGCTTTAATTCTAGTACTAGGGAGGCAGAGGCAGGGGGATCTCTATGAGTTAAGAGCCATCTAGGGCTACAAAGTAAGACCCTGACTCAAAAGTAAAATGTTAAAATGTTTATTGAATAAATATACATACAAACATGAAATATATTAACCCAAAAGTTAATCTAGTGTCTTAGAAAAAATACTATTAATTCAAAGAGGTTTTCCTCCATGTAGCATTCCATGTATTTGAACTGGTAAATTCAATAGTCAGCAAAACACAATTTAAGGCAATTTATTAAAATCCAGTATTTTTTAAATTCTGAAAAATGTACTTTCATTTACACAATACTGCAGATTAAATCAATTTAAGCCTCATTTCAATCATTGTCACTGACCTATGAAGCAAAGCTCCTATCATGGCAGGACCAGGGAGCCTGCTGAACAGCCAATGCAGCCAACCAACAGGCTACAGGTTAAATAAGAGACAGTGTTTCAAAAAAATAAAGAGAAAGAAATCAAAGGCCAACCTCTGCCTCACCATGCACACAACACTCACAGAGTAATACATAAATATGGAAAAACAGAATCTGAATGCTAGTAGAAAATACTGGAGGTTTTTTTCTTTCAGTACTTTACAAAAGGGTTTAAAACACAATAAACCCTAATCATTCATCTCAAGTATATACCTGCCACCTGCATATCTGTAAGCCAAACAGAATATTTAACCACACAGTTATTAGACTGAATCAAATTAAATAGCAAACGAAAGCCAAATAACTACAAACAATCTCAACTTCATCTCACTATTCTCATTCCTTTCCTTTCCCACCCAGCTCTGTTCTCCCCTCCTATATAACACCCCCACACACACACATACACGCAATAGAATAGAAAAAAAGAAACTCTCATCATGTGTACAGATAGAAGGTATTACTATAGGCAGGTGAGATAGCTCAGTGGATAAAGTCTTGTCGTGCAAGTCTGTCAACCCGAGTTCAATCCCTGGGAAACACAGCAGAAAGAAAGAACTGACTCCACAGAGTTATCCCTTCAACTCCACATGGTGCCACGGAATATGTACACACACATATGCACACATGCACACTCTCGTGTGCGCGGACACACAGCAGTAAAAACAAAAATATTCATGAAATTATTTCAGAAAGTGTTCTTTTCAAAGCAACACAAATAAACATGTGTATGAAAGAAAAAAAAAGTTTGAATCACAGAGCTATTCCAATTACCAAGAAAGTGCCCAGGAATAATGCAAGGGTTGTGAGACGCCAAGACACTGTTGCAAAGCACTGAAAATATACAATACTGCATAAACTTTAGCCAAAGAATGTGTATGAGGCACCAACCTTAATTACAAATTCTTTAACCATAATATTAATGTTTTGTTTTCCTGAAGACCACGTACACTTTTCCATAAATAAGGAGCAGGGCTGCAACACCTAGAAACAGAAAAATGAAGGTCACATTCTCCCAGTAACAGATCCATTATGTGCCGCACACTTACAGACCCAGACTAGCTTTACTACAGGCAGAGGCACATCCACTGAGGCTCTCGGCAAAGCTCACGACAGTGCTGGGTGCTTCAAGGACTTTAAGCAGTGCTAAGAAAGGTTACCACTCCAAAAAGAAGGACTGAGGATGCAGATTAACTATCCCAAAGCAGTTCCTGCTTGTTAAAACATCAGCTAAAACAGTGTTCTCAACCTTCCTAATAATGTTCCCTTTAATATTGTTCTTCATGGTGTAGTGAGCTCCAACCATACAATTATTTTCCTTGCTACTTCACAACTGTAATTTCGCTACTGTTCTGAATTGTGATGTAAATATCTGATATGCAGGATATCTGATATAAGACCCCCACAGGGTTGAGAACTATTACTCTAAAGGAAGACCTGCAGAAAATGTACCTTTGAGATAACTATAAACAGGAGCTAACACCAAGGGTATGGCTAGGATATGACCATTCATGGAGACTAACAGACTTGTGAACACCACAGATGGGTCCTTCTGAGAACAAACCTCATCATCAGTCTTAATGAGTACTGAACTATGAAGCCTGGAATCTTACATATATCATTAAAAATATGAAGTAACTTCACCTCATAATAGGTGACAGTGGTGTAACTTTGGCAGTGTTTAATTAGAACCTGTCTTCAATGGCGTGATGGCTATCCGTTCTCTATGGCATGTAAACAATGACTTATCAAAGAATAATTCATGATCAAGTACAGAAGCTTAGGCTTCACTCCCTGATGCACAGGACATAGCTCAAAAATTCCTCAAATTTAAATCGGTGCTGCACGTGAGTCAAGCAATATAAGATTTTCTTCCCATAAACTTACAGCTATGACACTAAAACTTAATTGGTATAACTAAGGTAATTAAAATTACAAATTTCAGTAATAATGCAAAGCACCACTTAAATTAACTTTTAAAAACAGAATACAACTGTCTCTTTTGGTCATATGACTCCAACTGAATTTTTTTATATCAAGTTTGGTTTTTTATTTACTCATTGGTTTTACTCCAAAGACCAAATAAAAAGCTGGGGAAAACAACCACACTGGGTCCTGATAAAATTCAAAATCTATCCAGAAGAAATGTAACAATACAAAGAGTTCTCCTGGAGGCAGCCCCACTTCTGTCACGAGGACCATGGCTAAGCTTCCTAACATCGCAGAAAGCTGAGTCTGCAGCGTCCAGCAGAGCTCTCCGCTGGCAGAGCCTAGGATTCCACCCTCTCACTAGCTTCACCGCCACTGTCCACAGTCTTTCTCACCGTAGTGATGCTCTTCCCTCTCCTTTCTCTCAGGAAGGGGCAGGCGAGCACTTTCAGGTCTCTCACAGAGGCTTCCATCATCTGCTCCAGTTTGGACGTTGAGAGGGAGAGGTTACACTGGAATGAGGCGGTCAGAGCAGGCGCGTCAGCCTTTGTCAGGTTGGCAACAAATACCACTTCTGGGTCTGTGATCATGGCCTTCAAAGTCATGTTTGGCCTCACAGAATCATCTGAAGAAACAGCAGGGAAGAAAAATTTTAATATATATCTTCATAATGGGTCATTTATCCATTGCTGATTCTGCACAAATAGAGAGAGAGAGAAAGAGACAGACAGACAGACAGGTAGGTAGGTAAGTAGATAAATAAATAAAACAGAAATCTGGCCAAAGATGGTCACTCCTACTTGGATCTTTTAGAAGTGACACGTGTGGAAGTTTCTTGGGAGGCAGTTCAGGAGAGTGCACAGACAAGCACACGATGTGTGGAGTAACGCTGCAGGGCTCAGAACAGAAAACAAGAGCGAGCTGCCAGGAAAAGCGCCTCTGGTGACGAAGACTAACCTCAGTCACCAGTTTACTTCAGTTTCACCCAAAAGACCACGCCCCGTGCCATATGGCCTACAGTACAAACTTACAGAAGTAAGCCCAGCAGTATCGGGTATGACCCCTATAAAAAATACCACAGCAAATGGCAAAATAATATTCCAGTCTTGCCAATACACGCTCAGCTTGCAACTTTGCCGTGTTTTACAGTAAAGGAAACAAAAACAAAATACTTGACCTTAAAATAATTTAAAGTTGAACGCAGAAAATCACCAATCTATTTCAAAAAGCTGAAATATAAAAACTAGCAACTTGGAGATGGCTTCACCGTTCCCATACTCCAGGCATTCACAGGCTTGCTCAGAGTCTGCGGAACCACAGGGTTTTCTGGGTCAGGCACGCCTTGTCCTTCCCTGTCTCCTCCTCCTCCTTCTAGCCTGTCTATTGCCCATATGCACTAGAATTCTTCCACGTACTTTGTTTGATTAGATGATTCTTGTTTATAAGGCAGGTAGTCTACCACTGACTGGCTGATTCCCTCTGTTTCTGGATGAAGAAAACTGAATGGAGCCAGAGCAGTTTCCACCCTACAGCAGAACACGTCTATCACACCTTGCTTAAAAACCTTTACTTCCTCACATTCTCCGCCTCTGTGTCCTCCTGTTTCTAATTATTGTTGAAATACAGACATCTTCGCGGGGCCGGAGAGATGGCTCAGAGGTTAAGACCACTGGCTGCTCTTCCAGAGGTCCTGAGTTCAATTCTCAGCAACCACATGGTGGCTCGCAGCCATCTATGATGAGATCTGATGCCCTGTTCTGGCCTGCAGGCATACATGCAGGCAAAATACTGCATAAATAATAAATATATCTTTAAAAAATTTACAAGCATCTTCATTTAGGACTGACAGGTAAGTTCTCCTAACCTTTCTCCATCTTGACTCTTCCCATCGCAGTCTGTCTTGATGGAATCTGTATTTCTTTTGCTTTGTTTTCTGGACTCTGAGGCATGGCTTTAATGAAGAAATCAGCCACGGTCATCAGAAACTCCACACTGGCACACACATACAGCTTGTCGAGAATGGCATCAATCTGGCTTCCATTTTTATCTTGTCTATAACTTATATCAATCATAGAACTGTTGCTGTCTTGGTCATCCTTTTTGTCAATCATCCTGAAGAAAAAACATGCCATTCATTATTTTACCCCTTTTTCTCTCCTACTAAGATAACAAAGGAATGAAAATGTTCCCCTGCATTTTAATCATCTTTCTTTCACCTTTCAGTTTCTAATCTGAATAGAAAATACAACAGTGTTAATTAGAACCTAATCACCCAATTAGTAACCAAAGCATGGCTGCCTAATCTCCAAAGAAAGATTCATGTGATTAGGCAATTATGGGATATTCTGTAATTATAATGCAATTCCAGAGAAACTGATGACTACTGAAAATGACCTTAGACAATTAGCAATGCATGATTGCAGTCCCTCACAATATAACACAACCTCTTTATTCTACTAAATAAAACCTCCCTGGAAGATTTTGTCTATATAATTTGATTACCCTATAGAATTTATTCACATAGCACTCAAAGCAACCCAAATCGACAAGTGTTTATTAGTATCTATAGTGATGGCTCCTATACAGCCTCACAAGTGCTGGTGATTTATCAATAATCAATCAAGTAATCAATCTATCTATCAATCAATCAAACACAATTGCCTAAAGCACTGTGAACAGCTTCCCTGGCCATGAAATTTGTAACCAGAAAACCTGGTTGAGGGGCTGGAGAGATGGCTCAGTGGTTAAGAGCACTGTCTGCTCTTCCGAAGGGCCTGGGTTCAATTCCCAGAACCCACATGGCAGTTCACAACCGTCTGGAATGCCGATTCTAACAGATCTGACACCTTCACACTAATGCACGTAAAATAAAATTAAATAAATTATTAAAAAAAAAAAAAAAGAAAACCTGGTTGCGAGATAGCAGCCTTCCTTATTTGCTCATTTCTCTGAAAAATACAGGTTTCAGCAGAATCCAAAAAATAGTCACTGCTGTACAAGTTTAAAGAGCAACATAGTCGTTCACACACAAAATAAGTACAAAATACGACACATTTCATAACTTGAGAAATAATACCTTTTAATAAAAAGTAATGAAAAATACCATTTAAGTTACATAGTTCCATATTTCATACCTGACTGATACAAGTTAATCTTTTAAAATTAGTTGATAACGTGATGATGCCACAGAATATATTCCTACTAAAAAATGAAGGAAATTCTGCAGAATTGTTTTGAAAGACAAAGTAAACAAGAAAAAAAAAAGGATGCACAAATTTAAGGATTCTATAACAATGGTAACAATGATTAATAATAATAATAATTCTGCCTACTGGCAATAATCTGGAAAAGTATGTTCCAAATCTATGTTAATTTAACCATTAAAACTCTTGTCTCCTTTAGTTCTCATTGTTAAGACAGCACTTTGTTTTATTAATAAATTCCCCTTTCATTTACAGTTTGAAGCGGAGTAATTAGAGAGTACCATTTTGCCTTCCTGCAACTCACTTCTGAAAATGTGAGCACAGGATAGGCTCTCTGAGGACCTCACACTTCACAGTGGCAGGCCAGCATCCACCTGAAACCCTGAGCAGCAAGCTCTGATCTCACAAACCTGGATGTTGCTCTCTCAATTCCTTCTCGGAGATCATCAAGAGTGCACATTTTAAGTTTAAGGCTGACATTCATAGACCCATCCTTGAACATCTTCCCTGTAGAAGCCATCAGGTGGAGTCTGAGCTCACCAAGACGGAAGCTGTCATTATGAAAGGAAAGTCTGGACTCCTGTAGTACATTTTTCAAGCAAAGGAATACATGATCTTTAAACATTACACAAGTTCATTTACACACATTCCTTAATTCAAAGCTTAAAAGCAAAAAAGTTTCTCAGAGCTGAACCACATATATGAAACTGAGTACTGTGAACACAGAGGAGTACATGAGTGCACTCACGCATCCGTGTGTACCCTGGGCATACTGGCCAACATGTTAGATGATCCAGAATGCTTTTAACTTATAAACACAGATGTAATGTACAAACTTGTGTACCTATCAACAGAAATGACCTGTTGCACAGCTGTAATACAGAGACATTTCCAATCAATCCCTGATACAGATGCTCTGGAGTGGGTGGTTTTTAGAAAAAGGCTTAGGTATTCCACGTTTCTAAGTAAAATGAGAAGCTCCAAGTGGCTGCATGAGACTCACTAAGTATACAAACTGTACACTGCCTAAACACAGGTGAAGGAAGACACGGCACACTGCAAGTGTGCCTAAAAAAAAGTCTCGAATAAAGCAAGTGAGGTATGACAGGGAAAGGGGGTTATTCACAAAAAGAAAAGTGACAGAGTCTAAATGAGTATGGTTACAAAAGGAAGCCAAAAATGGCTGTAGCATTTTAAAGCTAGGGAGGAAAAAGAATTGTCCTTAAGTGAAATGAAGAGTATACATACGTAACTTTCACTTTCATTAAAGGCATTTGCTAAGGCTTGCATGAACATCAAAGACTAGGAATTTGGGCAGTTCAGTGAGTAACTGATAGATATTATCACAAAGCTCAACTGTAAAAATGTTTGACTATTGTACAACTTCTGGAAACTATAAAGTGCAAATTAACATATGAAATGCACATGAACCCGGACATGAAATCTATAATACATATAGACTGTGGGTATTTATATGAAATGTTATAGTCATTGACATATGAAATTGCTAATTTATAAAATAAAAATATTTATTACAAGATACTATGCAATGCAAATGGTTTCTAAAGTACTTTTGATCTATTATATAAATGCTTAGCACTGACTGAGAGGTCATGGCATGGAAAGGCTTCAAAGACAGTACTCAATTATTCTTCCTAAATAGTGATGACTACCAGTGCATGAAATTAAACACATGGCCAGTCGGTCATATGTCAAATTCCTCTATTGGTGATGGATAAAATGCATTTGGGGACCGTGTTACTAAAAAGAGGGAAACCCTAAATACCTTTTTTTTAGCCTGGCAAGATTTAAACATAGGAGCCTATGGAACCTTGATCCTCTCTGAGATCAAATACTGATTTGTAGATGCATGGAACTGTATTAATAGTTACAACAAAAAATGCCAACATTCAAAAGCTGAATACTCTCAAGATCGAAGGGTTTACCTCTGACAACAAAAATGTCCTATTTACCTGGCAGTTATCATTGTTGTACAGGATGATGGAGAGAGAGTCAAAGTGGAAGTCAAACTGAAGAGTGATAATCTGGTCCATGGGGGACTTCGGGTCTGTCAAATCTTGTTCTGATGAGTAAGAAAATCACAGAGCTCTTAGGTAGATAAGCTATCTTAAACATTTTAATGAAGGAATGATAAAGTGTTACTGTAAATTTGTATCAGACCTTCCACCATATTTAAATAACTCACCAGGCAAGTAATAAAAATGGCAATGATTGATCATTACATATTTAGTAAAGGGAAAAATGGCAGAGGTAGATTACAGGAAAAAAGATCTTATAAATAATATCAGGAAAACTTTTGCAAAGTCCCTTCAAAGCAAGGTTAGTTCCTGCAGTTTGTAATCACCACAGCATGTTTTTACTAACTGGCTCGGTCATCCTCAGACATTATGAAACTGAACATACAGTGAAGCCAAACACTGCCTACACTAGGCAGCTGGCAAAGGCCTTTTGTGGACCAAGGACACTTTCCACAGTCTCTAATGCATCTTAGGAGAGATGGCTCGCTCCCTAGAAGAACTGAGTGCATTGCTATGGGGAAGCCATTGGAATACTGACACTCCAGAAGCAATTTCATTTTCCTTCCCATCTTTAGACACATAGAACACATCCTGTCTCAGTGTTCTGATAAAGCAATTCTGTGATCCTTTTGGAAACTCAGGGTCATTCTTTAGGAAAGTCACCAAAACTTACTAGAAAAGCAAGGCTTTGCCAGGCTGGGGGAAAAAAAAAAAAAAAAAACCTGGAGTTTTTGCTCCATGTTTTCAGAAAAGAATTTCTGTCCCAACACTTATTCTATTTTCAGTTTGCATATGAACACATAAAATTTCCCATGTGTCATATTAATCATAAAACAAGAACTAGAAACACAAATTTGATCATAGCTAAACGCACCAAGACCATTAATCAACAAAGTTCATTTGTTTGCACATCGTCCTGTCTAATTTCCACAACAGCCTACTTATCTAGCACTTGTCTACATTCAATGCAACAGTGGGAGCATCTGTCTAAATCAGAAACCTCTTTCACAGATCCCAAAACATGCCGGGCCTAACTACAGAAGCAATGTTGGCCCCATAATAAGAATTCCTAATGGCAGCTTCACCACTTAACTTGATGCTGAGTGTTATAAAAGCACATGGTGCAGTCTGGGGGTGTTCATGGGAGCAAAAGGTCCTTTACCTTGCTTTAGTTGTGGAACTATCACCTACTGACTGTCTCTTAAAAATATCTGTTATTGACATCAATGACTTTAAAATGCAAAGCTGGGCAAGGCGGGCACACCTGTAACTCCAGCACCCAAGGACTGAATCAGCAGAGCCATCACAGGTATGAGGCCAGCTTGGTCTACACAATGAGCGTGTTCCTCAAAAAACAATTAGAAAAGGAAAAAAAACTGAAATGATATTCCATGTACAATTAAAATGGTCAAATATAAAAGGCCATCCATGGTATTCTTAAATCATTTGATTTTAAGAATCTAGAAATTTCCTGACACATTTCATAGTATCACTCTCCACTAAACCAGATATAAAGCTATTACTGTAAGATAGCACTTTCCTTCCTCATGATTTAGTCAACATGTCAAGATCCTTTCCTCTTGAATCCGTCTGGCATCTTACTGCATTACCTGCCTGCTTTAAGCTTTCTCTCAAGGTGGACCACCCCGGTGCCAGGTGAATTCAACAATTTTAATTCCACAAGCCAAGGGCAAAGAAGCACTGTGCAGGCAAGAACTGACCCTCCCCTTGTCACAGACAACGCATACATCCTCCACTGGGAGCTTCGGTAGGCCGCCCAGCTCCATCAGACCTTTCAGAGTAAACACTAAGAACAGTGGATCCTTTCTCAGCACGTTGTGCTGGAGTGCTAACAGAACACCGTATGATGCTGATCATTTTTCAATACCAACACACAAATGAATCAGCCTTTACCTTTAAAATGGTCAGGCCCACTCCGAGTATCTCTCTTCACTCTTGCAGCCTCCTGGGCAGACTGGGTAGAACTTGGCTGTGAAGAAACTTCCCCAAGGTTTTCCAGCAAAATATTCATTAAAACTGTCAAGTCATCTTGACTGAGAGCAACCTGAAAACCACCAATAATGTGTTTATGTAATGTAAGAAAAAAATAGAATATTATGCCTTTATAGCTTCATGAATGAATGATTCATCTGTTTTACAGAGAACAGCATCAACAGCACGGGTAGAGACACATGCCTTCAGCGCAGGCAGATCCTTTGGATGTCAATGCCCTTCCTGACTGACCTGGGACTATACCTCCCTCTCCTAGACCTCACTCAAGCCTCCACTCTGCCCTCTCTCATTTCATCCAGCACCAGCTCCTTTGTATCAGTTTGCTTCCCTCCAAGCTCAGTTTGATGCCTGTGTTCAGTTTCTGGTGTCTACCAGAACTGAGATATTCTCTTGTTCTATAGCTCTGTTCTTAGTACAGACACAGCTGGAGACACACAAAACAGCTGTTCAGCTTAACAAAAAACAGCACCTCTTATAATAACAGGCAACCTAATGACCTAGTACTTTCTAAAGCCATCGTGCACCAGGAAAGCAGCCTCTCCTGTTTTAGCTTTAAAAGGGCATGTGAGATTAAAAAGAAAGAACACCCCTCTCTCCCTCTTCCCCCCATCCCCTTCCCCTAGTCCACTGAAAGGGAGAGTTCTCCACCATTGCCATCTGCCCATAGTTTAAGTCTAATCAGGATTGCCTGGATCCTCTTCCTCTGTGGCCCGGGAAGGCCACATCACCAGGGGCGAGTGATCAAAGAGTTCACAAGAGAGGCAGCCCCTGCTCCCCTCACTCAGAGATCCACATGGAGACTGAGCTGTCAGTCGGCCACAGAGGGCCTAGGTCCTCTCCATGCATGATCCCCAGCTGGTGCCTCAGTCTCTGCAGGACCCCTGGGCTCAGATCCTTTAGCTTTATTGGTCTCCTTATGGGGCTCCTGTCCCCTCCATGTCCCTCTAACCCTACCCCCTCTTCTTCCAAAAGAGTCCCTGTACTCCGCCCAAAGTTTGGCCTTGAGTCTCAGCATCTGCTTGGATCCCCTGTTGGGTGGATCCTTTCAGAGCATCCTCTATAGGAGGTCCCCATCCTGTTTCCTCTCTCCCACCGCTTCTGGTGTCTATCCTGTTTGCCATTCTGAATGAGATTTAAGTATATTCCCTAGGGTCCTCCTTAGTTAATATTTAGCTTCTTTAGGTCTATAGATGGCTATCCTCTACTGGGGGAAGTGGGGAGTTTAGAGAGGGAGCATCAATCAGGATATATAATAAATAAATTGTGGAAAAATGAAAACAGGCTAAATGTTCATCAGCAAGGAAAAGTTTGAATAAATGATAATGTAACATGGAAAACAAGAAAAAAGAAACCACTCACCACAGTTTCCTGCAACACAAACCACTCACAGTGTTTCCTGCAGCAGGCTCATGTGCTGCATCCTAACAGAAAACTACAGCAGAATTAGAAAGCCCGGAAGTCTTACTTGTTACAGACTCTTGAGGAAAGATTTGCAAGAAATCCTTGACATTACGTGCACAACTGAAAATCAGTTAGTGTCTGGCTTCCTGGCTGTAAGATCACTCAAAGGAGGTGTTAAAAACTCCGAATGGTGATATTTTCACAATGTGAACCAAGTTTTCTTTCCTACATTTCTGCCATTAAGTGAAACAAATGTCCTGGGGTAAGCCAGAGGTAGCTTGAGAAAAATAACAATTGTCACTTCAACGGGTAGGAAGAGGAAAACGCTGCTGCTTAGACACTGGAGCATTGAAAGACCCCTGACAGGAGTGACAGTGTTTTCTGCTGAAGGCCCTTTAGAAATATTAGTTTGGAAACTGCTGTATGGAAAACTAAAAAGCATTGTAACTACTATGGACTCCATTTCATTGCCTGAAAGACAGAGAAAATATCTGTCTCTTAAGGCAGCCATATATTATTTCTGTATCATTGCCTTCACTTTATGACTGAAGGTCAAAGTTAAGCCAACATATTGAAGTATTAGGGGTTAAGGGTGGAAGAAAATTTCTATCAAACTTTTAATAAAAGTATCACTTGAACATCATAAAAAAAAAGGAACAAAAAGCTCTTGAGACAGATCTGTAGCAGCTCTATGCCTTTAAGCTGTGAGTGAGCCAAGTTTCTCAGCGTCTGTAATGTGAATCTTTTTTATCTTTAGGAGATGAATAATAGCATGTTCCTAGTGGAGAGCTAAACAACATGAAGCAGCCAGACTGAAGGAAAGTGCCACAGGCTATTAAGATCCATTAACTCAGGCTTTGCTCTGATGCTTCTCACCCTTCTCCTTATGTAACCTTCCTTCCCCACAGCACACACAGTGGTCCTCAAAGATAATATAAGCACTCGGACAGAAGCTGCTTTAAGCATTTGAATGTAAATTCACACAAAACACACACATGGACCTGTTAAAGCTGGCCTTTGACAATGACCCCCGGGTTTGTAAGAACTGTCAAAGTGATCTACTAGAAACACATTTCTGGGGTCATCTACTGATACCCTTCCTAGTTTACCCCTTGATAGACTCTCTGCCACTGAAAACACTGCTGCTTCCCAAATAAATACACATGCCTGCTCAAATAACGATTTCTAAATTTAAAAAAGGGTCCCTACACATTGCAATACTAGTCAAGCTGTTGTATCTCATACATGCAAATCATGCATCAATAAAACATCCCTAAACTAGAAAGAATATTTTTGTTTTGAATGTAGTATCTGAGTCTCACTTTTAATTCTTTAACAATTTTATTTTTAATCAAATTTTCCAAGTTAAGAAAAATATTTTCAGTAGATGCCCATAGCCAGATCCTGGCTTAACCAAATGTCTAAGTAAAGTAAAAACAAAGGGCAGTGTGGGACAAGGACAACCTCGCTGCTGGTTTTCAGACATGGCAGGAACTGCAGGGTCAGCAAGGCAAGCCTACCCAGCACTTTCCCCAATTTACACACGCACCTGCATAGGCTTGAGTTTGCCTTTTATCTCCATGCCTGGAATCTGTGTGTACCATGCTGCCGACAAATTCCGCTGTATGGACAAAAGCATGTTCACCGGTTTTAAAATTTCAATGTCAGGCTGAGGCGAGTCAGCCTCTAAAAGAGTCCTGAAAGAATAACAAAGATTTCTTATAAGTATCTATATATTTTTTAATTTATATCTGAACATGAGGCTGCCATGTTGTATGCTTTTACAACACCTTCCTAAATACTTTAAAGCATATTTTTTCATACATCAACCCATCAAAATAAATCAGATTTATATGCACAACTATGTGAAACAGTAAACTCCAATAAACTTTGAATCAGGTCTGACGAATGTGTCTGTTATCACCAAGACTGTTAGATAGAGCACTGGGAAAATATTGTGGCCATGCCTTGCCAAACCTGAGTCATTAAGAAATCCTTAGCCCTTAATGTGGCATTGTTATTCTCTAAACTCAAGGAGAAAACCATAACAAGTCTACAATCATGAAACATGTAACAACAGCCACTTCTACTTTGTCTGCTAATAACCATTTACACAACCAAGTGAGTATTGCTGATCAATAGAGTCATGGCTTTCACATTGTGATTCAAGGACTCTGGGATGCTTCACTGAAAACTCCTACTTATAAGAACGTTTAGGAGTAAAATCTTAAATTGCACTACAATTCAGGAAGGTCTCTGCCACACACACACACACAAAAAAAAAAATAGCTACCTGGAACTAAGAAAAACAAAACCAAATGTCACTAAGTACACTGGAGTTCTTCTTGCTATCTTGAGATAGGGTCTCACTACGTTGCCTAAATTCATCTCAATTTGGGAGCTCGTGCTTCCCTCCCCACCTCAGCATCCTGAATAGGTGTGAATGGAGGCATGTGTCCCCCCCCCCCTATTAGGAAATCTTAGTTTTATAATCATTTTTTAAAGAATGGAAAAGATAACCATACTATAAAGTTATTAAGACAAAACATAGACCCTACAAAGCACAATACCGTTAAGCACTGGCCGGGAGCCAGTAGTCAAAGTTTCCTGATTAGAATAAACACAGAATGAGAGTTGAGAATCATCACAGTAAGTACTGCAGGTGAAAAAAAAACTATGAAAATTCATAGAAAGCAACAAATAGCTAGATGATACGAACATACCTGGACAGCTTCAGCTGAGTGAGCTGGACGCTCATAGTGTCAGCCACTGGGGGAAGAGAATGCTGTTCCACAGACACCAAACTGAACTTGTTCTCAACTCTGATTAAGCCCAGATCCGCTATCACGGCATTAGGTGACATAGAAGACTGGGGGACGGTAATGACAGGTGCTTTCAAATCGATGTCCATCAGAAGCCGGAAACTCTTCTGAGCCAGATCCTTCACGCTGGACGCAGCTCTTTCCGCAGCCTGGACGGTGGCTGTGCTCAAGGCTTCTTTGGCAGTTTGGAAATTATTGAGGAAGCTCTGTTAGGAGAGAATGACAGGTAGACACAGTCCCCCAAGCGAATAAAATGAAAGCTCAAAGAAAAGGGCACATGGGAGAAATGATGCTTACGACTTAAACGCCCATTTTCCTCATAATAACCAGGCATCTTAAATTGGAACTTAAATGAAAATGATGTTGGCCAGCACTCTATCCCAAAGCAGGCTCCACTCTGTACTTTCAGGATGCACAAATAGAGTTTGTTCCCAGCAACTAATGCCTTAGCAGCTTATTCATGAAGATTGTGTAATATACCAGAGATATGCAAATATGGTTGTCTATCAACTTTTAATCATTAACGGGAATCAAAAGTTATTTTTGGTAAGATACACTTGACCTCTATTTCAATGGAAAATAAAGTATTTTCCAAATGAAGAATCTAAAAACAATACTCTTAGCATACATCCATTAATCATACAAAAGTAACTTCATCTCTTCCACTAGTCCAATATACACACATTCTAGAGACATAAATATGATGGTTTAGGTATAAATGGATGACCAGTAAGCTCTTAAACTGGCAGGTTTAAACTCTTCTGCCCAAGACATTTGCAAGGACTCAGTAAAAATAAGAATTTCATGGCATGGATGATGGCAATTATAATCAAAACTCTAAGTTTCAATATTTCTTCAAATGAATGATGACCTTTGGGCATTCTACCAAACTACAAATGTTGAAAAGCTCTAAATTACAAAATTAAATCATAAAAACAATAAAATTCATGAAAGTAATAGCTGAGTGTGGTGGTGCACACTGTTAGTCCCAGCATTTGGGAAGAAGAGGCAAGAGGATCAAGAGTTCAAGGTCAGCCTGGGCTACACAGTGAACCTGAGACAGGTCTGGGCTATATGCGATCCTGTGTATTAAAAACCAAATACTACTAAAAACAAACAATATGTGCATGTATGTGTAATAATAGATACATAAATGAAAATAAAATATCAAAAATATAACTATGAAAATAATAGAGAATGGTAGTGCTTATGTTCAAAACAATGATTAGACTTTCCATTTTGGGGCCAGCAAACATGACTCAAATGGTAAAGGTGCTTACTGCCCAAGCCTGGCAACCTGAGTTTGATTCCTGGAACCCACAGAAAGTAGAAGGAGAAAACCGACTCCACAACATCGTCCTCTGACATGCAAACAGTATGCTGTGGCATGCACGCCCAATACTCATGTCATACACACATGTACACACGCAATAATTTTAAGAATTAACTTGCATTTGGTTTACTATCATTTGAAAGATTTCACTAGAACATTCTGTTCAGAGTTCAGGTGTTATTATACAGCCCTTCGCTATGGTCTCAATCTTAAATGCTCAACGAGAAACCAGTACAGAAGCCTGGGCTACCAGACTGTGACATACTGATGGCACCATGACCTTTAGAAAGTAGGACCTGATGGAGGGAAGTGCAGTCACTGGGAGCGTACTCTTCACGAGGGCATTGGGGTCTGGGCCCCGTATCTCCTCTCTGTTCCCAGCATCCATGAGGTCAACAGCCCGTCCCAGCACACATCCTCCACCAGAATGGTCTTCCTTATCACAAGCACCAAAACAAGACAGCTGAGCGATGGAGGAAAACCTGTTAACCCTGGAGTCCAGATGCGCCCTCTTCTTGTTTTAAGCTACTTATCTCAGGCATCTTGTCACAGTGACAGAAGGCTAACAAACATACCCAATCACTGAAGAGTTTAACTGTCAGGGTGCGGGTACACAGTCACAATACTTAGGCCGCAGTAAGAAATAAACACAAACAGGAATAAACTCACCAAAAGAGCCATGAAGAATTTGTGAACATAGACGATCTGAATACAACCCACTTTGAGGCTAAGCTTGCCATCCACTTTAGACATATCACCGTAATTCTGTCCTTCTGTGGCTTCTGGGTACAGACTCATCTGGAACCGAAAGACTTCATCTCCCAAAATAGAGACAGCCTAACATTACAAGACAAACGGTTATTACATCAGAGCTACAGAACCCTGGTCACGGGACCCTCGGCACACTTCCCGATGGCAGGAGCCTGACAGGTGAAAAGCCAACACATAAACTCAACCTTCAACACCAGCCATTTTCCTTTTCTATAAATGTCACTTTATTAATAAAATACCTACCCATCGCTAAACTTTCAGAAATAACTTTTCCAATCACTATATAGCAAGCTTTACAACCTGAAAATGACCTCCCATCTTCATCTCCAGCCCTAATATACCCTAAACATATCAGATAAATAATAAATGTACACTGAACAAATAAGTAATGGCATCTAATCCCCAAACGACATGCTTCAACACAAAAACTGGTTTTGTAATTACCTTTTTGTGAATGGACAGTGAATCAACATTCATAACTATTATATTTTCAAGTCTGGCAAACATGTCAGTCTGCTTTGGCTTCATAGAAATAGAGGCATCCATTCCTACAGGAGACACACCATTTACAGATATGTACTAACACACTACTAACATACGAGATAAGTAAAAATTACTAAGACATATTAACACAATCTCCTCCCAAGTATGTGCTATCTAAAAAAGGCTGGACCACTTTTAAGTCGGCATACTCCTCACACTATAACAGCTGACGAAACTGTAAAGTAAGACCAGCAAGTTTTAAATAAATTAAGAACATTTACCCCGAAAATATGTTATGCATTGGTGCAACCAGAGCTACTCACTTGGGAAGACACTATTTTCCAATGAACTGCACAAACGTGTTATTAAAACTGAAATAACCGAGCATCACTTATGACTAAGAGTTATTTTATAATAATTTATATCTACAATATAATCTAAATTTTAAAATCTGCCATGCTCCTTGTAACAGAGACATTAAGGATCTGAAAAGCCTCTTCCTCACAGAATACTGCCTACAGCTAAGATCTGGCAGCATTTGCTGAGTGCTGCTGACTTTTCAATCTTCTACTGTGTGCAACATCCTTTGTACTTGTCCATGCACATATAAATGTAGAAATGTCACCCTCACAACATCCCTTACAGGTGAAGTAAGTTTCAGAAAGTTAAAATAATTTACTCAAATGAGCCAGTGGTTAACTTCAAGGTCTGAGCTATAGCAAACTTCCCAGAACTTTGTGCAATGTGCCGTATAACCCGTGACCGAAACCTCTAATCACGCTGATGACAAAAGTTTAAACTATTTTTTACAAACTTATCTTACTAAACTATGTATGGTCAAAATGCAAGTGAAAACAAGGATAATCACTTTTATTTTTATACTGTGAGCATTACCATGATAGTCACCTGAGTTTAAAGTTGTCTTATTCTGAAAATAAAACCAAAATAAAAACCTTAAGCCTCAGATGTATTCTGAAATTTTTAAAAAGGATAAGGAATATCTCACAACAAGTTTACCTCTATCATTTCAAAGCACATTTGTTCAAAGCTTGCATACATTTTCAATACAAATAAACCCACCCATCTTTCCAAAATACTACATAAAAATAACCTCTTACCATGTATTTTAATATCTGCTATGTTACTCTTCTGATCACAAACAAAGATGTTAAAGGCATTTAACTCAGCTGTGACCTTCAAATCAAACACATCACCTTCAGAAGTGCTGGGCACTGAAAAGCAGTGGAAATCAGTGGTCAGTGATATGCAGAGATGATAAAACAGTATCAGCTCACTAATAAAAAGATTATGCAATGCACAAAAGGAACCATTAAGCCAACACAAATATAGATTTTGCCACTCAGATAAAACCTAGCAAGTTGTCTTTCAGTTATGAATAAAAGCAGCCAAAGCACCTTGCTGGTGCTACCCACTAGATAAATGTGCCTTCTAGAGAAAAAAAAAAAAAACTCTAAATTAGACTCTAGTGTTCGGTTACTACAAAATCTTTAACTAGTCACAACATATAGTGGCTCAAAGAATAATTCATGAAAACTGAAGTAGTAATGAACAGTCAAAGGGAATTCATGTTATTTACTATGTCCTTTACATGGTCTTTAACTGAAGAACCAACCCAGTTTCTCTAGATTATATGTTATGGGTACATAAGTAATTCTATGATAGAGTCACTAAGAAAGAAAATAATATGCTAAAGTTTAAGAATAATCACACAAAAAAAAATGTGAATATAAGAATACAGTCAAGCTTAGTGTGTTAGCAAATCCTACATTAAAGAGGCTAAAGTGGAACAGACTGCCTGAGTTTGAGGCTAGCCTGAACTATACAGTGAGTTCAGGCTTAGCCTGTGCTATATAGCAAGATGTTATTTCAAAAACCAAAGGGGGGGGGGGGGAGACAACTGAATAGGTTCAATTTTTTTGTGTAGGTCCAAACTCATTTATTTAGAATACAATTTCCTATGACTGTCTTATATGTAGGAAACTGAACTTTCCTATAAACAAAAGGCATGAGGGCTCTCAATTTTTAGTCCTAATATGATAGGCTGTTTGCTTTCTCAATATCTGATGCAGGATAAACAAGCCGTCAAGTCAAACTGAAAACCAGAAAACAGTTCAGCTGGGTTGACGTTGCTGAACCACTGGCCTTGTGTTCACTCAGATGAGCTATGAATGTGTATGCAGGTTTTACAAAGAGATGTTTCTAAGAATACTCTCTCTCAAAGAGAATAACTTTTTAAGCACAGTATAATAAAGAAGTCAGGAGTGGTGGCCACATTTAGAAAGCTCTTCCATTCCAAAAGTGTGAGGCCAGCCTGGGCTGCACAACAAGACACTGTCAAAACAACAAAGAAGTTGAAATTTTGATTCTAACAACATTAATTCTATGGTTTTAAAAGTTCAGATCCTTGTGTCAGAATGAATAATACTAAAAAATTTATACTTAGGATGTCAGTAATAGAGATATAATTCAAGCTGCTAATTATCAGAAATTTATTCTATCATTTAAAAATGAACACTTGAATTAAAAATCAGGCGCATGTTCTTTATTAATTCAGTATTTTATACCCAACATTTCTGAATGCTAGTCATGCACCTGGTGAACACAGACCAAGTTCTAGGTATGACTGAAAGAGGCATGAGGTCAGAGAGCAGGGTGGTTCCCAAAAAAAGCTCACAACTGCTGAGCACAGCGTCACTGTCTGAAATGGGCATGATAGTCTCCATCTTTTAACCCTTACCTCCTCACATTTACTAGACAGAAGACTGTCTAGAAAGACGTGTCAATGCAAAGAATCTATAAATTCTACATAAGAGCCAAAAAGTGAAATCCACTGAAATGCATGATTACTATTAATATTTATTTCAAATTCTTCAATAAACTGTCATGCAAATCTGTAAGAACAGACCTGTTTTCTTCTGAAGCTACCCAAATTTGTTAGACACGGTATATACCAAGGTTTTAACATTTATCCTAGCTGCAAATACAAGTTATTCCATGAAAGCTTATTGGAAAGACAGATACCGGCTTTGATGGCAAGACTTCTGGATTCCCCCACAAGTGGCTTCAGCTCAGATCCCTTCTCAGAAGAGGAAGATTCAGAAGATGGAAGAGCAGATGACAAAAAATCCATAAGGGAAAGTAAAGCTTCCAGATGAAGCACCAAGTCCAATGATGAAAATGAAACCTAAGACAATGAACAGCAGAGAGGAGGATTTCAGGGATGTTCACACCATTGTGGGAGCAGTCATGCCGTTGGAGGTACATTCATGCCACTGGGGGACAGTCACACCACTGAGGGGGATGATCATGTCATTGGGGTCACGGTCACAGCCTGGGTTGAGTTTCAGTGTATGTAACTAACACAAGAATGGCTCAAGCCTTTTTAAACAATTAAGAGTGAATTACTTTATCATTTCAATCCTTTTTATTACGATTTCACTGCCACTCTTTACTAGACAACAAACCAGTATTCTGCCCACCCCCCAGTGCACACATTAATTCTGATCTCAACCAAGATTGAGGAGACTTTAATGAAGATACAGGAGTATTCCTACATTAACTACATATGAGCAAATGGACTGTGTGTGTATACGTACTAGGCCATGCTGTATTCTTGTCCTTAATCTTACTCTAACCCAAAGCCAATACAAGACTCAAATGTTGAATGCTGCCATTAACACGAGGCCAAATAACTACGATGGTCTAACGTGAACAACATTCTCTTGAATAAGAATTATCTATATATTCCACAAATAATAACTAATTCACATTTTAAATTAATCTTTTCTGAAAGAAGGTTTGGCAAGACCCTTATTTCAATTCTATGTGCACTAATTTCAGGTCTATTACTACTCTACCCAAAACTCCCTTAGAACTGAAAGCTCCACTGAATCAACGATCTAGTCCTGAGATGAAATGCAAAAGGCTTACCTTCAGCTTCTGTCTGGTGTTATCATGAATGGTTTTGAATTCTGGTCCATCACTGTCTGCCTATAACCAATTGATAATTAAGCACTGAGTTAAAAACCACTAAAATTTCACACATTCAAAACATATATTTTACAACTTAATGTATGCTATTAAGACACAACAAACATGTTTCTTATAGGCAAATAAGAATATGGCCCCCACAGTGGTCTTTTGTGAGACTGATACTCCAAACAAGGATCATACACATGGTGATAACCTAGAACCCCTGCACAGATGTATCCCATGGCAGCTCAGTGTCCGAGAGGGTTCCCCAGTAATAGGAACAGGGACTGTCTCTGACATGAACTCATGGGCTGGCTTTGATCACCTCCATCTGAGGGGGGAGCAGCCTTACCAGGCCACAGAAGAAGACAATGAAGCCAGTCCTGATGAGACCTGATAGACTAAGGTCAGATAGACGGGGAGGAGGGACTACCATTGGACTGGGGGAGGGGCATAGGAGAAGAAGAGGGTGGGAGGGTATGGTTGGGAGGGGATGGGAGAAGGGGCTACACCTGGGATATAAAGTGAATAAACTGTAATTAATAGAAATAAAATTAAATTAAAAAAGAAAGAATGTGCCTCTAAAACTGACCACATAAACATACTCTAAATACTATAGATGCAAAATCTCATTCCTTATTCTACTCTGGAGAAGATGTTAGTGCATCTAATTAGGTGGGCCCATCCAAAAGTGGAAATTGCTGCTACCTAATTTATAACACAGGATATGGCATAGCTTTGATT
This sequence comes from Psammomys obesus, assembly GCF_907164565.1. Lineage (NCBI taxonomy): Eukaryota > Metazoa > Chordata > Mammalia > Rodentia > Muridae > Psammomys > Psammomys obesus. Next base: position 5,282,917 of record NW_026585691.1, on the reverse strand, counting down.
GTTCACTCCCATTTATTCAACACCCCAGAGAAGCTTGTGAGGTTAATGGATTATAAAGGATTTCGATATGCTTCCGTAATTCATCACCAACCAACTCAGACAGAAAACACTCAGGGGAAGAATCTAAATATTACGCATGAGGGGAATATAAATAGCTTCTTATACTTAAATACTAACCCCAGAGATGAAATGAAGTACTATTATGCTTAGATTTGATTGTCAACTTCATAAAACCTAGATTCTGGAAAGCAGGTCTCAATGTTCACATTGGGCTGGCCTATGGGTAGCACCATTTTCTAGGCAAGGGGTCTCTAACTATGTAACAGCAGGGAAATAGAGCTGAGCACAAACAAGCAGGCAACACATATGTGTTCGTTTCTATTTGCTCTTGACTGTGGATGTATGATGTCACTGAGTATTTATTTACCCACAATGAAAGATTGTAGCCTGGAATTATAAGGTGAGATCAGTCTCTTTCTACACTTAACTAACTTTCTGTCAGGACATTTATCACAGCAACAGAAGTGAAAGTAAAACAGTACCTTGATGAACAGCATCTTCAGGAGGGTTCCATCAGACTCATCAGAGGAGCTGATGATATGCAAAGGCTCACCTTCAGAATCTAGAAAAGAAAGAAAAGTCTGAGCCGGGTCATCCCTTCAGCCCCTTAAACACCTTGTAAAACAGAACCAGCCAGTTACACAGAAAAACGCTCAGCAGAGAACTGTACATAAAACAGGCAAGCAAACTGTTACACTGTCAATGAATCATACCACAGTAAGTCTACCTTTGGAAAACTGGAGAGAGAAAAAAAAATAAAAGATAGCAAAATTAACAAGACAAAACAGCACTTGTCAGTAGCATCTCTCATATGCCCAGTGTCACAGCTGTTACTCCCAACTGGATAAGCATTAACTATGAAATAGCAGCTATAAACTACAACAAAGTTTATCTTCCCAGAAATGCTCCACAGAGTCCTTAGAAAGCTTAAACGGAGAGAAACTATAAAATTCAGGTAGTCTCAAATTTAGACAACGAATTTTAAAAATCCAGGCTACCTATTAAAAGACAGCTCCATAGTCACTTGGGAGGAAGTGAGGCCGGCAGCTGAGGCTAAACATCTCCTTCTACATATTTACGGTCTCTTTAGCATTTACTTTTTATGTGCACATATTAATGTAATTTAAAACAGTCCTTAACATTCATGTGATTTGCAAGTAAATCATGTAAAGTAAGGCTTCATAGTAAATTAACTTTCCAAAAGGGAGTCTTTGGGCTCTGGACCTGGGAATCGGCTTCTTACTGTCACAATAATCATTTAGGTGATACTGATTACACAATCACCAACAAACTGGAGATGTAAGGAATACACATAGTAAGGAGAAGGAAGCAGAAAATGAGCCCTATGTTTATGTTGGTTATGAGACCCACAATGTGTTTCCAAGAAGGACCTGCGCACTTACCAGGGAAATCAAAACACCGCATGGTGATTTTTCTTAGGTAAGCTTTAGCAGTCATGTCATGGGCTTTCACTTTGGCTTCCATCCCAAGATGCAGGATCTTTAGTTCATGTAGGGGCCTTCCTTTCTTTTCTGCTTTTTTCATCAAAGTAACCACAACCTAAAAGGATGAGGATGGATTACCACAAACTGCTTCACTAATTAATATACAGTGACAACAAGACAACAGTAGCTACACGGAGTGATATGAAGAAATTCATACCAGAAAAAGACATTCTGAGTTTGAAAACTGCCTATCATTTACTGCCTTACACTTAATTACCTTACATACATTTGTTGAGACTCTGTGATACCACTACTATTTTCTAGTGATTTTCAAAGATGAAGTAAAAAAAAAAAAAAAAAAAAAAAAAAGGGCAGGTACTAGAAGTCCTAACTGATAAACAGCTTCTGTCTGAAATTCCGTTGAGAGCAGCAGCTAATATTTACACAGATCCCCAGGCAAGGCTTCTTAACCTTGGGCTACTCATTGGGTGCTATCCTGAGCATGACAGGTCATTTACTGAACTCCTGCCTCTACCCACCAGCTGGCAGCCTCCCTGTTTACAGTAATAGTATAACACCAAATACCCACCTGGCAAGCACAAAGTCCTCCCCTCCTGCCCATCAATGTCCACAGGAGGGAACTGTCACAGTGTATATGATAAATGCTAGGAAAAGAACTTACGTATTTTTATGCCCACCTTACCTGTGCCCATCTTTTCTACCTAACCAGTCCCTTTCTTCATTCCATATTCTCAAACCGTTACTTTTTTCTTTATAAACCCCACTCAAATGTCACTTCCTCCCAGAAACCTTTCTTGACCCTATCTGCCTGCTTGGATGCCCAGTAGCTACCATCTACCACAGGCTTTGAAAGTAGCCTACCCTGAGCATATTTGTAATGGACATACAACACTGTACTTAGAATCTATATATTTTCTAATGTATCTTTAACCCCAGCACACACATTGGACAACTGTTGAAAAGGAGAGGAGAAAATCCATACTGAAGTACTACAGCATTCTTAAATGCACATGATCCATTCTTTATTCCATGGAGTGTTTCTAACATTTACTTACAAAGATTTCTCTATTTCCCTCTCTTGCCTTTCTCACATAAAAATCCAAAGCAAGCTACATTCCAACATCCTATAATAACTAAAAAGCAAGTGAGAGGAAATGCTTATATTTTCCTCCAAACAAAACAAAACAAATACTGAATCCCTACAATGTAACTGGTACTTAATAAATTCAATTTTTCTTTTTTTTGTTGTTTTATTTTTGTTGTTGTTTTCAAGATAGGGTTTCTCTGCGTAGCCTTGGCTGTCCTGGGCTCACTCTGTAGACAAGGCTGGCCTCAAACTTACAGAGATCCACCTGCCTCTGCCTCCCTGAGTACTGGCTTACAGGAATGCACCACCACACCCAGCTTAAATTCGCAAATTTTAAAGCACATTATCACATTAACAGGCTAATATTTTTTCATACATATTTACCTGCAAATTTAGCTTAATGAAACAATAAAATATCTGTTCACATCACTCTATAAAAAGTGATGAAAAATACACACCTCTTTAATTTCAAAGTGTAATAAGACATTAATGATGTCTATGGATCTGGTCTCTTCCACTCTGGCTGCTGACGCACCTTGCGTGGTGTGCACATCCTGTGGCAGAGAGACTTCTTGGCATGCTCTAGTTTCACCTGAGGACACTGAACAGAAATGCGTGCTTCTAGTCATTTGTTTCTCTCACAGACACTTACTGCAAGCATTCACGAGTGCCCTGTAGCTCCGCAAATCCCTATCAGCTCTCGGGCTTAGAAAGCTCTTGGCTTAGTAAAAGAGACACACACGATGAAAGTCAAATGGGAGAATCAAGAGGAACCTATTCCCAAAAAAATTAGGCAAGAGTTAATGGGCTGTACATAAAATGACAGACAGAAGACAAGGAGGTGAAGAAGATATTAATGCAGATGAATCACTGACTCAGAGAAGCAGGAGATAAGGCTAAGAAAGAAAAAGGGGCCATGGATGCCTGTCTAGTGAGGGAGAGAAAAGCTCCATGGCTCTGATGCTATTCTGAAACACATACCATGGGTGCAATAGAACTGTTCTCTAACCTATCACACACATATAAAATAAAGTTACCCTTTGCTACAAGTGTAATGCTCTAGACACTGCGATGACCTATGCATGGTCTATCCAGAAACCCACGTGGAAAAACCACACTACTCATTAATACCCTTGGGAAGCATTACTATCTTATCATCTACCATCTTCTTCCAGAACGGCTTCAAATAAAAAGAATTATTAACAGTTTGGAGAGTCACAATGGAAGATGCCCAAGTAGTGAAAAGGCATATATAAAATTTTTACTTCATTAGCAATGAGGACCAAATGAAAGCCACAGTAAGGGGCTGGGGCGACGGCTCAGTGGCCAGGCACTTACTATGCAAGCACGGGGACTGGGTTGGGGCAGGCAGGGTCTGTCCTACCAGCGGAGGACGAGGGGAAGGGGTCAGAGAAATGCACTGCATCATACTCATGCTGACTAAATAGGCAATTCCAAGGTCAACAGCTGGAGGTACATGCTTAGACTTGTTTACAGTAAGAAAGTGAAAATGTACAGTGAAATAGTTTTCCCTCCCTTGGTGGGCAAAAGTTTCAAAAGAAATTGGTAAACTAGTAGAAAGCTATAGAAAAATATGACAGGGGAGCAAAGTACAAGTGTATCAAACTTGTAAACTGATCAAAACACCTTATATTCATGCATGAAATTCACAAATAATATTAAATTTTAAGTTAAATTAATTCATTAAAACCCATATTGATTTAATTATCCCTTAGTTAAATGTGAAATATATTAATAAAGGCTGCATACCCTTCTACTGGTAAAACACTACAGATATACATGCAGACTAGATGTGAAAGGACATTTCAGTGCACAGGGTTACCAGCCAAAGACTCCACCTGAATACCTCTGTGGAGACACTTGCTCCATATTATATACTTCAACAAAATTTACTGCCATGAAGCCATTAAAAACAATGACAGAGGTCAAGAGAGCACATACATGGGTATGAAATACACACACCTACAACTGTTAATGTATGAAAACATCAGCAAAGCACAATGAGCACATACACACAGGTGCCACCACGTGTTTGAAAACAAATGGATACATTTTGTGCGCGTAATATGTTCACTATTGTGTATACATGTGTATGTTATTCACAAGTACAACAGCTTTAAATATTGTAACTTTTTAAAGCAAAAATGGCCATAATTTAAACTTTCTGATACTTTTATTTTAATATACTATATTTACTATATTTGGAGAAAATAATTTATTCATAATTTAAATTCTTATACTTTACCACAAAGTTTTACTTAAATGTCAGATATAACACACTACCACAACCTATCATTATTACATATTTTTTTTAATATATAAGTCAAGACTTTTTTTTTAAGAAACAGATTTCATATGTGTAGCTTTGGTTGTCCTGGACTCACTTTGTAGACTGGCCTCACACTCACAGAGACCTGCCTGCCTCTGCCTCTGCCAGGACTGGGCAAATTAAGACTTTTTACAAAAACATATCTCTGGTTAATGGCTACCCTTCTCCCAGTTACTAAACGGTAACTGTGTACTTCCCTAAAAGGAGAGAAATAAGCTCTAGTCATGCTTTCATTCAACAGCATCTTGTTAATTTTTCTTGGTAAAACAAATCACAATTTGTATTTGTTTACTACATGTTTATTTTGTTTCAGGCTGGAGATGTAACTCAGCAGTACAGTCTATGTATGCGTGCGCGTGCATGTGTGTGTGTTTCAGCATGCACAAGATCCTGGTTCAATCCCTACTGTAGATGAAAACTCTCTAAATTTGAAAACAACATTCAGTGTCTACTGAACTACAAAGAAGCCCATGCATATGTGTCAGGTGCCGTCAGCCTCTCACCTATCTCTTGTATTCTTGGTTTTCCCTTATCCAAGTCTTCAGTGGCCTCGCCAAGATTTTCTGCCAGTATTCTAAAGAGAAGATTAAGATCCTCTTGATTGAGACTAACCTGAGAAATAGATGATAAAGAACAACAAAAGAAAACCATTCACTTTAAAAATGAAACAACTATAATATAGAAAACAAATTCTGAGCAATAGAACAGAATGATCTTAACAGTAACTGAGAAGAGACAAAAATCACCACACAAGGCTTCTACTCCTTTCTTCGCTTTAACTTTTGCAATTTTAAATAAAATTAAAACTTGTAAATAATAATACTTGCATATCAATGTTAGCTCTATTGGCTGGTTTTCACTTAAAATTAATTATACTTAAAGAAATCTAATCCAAATTAAAAAATTTGTTAAAACAACTAATTCTGAAACTCATATATATCACTCCTTAAAGAACACTATAGTTATCTTTGGCATACTTTGATCTCCTTAAAAACAAGTATGTAAATAGCAAACATTATGAGAGAAAATATAACAATAAATAATTTGTGCACAGATTTCTGCAATGGGTACGTATCAGATTTAAAAGTTAATAATACTTAACTGAAGATCAATTCTACTGGAAAGATGAATGATCTTGTTGAAAAAAAAAAAAAGTTTCACAAATGTTTCTTTCACCATGCAGCAAATAATCTGCACTTCCCTTGGGTGCATATGAGAAAGACTTCAGGGCTGAAATTTCAACGGTAAGGTATTTTCATGCATGTACTTACATTCACTGAATCAAGGCACCCTTTAATTTCTACAACAGGCACCTTATGGTACCAATTTGCAGCTAGATTTCGATTTACAGAAAACTCCAAGTTAATTGGGTGCAACAGCTGAATATCAGGAAAAGAGGCACCTGGCTGGATTGCTGTCCTAGTAAACGGAGAGAAAGAGAACAAATCAGAGGGTAGCAGGTAGAGTACATTATCTGCTGCTCTAGATACTTGCAACAGCTTGAGGGGTTTCAAGGTTGAGTTAATAATTAACCACGAACAGAAACAGATTAAAATGTGTGACTGAGCAATTAAGAAAACATTTTTGTTTGTTTTCATTGGAGGAGGGGTGGTTTTAGTTTTGGTTTTGAGACCGGGCTTCACTATGTAGTCCTGGCTGTCCGGAACTCACTGTACAACAGGCTGTCCTCAAACTCAAAGATCTGCCTGCATCTGCCTACTGAGTGCCGGATTTAAAGGCATGTACCACCATACCTGGCTAAAAAAAAAAAAAAAAAAAAAAAAAATTTTTTTTTTTTTTCTTAGAACTGTAGAAAGGAGAACTGAGCTAAAGGTTGTTTTGTTTTGTGTTTGCTTGTAATTCACAATACCTGAGTGTTTAAAACAGTGGAGCATAAAAGGTCCTACTGCTTGGGGACCATGACCATGCACCTGTCAAAGTCACACTGCAATGCATTTACTCCTGTGTTTGTGGAGAAATTAGTGAAGACACAATTAACAGACTACCCATCAAACACATGCATGCAGACAATTCTGACCATTACACACACACATACACACACTCACTCACGTATACATACACATATAATCCTATATATAACATTCAGACAATTATGTACACTACATCATGTTTCACGAGATGGTAAATGACCGTATCCATGGTTTCCTCATTCACTGTACTTTCTACAATTTTGGAATCCATTCTTTCTACTTATAAGAAAAAGTCACCATAAAAAAAATGGCATCTTATACTCCAGTGGACTCATCCGTTGCACATTTGTTGTATGTCGTGACTGCAATGACACATATGGAAGGACTTGATTACAATCACTGGCAGGGCCTTCCTCGGAGTGCATGCTTGTGGCTAAGCAGAGGACAACAGGGCATTTGTTGGTTCTCAAACTAAAGAAAACAACAATGAGGGACCAGCAGCAAAGTGAAATTAGAAAGCACAGCCATAGCTTAAGGCATTCAGAAAGCTGCCACAGGGGTCATCTTCTTGACTTATTTTGGATAATAAAATCACCTTTGATGAGATGAAAATCCCTTTTAAATCTTTTTATATCTTCACATGCCACAAGGCATGAGCACTGAGGACACAGTATAACACAGTGCTTCTACCACGTGTAAGCTCACTGAAGCCACGCACACCGTGCCCTTCAGAACCACCAAGCTCCACCCAGAAAGGGTGAGCAGCTATTAGAAAGAAAGATTTGCTACCTTAGAAACCACCTCAACAATAGAGCACGCAAATGGATGCCATGTGTGATTCCGGGGGTGGGGAGGGAAAAGAGGAGAACATCACTGCAACAACTGACAGCACCTCACCCGTGTTTCACATTACACAGCATGCCAGTGTTAACTTCTAGAATCTACTATTTATAGCATGAATAATATAATAAACTGCTTGCTTTTGTGAGACACAGGCTAAGGAAAATTCGAAGTAAAGGATCAAGATGTGTGTTTTATTATTCTAGTCTCTCGTGTTTTTTGTTTGTTTTGTTTTGTTTTGTTTTGTTTGAGACAGTGTCTCACCGTGTAGCCCTGGCTGTCCTGGTACTCTCTGTGTAGACCAGACTGGCCTTCAACTCACAGACATATGCCTACTCTTGCCTCAAAGTGCTGGGATTAAAGACATGCACTACATCTAGCTAAGATGTCTGTTCTCAAATAATTAGCAACCACTGTTTTGGACAGCAATATACATATATTAAAGAAAATGTGAACAAATTGGTAGCTCCCCATGAAGGATGTACACACACTCTCCGCTAACCAGGAGCTAGAGTTCTTTGTATCTTTGAATCAGATGATCATAGAAGCATGGTATGAAAGTATCCTGAGACGCTAGTGTGTGCTTCATACCACCGCCACTGAGCATACATACCTAGAGAGCTTCAGTTTCGTGAGCTGCACCTCCATTTTGTCGATCACTGGAGGGTTGACAGCGTCTTCTCCGGACACCAGACTGAACTGGTTGTGCACTCTAATTAATCCAAGATCTACCACGACAGCATCGGTGGAAACAGAGGACTGTGGAATGACAATGACGGGTGCTTTCAGATCGATGTTGACGGAAACACGGAAACTCCTTTGGGCGAGGCCTTTCACACTTGTGGCAGCCTTTTCTGCAGCCTGGGCAGTGGCGGCACTCAGTGCCTCCTTGGCCACCTGGAAATTGTTCAGGAAGCCCTGCAGACAAAATGGAAAAGGGGAAATTAAAAACAGGGATATCTACCTCTGCCTGCACACATGCAATCTGCTCCAACAGAGTCCTTGCTTGGAAACGAGCCCCTTTTTTCTAGTGGAAGTAAGGAATCAAGGAAGGCTCCTCTCAGTTGTGAGCTGCCCAGCGTTGACTAGTGACCCATCGCTGAGCAGGGTGTGGACCAGGAACACAATCTCAACACTTTGGCACTCAGATAGTTGGCTTCTGTGTGTTCCAGAAAGCTAATTTCAATCATATTCAAAAATAGTTCAATGATTTGGATTTCAAGTGTTAAAGCGCGCTTTTGACCGCTACCTTCATATCTTCATACACCTAAATCCCAAAGTTCACAAAATGTGCAATCACAGGCTTACTGCTACTAGAGGAAACGTGAGCATCTGAACAGTGGCTTACCAGCAGCGACGTAAGGAACTTATGAAGGTAGACGATCTGAATACAGCCAACGTGCAAGGCCACCACACCATCCACGGCGGACATGTCACTGTAGGCATCTCCTTCGGTAGCATCTGGATACAAATCCAGATTAAAACGAAAAACTTCATTTCCAACTATAGACACGGCCTGCAAAACCAGAAATGTGAATGTACTCTGCCCAGAAAAGCAATCGTAAAACAAAGCCCCAGTTGGAAGAGGCTTGCAATTATAAGCTTTATAGAAATACATTTAATTTTTAAAATAAGATACTATAAAATAAGATCTCTAATCAAAAACTAATAACTGTCTGTTCAGTGTTACATACTTTCTTATGAACCGTTCTGGGATCAACATCTGTGACAATAATGTTCTCCAGCCTCGCAAAAAGTGACTGCTTTTTTGACTGAAGAGAAAGGGAAGAATCAAGGCCTGAAAAAAAAATTGAATTATTACAATGTCTATAAATATAACATATTTATTTTCATTATATTATATGATTTGGGAATATATACAATGTTTGAATACACAATTAGTAAATTTCATGTTAAATATTTTTAGTATCAAATTTATATATTTGTTAAAATGTAATTACATGAGCCCTACCCCTTAATAAGTTGATAGCAGTCTGGTGAGAGAGAGTTCTTTGGGGATGTGGCCCCTGGGAGATTACACACGGTCTTATAATGTAGCCTCACATCCATGCACATACAGGCAGCCCTGACAGAATTTAGTGTTATTAAGTAAAATAAGGAGGCATGAAGTTGGGAGGGGGACGTGTTGGGAGGATCCGAGAGGAGCTACAGTGGGGAAGTGGAGGTAGCTACGATCATCTTTCATTGTACATGTGTACGAAATTCTCAATAAAAGAAATAAAAACATGTAAATATATCAATCGCTTTTCCTACTGCACTGAGAAGACTCCTATTCCCTCAAGTGTATAATAAAGATGGTTAAAAATCAGAAAACAACAATAAAAAGATAATTACATAAATTTTCAATCCCCAGAGGATGTGGGAAAATCTAGTGAGAAGAAATCAATTCATAGTAAGTATGCATAAAGTAAACTTTTGTGACTTACATTTACATGGAGCCTGTGCTGCCTAGTTTCATGTCAATTTGATACAAGCTAGAGTCACTTGGGAAGAGGGAGTCTCAACTAAGAAATGTGTCCCTAAGACTGGAGGTAAGTCTATAGGGCACTGCCTTACTTAGTAATTGACGAGAAAGGGTCCAGTCCATCGTGTGTGGTGCCGCCCCTGGGACAGGGGTCCTGGGTCGTGAGAGAAAGCAGGCTGAGCAAGCCGTGAGAGGCAGGCCAGTAAGCAGTATGCTTCTATGGCGTCTGCTTCAGTTCCTACCTGCCTGTCTTCCTTCGATGATGGACTGTGATGTGGAACTGTTAGCTGAGATCAACCCTTCCCTCCCCAGGTTCCTTGGTCTTAGTGTTTACCACAACAGCAGACACCCTGCCTGAGACAGAGGCTACAAAAGTTTTGTGAGCGAAGTTTAGATATTACCAATTTGAAAAGGACAGAAGAAAAAACCTACACTAGACAGAATTTGGCAGCCATCCAATCCCAGGAAAAAAGCATCCAGGTCAGCCACACCCTACCAACTGCTTACAGTTCAGAGCCCTCTATAATTTAAATTCTCTAACACTGCAAAAAGAGAAAGGGAGCAAAGGGAAAAGGAGAGGATGCTTATTGTTAAGCAGCTATTAAACTGTGACACCTTACCTTGTATCTTGATTTCAGCAATGTTGCTCTTCTCATCACAGACAGTGACACAGAAAGCATTCAATTTGGCAAACAGCCTAAAGCCAATAACGTCACTATCTCTAGAGGACACCATCACTAAAATAAAACAACAGATTCTAATAAACTAAACTGCACAAAACTTTCTTCATACATTTTACATAATATATATGAATGTGAAATATTTATAAAATATAAAATGCATATTATACAAAACACATACATATAAAAACAAAAAGTCTAAAGTAAAAGAACAGGATTCACAATTGTAAAGTAATGTGCCTAAAGTCAGACAGTTGAGCAATATAATCAGAATGTGAACTAAGTTATTTTGGATCTAAATTCTAGAGTCTCGGACAATAATATACAATCATTGGGGTACCGGGGAAATGGTTCAGAGAGCACATGGTGGCTCACAACCATCTGTCACTCCAGTTCCGGAAGTCCCAGTGCCCCCTTCTGGACTCCACTGGAACTGCACACATGTGGTGCACAGACTTACATGTAGACAGAAGAGCCAACACATAAAAATAAAGACATCTTTTAAAGAGGTGATCAGTCCTCTCCTTCATGTCTCTGGGTCCTGTTCCTCAAAGACTGCCTGGGGAGCCCTTCCAGAGCCCGGAGTTTGGGAAGAAGGGCTCAGTACATACACGGGTTTTCCTCCAGTAACCCTCCAAAGGCAAGAGGGAAAGAAAGTTTCTTAAAACAATAGTGTTGCTTATATTTACTGACTGTGTGGTGCATGTGCGGCTTTATATTTTCGAGACAAGGACATTCTATGCAGCCCACCCAAACTGGCCTGGAAATCAGGATCCTCCTGCCTCAGCCTCTCAAGCGCTGAAACCGCAGGTATGTGTCACCACACATGCTTCAACAGAGGAAAGCACAGAAGCAGCAGGAACGGTGTTCCAAGGACTGAACTGGCTGATCCTAACATTCCTCAGTGAGCACTAAAATTTTAAAACACTCACAAACAAGAAACACAGACATGGTCTTCTCCACAGTATGGTTTGAACCTAGGGATTCGGTTACTGGTTATGGAGATTTGTCTGTTTACTGTGTTTTTGAAAGAGAATGGAATTCAATGGCCCTGACTTCCACCAGTGGATTAACCCATTAATGGGTTCATACTCCACTGTAATAATTGTACTGCTGGGAGGTAACACACTGGTGTGCCTTTGCAGGGCATGGCTGATCGTCAGACCACGCCTGTCTGTCTGCCTCCCAGCCTCAGTTGCTACTGTATGCTTCACCACTGTGTCCCCCTGACAATACACGGGCTCAGAGGCAACAGGCCCAAGTGCCTGCAAACTGACATCTCCAAAAATGTAAGCAAAACACACGTTTGCGCCTTCAAATTGTTCTTCTCGGGTGTCTGTCAGGGAGAACTCCGACAGCTCTCCTACCTTTCTGCAGGGGAGAGCTCTTCTGTTTCTCTGCGGCAGTCTGCACCTCCTTGGCCGTGCCCGTGTTCTGGCCATCTGATGGGATGATGGTTGTTAAGTAGTTCAGAGAAGACAGAAGAGCTTGTGTTTGCAGCAACAGGTTCAAAGAGGAAAAGGCCACCTGAAAGTGTTTTACAAAGAATATTAGTTCTTTCCTGGTCGTCATCAGTGGTCCACGATAGGAAAGGAAAAGAGAGAAAAATCCATGAGTTCCTGATGCAGGAACACAGGGATGGCAAATGACACCTCCATGCTCAAGGACACAGGAGAGCATCACGGCAAAATGGCCATGGAGCTGGTAACTGCTGCCTCTGGCCATCCATACAGTCAACATATGACGGGCCTCCTGGATCTACACCAGAGTCGACCTGGAAGAGTAGGCTGGCTCCCACTTTCTTCCATGTGAGTCCTGGAGACAGACTGAACTTAGGTGGTCAGGCTTGGCACAGAGTGACCTGATCCACTGAGCCATCCCACTGAAGTTGGGGGGGAAGGGGTCCTCTCTTTCTAATGTAACTCATAACTACTTTCTGACTCCTCGTGTGTTTTACTCAAATCAGGACTGCAGATGCATTTAGCATGTCCCCTTATGCTTTACCCAGTCTCTCACACCCATATAACTAGATGGTATCAACTTGGTTTGTTTAGAATCATGTTAGTCTTTTTATAATCAAATGCTCTGTCATGGCAACTCCTTATTTGGGAAGAACACTGAGGCTTTTAAAGCACAGAATGTAGTACATTGAGTATTATGTTCTAAACTGGGTTACAAGTACAGGCCATGGCAACACCTGTGGGGCTAATTTATAATTTCAGTTGGTCCTTGATCACATCTCAAATCACCTAATGCTCCTCAAAGGACCTTAGATATTCCCAGAGCAGGTTATCTGCAAATAAGATATGCTGTTTTAACAAAGCTTCTTACCTTAACAGTTTGTTCAGTTTTTTCAAACGTAGTTTGAAAGCTAGGCCCATTCTTATCAACCTGAAAAAAAAAAAATAAATAAATAAAAGTTCCAAAGAAGAAATCAAGAACAAAGTAAAAAAGTATTTTTATAATCTGTGTGTGTGTGTGTGTGTGTGTGTGTATGTGTGTGTGTGTGTGTGTGTACAGAGATGGAAGGAGAAGTGGAGGTGTGAGGGAGGTAGAAGATGGAGGAGGGTAAGAGGACTTGCTGAGGTGGTTTGCATGAGAATTGCTCCCAAAGGTTCTTATATTTGAATACTTGGTCCCCAGCTGGTACAACCATTTGGGAAGGATTAGGAGGTGTGGCCCTGTGAAGAAAATATGTCCCTGGGGACAGGCTTTGAGGCTTCAAATCGCACACCACTCTCAGTTAGCTCTCAGTTAGCCTACTTGCAGATAAGGATATAAGCTGCCGGCTAATGTTCCTGCGCCAGGCCTACCTTCCTACTGCCCCGCTCTCAGCCATGATGGTCATGGACTCTAACCCTTGAGAATCATGAGCCATTAATTAAGTGCTTTCTTTATAAGTTGCCTGAGTTATAGTGTCTTATCACAGCAGTAACCAAGACAACGATATATCATCTTGTCATATTTTAAAATTACACACACTCTATTTTTCATAAAGTGCAAAGTGTTCTTTTTAAGCATGGGGAAACATGCATTCCCTCAGAAAGATAAAGTCTGAGGTGTGCGATGACGAGTCATCTTACAAACCCATCATCTGATGCTTAGTTCAAGCATCTAGAAAGCTCTAGAAAGCTTAGTTCAATCTCCAGTGAGAGAAACATCAGCTCTTGTTAGAGTATGGTCTGGTGCTTTATAGTCGTTGCTTGCTCCCAAGATTTTTTACTGTTTATGAGAAAACTACCAGGTACTCCACATATTGCTGTTTAACCTTGCCTAAGACATTATTTCTGATTAATTGATTAAAGGGCCAGTACCTGGGCAGCGTAGAAGCAAGTAGGCACGGCTAAGGTTCCTGGGCTTTGGAGACAGGAGAATCATGGGAAGGAGAGAGATGGAAGAAAGGAGAGAGGAGAACGCCACAATGGGCCAGCATGAAAAGGTAACCATGTAGGCTGGGAGGAAGGACTCCAAAAGTAGCATGGAAAGGAGCCATCTAGATGAAGGATGAATAAGTATTTATGGAATTATAGCTGGAGATAGACCAGATAGGAATAGTGAAGGCAGATGGCATTGGATAAGGGCTAGGAGATGGCTAGGGAGGTTAAGATAGCATAGGTGGAATTACTTGCCTCGCCCAAGGTTTTATAAGGCAGTTATAAAATCTAACAGGTCTCTGTGTCTTCCTGATTATGACAGCAGGCTAGATAATACCACCATAACAATTACAGGGTTAATAATAAATGATAACAACCCAATAGCTTTTGTTAACCACAAGTTCTTCACAGTTGGAATCTCTACAGAAAGCTCTGGGTTTTTTTTTTTTTTTTTTGGGGGGGGGGGGCTTTGTTCTAAGTCAAAAAACACCTCTCATCACAACCTCTTACTCTGAAGACTTCCTCCCAGGAGCAGCTTCCGCCCTATCTGCTTTCCCGGCCTCTCCACGTCTATTCTGCCCTGTGCTCTCCTTTAGGAAACAAGTCACTGCATTTTCAGTCAGCTGGGATTATGTTTTAGTGTTGTTCAATTTCACATCTCTCTCTCTTCTAATTTATAATCACTTTGAGAACAGGGAGAAACTACTTTCACTTCAATCCAAGTATGCAACGGCATAGAAATTCACCAACCCACACAGACAAAACACAGAGAGAATCATCAAGAATGAAGGTGAACATCATCAGTTCCTCCATCCCTCTCACTGGAGTGCATTTTCCAGTCCATCCCTAGTCCTGGCAGCTCTCTTCTCAACTCCATCTAATCCACTTGCCCTTTTTAACATAGTATACTCAACTAAATGTCACCATTTTTAAAAGGACTGCAGCAGTGTGAATATGCCCCACAGACAAAGAGCACCTGCTTGGCCTGGGGTTCTGCCTCTGGGGTTAGCAGCCTGGCAGCTCTGTGATATCCCTGTTCTCTATGAACGTAGCAGTCCACACAGAAGTGACTCTCCTGTGACCTCTTCCTCGAACACACCCAGAGCCACTGCAGGAACACACAGCCATCCTCCTTCCAGGGGTAAAGCGTGGAGTCCAGACAAGGACACCATCTTCCTATGGCCCTTACCTTAATGTACTCCACTTTTAAAAGATCTAATCCGGGTTTGTCTGAAGAGCTAATCAAGTGAAGCGGCTTCCTCTTGGATCCTGAAAGAGAAATGATTTGTAAATAAGTTGCTTTCATGAAATTTATAATACTCTATATCTCTTTGTCTAGTGATGCTTTAAAAGAATATCTGTGTCCATTTGTACATTTTCATGGTTATAAAGTAACAAAGCTAAATAAGCCAGCTGAATTCCTTACCTTAAACATCCGGCTTACTTAAAAACATTTCCCTTTCACGTGCTCTCAGACTGT
This sequence comes from Psammomys obesus, assembly GCF_907164565.1. NCBI lineage: Eukaryota > Metazoa > Chordata > Mammalia > Rodentia > Muridae > Psammomys > Psammomys obesus. The sequence continues at coordinate 5,267,164 of NW_026585691.1, read as the reverse complement.
GCTCAAAAAGAGTCAAAACCTCTTACAATATTCTTAAAGATGCCTGTGTATTCATAGGGCAGTAGAAATAAACTATGGGTGTAAGAATCTGGAAAAGTGAATTCTAATTCATCTCTGACCTTAACCCAAAGCTATTTAAACTGTCTCAAGACTAGACTGGGACAATCTCTAATATACTGTTGGATTTTAAAATTGTATAAAAATAACTTAGGCAATGCCTCTGCTTAGACCTAGAGAAGAAAAAGGATACAGAAAGCCTTAAAAAAAAAAAAAAGATGTCTGATCACAAGTTCTTTTTAGTAGACAGTGGTGATGTACAGCTGTAATGGCAGCCCTTGGGAGACAGATGAAGAAGGCCCCTCACAGAAGGCTCCTCACAGTACAAGACCGGCCTGGGCTACACAGTGAGTCTCAGGCCAGCATAGGCTACAGTCAGGCTTGCTTTCAAAACTTAAACAAACATCTCTTTGAGCTCAGAACTATGTCGTGTGTGTGCGGACACACAGGGGAACTGGCTCCCAAACCTGTGTCTGGAGAGCCGGCTCATGACCCTCTGAACATGCCCATGCTTTCCTCTCCAGTCTACAAGTCCTGCTTCTAGAACAAGAAAGTTCCCCCAGCCTCTTGTCTTTCCCTCTTATATATATATTTTCTAAGATTTATGTATTTTATGTTTTGTGTATGAAAGTTTTATTTGCGTGCATGTATGTGCACCAAATGTGTACCTAGTGCCGTAGGAATTCAGAACAAGGGTCAGATCTCTTGTTACAGACAGCTGTGAGCCGCCATATGGATGCTGGGAATCAAACCCAAGTCCTCTGCAAGAGCAGTAAACGCTCTCAGCTACTGAGTAATCTCTCCTGTCACCTCTCAAGTCTTAACTAGCATAAAGGAAAAACAGCCTAGAAAATTTATTGTTTACACTCATTACTCGTGTTTGTAATGTAAATTCTATCATAATGCATTTCCTAAGAAAATTAGCAATATAGGAAACATTATTTTTCTTCTAAACTGGAGCTTATTTTAGTTTCAACTATTTTCTAAAAATCATAAAATGCCTTACTATTTGACTAAAGCATTGGGCAAACAGTAGGGGAATTTTAATTGCTGCACAAGACAGACACTGGAATGATAAAGCTCAGGAATTTACAGGAAAGTGGGCTTGGAACCTTCCCCTTTTATTTCCATCACAGTGCTTCTGTGCTGTGCTAACACTCTACCACAGTGGTTCTCAACATGTGGGCCACAACCCCCTTCACAGGGGTCACCCAAGGACATCAGAAGATGCAGAGATTTACACTGCAATTCGTAACTGTAGCCAAATTATGAAGTAACAACTAAATAACTTCAGGTTTGGGGGTCAGCACATGAGGAATGTATTAAAGGGTCACAGCACTATGCAGGACGAGAACCACTGATCTAACAGAATAAGCTTTAGTATCCAAAGTCCAGGACCGAATTTGATGAACAAAATCCAAAGCGTGAACAAGTAACTCGGAATCTTTAGCCTTTCTTTGTCTGTGAAGTGGGAATGATACTCCCTAATGTCAGTAGACTTCCCTCGACTCTGAGGTGATGGCCCATAGTGGTTGAGGCTGCCAGAGCCCAGAGCCAAGCTTCTATTGTCTCATTTAGGGTTCTGTCACAGTTGTTTGAACCTGAATAAATAATTGATCTACACATTGGTTCCATGTGAACTGAAGATAGCAACACAAATGACTCATAGCTGTTGTTCTAGAATGGAGTTAATATTCATAAAGTGTTTAGAAGAGTGTAGTTATTATACCCATTATATTGAAATGGAAATGTTTCATTATAAGTGAAACTATCCCAGACACACAAGGGGTATTTTTACTACTGACTGTCATTTCTATTTTCATGGCCATTACCTTTAATTTCATGGTAATCCAAGCTGATTTTCCTCAAATAGGACACTGCAGTCAGGTCAAATGTCCTCATGGTTGCTTCTGTCCCTACCTGGGTGACATTAAATACTAGAATTGTCTCTTCTTCTTTCTGTTGTTTGGTGAGTTCCAAAATCACCTAAAAGAATACATGCAGCAGGGGAAAGCTGTTGGTTAAGTTGAAGTCATTCTTAAAACAACAGATATAAAATCCTTCCCCAAATAGGGCACCGCAAGAGTAAAAGCTATGATGACATCCTCCCTCCAGACCCAAAGACGGGGGTTATCTTCCAGCTCTAGCATCAGGACTAAAAGCACATGCAAATAAGGCTGTGGGTCTTAGCTTTTGTTTTTGTTTTGTTTTTATTAAAAAAAAAAAAAAAAAAAAAAAACAGAAAAAAGAAAGAAAGAACCTGATGGGTTTCCAGATAGGGTTTGGCTGTATATTCCAGGCTGGCCTTGAACTCACTATTTATTAAGTACTCTTGGCTGTCTTTGAATGTGTGACGTTCCTCCTAACTTACCCTCCTGAGTACTGAGATTATCGGCGTGTGCTACCACATGAGCATAACTTCCCCTTGGGCTGGTATTGGTCATTGTCATGGATGTATAATGTAGAAAATTTTAGCCATCTAAACTTGTAAAGCTATTTTTTGTTTTTTGGGTTTTGTTTTTTTGTTTTTTGTTTGTTTGTTTGTTTGTTTGTTTTTGGTTTGGTTTGGTTTTTTTTGCCTTTAAAAGTCATATAGAAAACCAAGCATGGTGGTATAGGCCTGTAATTCCAGTTACCAAGAAAGCTGAGGCAGGAAGATTGTGACTTTAGGCTCTGCTGGAGATAAAGAGCATCCTGGTCAACTTAAGAAGACTCTGTATCAAAATGGCAAACAAAACAAAACCGAGAAAAGCATGGGGGTGGGATTGACTAGAGAGAGGGCTGGGGGTGGATGGGGCGAGACATGCTGCTGAGAGCATGTGAGGCCCTAGCTTCAGTCCCAAGTACTGTTAATAAAGAGTAGCCACATAAGAAAGAACACCCGAGAGATGCTGAGGAGGGGAGAGGTAGCATACAAACCACACACAGAAAGAGAAATTTTATGCAGAAATGCAAATCCTAATTAAGAGATGTGAGCTTGTCCAAAACAGATCACACACATGGATTCCCCCATAAGCCATTTTAAAAAATATTTTTCATGGTTTTGAAACTATGTTTCCATTTGTATAAACTCACAAGTATCAGTTGGTAGAAAAGAAACTAGAATACACATTTTTAATGCTCTCGAAGCTGAGGTTAGCTCCCAGTACAGAAGACGGACAGGAACGTGGTCATGAACAGGAAAACACGTACCTCTTTGATCTCAAACTTGAGCAGAAGATTAACCAGCTCCTCATTCGGAACCTCAGGGGCTTTCACAGCTCTAGCAGTCTGCGAGTCTCCTTCCTCAGCATCAAAGTACTCATCATCAGACTCTAAAGGAAAGACATTCATTAAATCAGACAATGTCCACTGACAACCCAAACAGACACAGAGCCGCCTAAATCTAACACAGTAAAGTCCATCCACACTCAGAAACCTTCACATTCAGACAAAATGTTTTCAACATTTTTGTCACACCCCAAAGGGACTCGAACTGGCATGTACTAAAACTTAAACCAAACTTGTTTTTCACCTTAGTTCATTCATTTAACATCCAGTAAAATGTTTACTGGATATTTGGATCATCTACCCAAAAGACTCGAATGTGAACACCACGATGGACACCGGAGTGGACAGGCCTTAACCTTGTTAGATACTGCCTTGTATCTACCAAGTTTACATTCTATTTTCTAATCCTAAATTGCAAGGTATCACTTACCTCTGGTTAGAGAAAAGTATCAGAGAAACATAACTTAACTGAATCTTGGGAAAACACTGTCAACTCCCATTACCCTTCCTTAAAGATGCAAACAAACAATAAAATGACCTGAAATCAGTGTTGGCTGGCAGCAGAGCTAGATTGGTGCTTTCAGGACTCCTTACTTTCTGCAGACACCCTCCCTACATAACAATGTGTAGTTTTAGTTTCCCACAGAGATAGTATGTTCCAATCTTTACCTGATTCCACTCCATCTAGCAACAGTGAAGTCCCAAGAAGTCCTTTCGTCCCACTAGAAAGAACAGGAATTGAGGCTACCTAGCAAAGAATACAAAATACTTTTAATACATGCTGATAAGAAGGATAAAATAACACAGATGACATCTCTCTATACAATGAAAAACAACAGACAGAGAAAGATAGAAAGATATGTGTACAACTATCACAGCAAAATCTTCAAGAAACTAATACAATCAAATAATGGCCTGCTGGAATTTACAAAATATTAAAATTACTACCCACATTTATAAAGATATAGTTATGTACAAATCAAGTAGTAAGTCTATGTGTCCTCATGTATCATTTAGTTGCTGTGGTAGCAATATAAAAATACATATTTATCACAGGGCCCTTGAAAATGGCAACATTATCAGCTAACTTTCTCAAACTTTTCTAAGTAGGCAAAAATCCAACATTTATTTCAAGCTATAAAGATCATTCAATTAAAGTGACCTAGAACATTTAAGACTTGCCAAAAAAGGACAGTTTCAACTTGCTACTGTATTTGCAAATTTATTTTAAAGTTTTATGTTTCTAGTTCTACATAAGGTATATTTTACAAATGTGAATAACAGTCTCATTTCTGTTATTTTCTGGTTTCATTTTTTTTTTTTTTTTGTTTAGAGACAGGGTCTCACTGTGTAGCCCTACCTGGCATGCAACTTGCTGTATAGACCAGGCTGGCCTTAAAATCAGAGCTCTGTGTGTCTCTGTGACACCACAGCAGGCCCCATTTGTACATCTTTGATCCTTTTGGTTAGAAAGCCTGTCCTTAGACAATCACCACTACTCAAAAAGTGTGGCTTTCTAGAAACCGACTTGGTATTTCTGCCGCAATCTCTTACCCACCTGTCTCTCCGGAGACTGTGTGGATGATTTCTGTGGCAAGGGTATACTGTTAATCAGACACAGCACATCTTTTATCTTCTGGTCGGAAATCCTCACATGCATCAAAGGCAGTCCTCCTGACACTTTAAATCTAAAAACACAGTTGGACTGTGAGGTCTCGGGGAGAGGAAGGGAATGAGCTGGAGACTACAGGGTGAGTTCAAGGTGGGCCAGCCATATTTGAATCTCACTACACTCACACAGCAAGCAGTCTTAAGAGAATGGAAAGTTCTCTGTGAGCCAATGTTCCAGACCATTTAAACATATGTGTCTTAAGCAAACCAGCGGTTCTCAACCTGTGGGCCACAATCTCTTTCATGACAGTCCCATATGAGACATCCTACATATCAGATACTTACATTACAGATCATACCTAGCAAAATTACAGTTATGAAGGAGCAGTGAAAATAATTTTATGGTTGGGGTCAGCCCAACATGAGGGTCACCACATTAGGAAGGTTGAGAACCACTGCAGTAAACCTTTTTAAGTGAACTTGTCTTAAAACAGGGTTTCACTATGCAGCCCAACTGGCCTGGAACTTGCTGTGCAGATCAGGTTGTCCTCAACTCATAGACCCTACTTCCTAACTGCTGTGATCGGGAGAATGCACCACCACGCACCGCCTGAAGTTAATTAGTGCATTATTAAAACCTTTTGAACATAATTCTCTACTTTTAAAAGCCAAAACCACATATATCTTTTATTTCCTAGGTTCAAAGATTTCTTTCTACTGATGGAAGAGTGTCCGCCCCATGGCTATCACCGTGTCTTGCCCTGCTCTGCTTATGCACAGCACTGGGCAGCACCTGGGTTTGCGACATGTACACTGATTTCCTGTCTCTCTGGTTTCAGATGCAAGCTCCCTGAGGTCATCTGTTCTGCTGCTCAGTGTTCAGTCTGCTTTCACCACTCATTTGCCTTTTGCCAGTTCTTCTTGTAGAAGTAAAGAAGATGAGCACTTTTCACCAAGCTGGTCAAACTCAAAACGTGCAGTGCTTACTTAGAACACTTTACACATACAAAGGATGACTCACAAAAACGTCCAGAATATCTAAATCCTCTCTAAAAGAAAACTGTGGGCCTAGACACGTTAAGCCTGTGGAAGGCCTGCTTACACATTCAAGAAACCATATGATGGAGCTTAATCCTACCAAAAGACGCCAAATAAAAAAGGTAAAACTCTGTGATTTCATTTATGAGAAATTCTTAAAAATTCTAACAAATCTTTGGTATGAGGAACAGACCGGTATTTTCCAAGGAAAGAAGCAGGAACAGGAAAAAAGGAATGCAGGGCTCAAGGAAACTTCTGCACATGGTGGATGTCTCATCTCAACTGACGACCACCTCGTGGAGACACATGTATGTCACAACCTTCCAAACTGTACAATACACTCAATAACATATTCACAGAATCTCAGCTCAACTTTAATGAAGCTGCTTTGACAAAGACAACATAACCACTTCATGAGAATATACTAAACTCAAAATATAATTTCTTTTTATTTTAATTCCCCTAAGACATTTCTCAGGATTTTATGTTGTCTTGTGACCAAAAAAAGCTAACTTCCTTTGAATTTTTTATTCCACTGATATTGAATTTGGACTTTCACACATGCAGAACCTCAGACAGGCAATTTTTATTACAATGTAAAAATCTAAATATGAATTCTGAAATAAGAGAGACAACATATAGGGCTCCTGTTGCTCTGACGAAACACTATGACCAGAAACAACTTGGGGAAGAAGAGGTTTATCTGGCTTACACTTCCACATCACAGATCATTATTAAAGTCAGGACAGCAACTCACGAAGGGCAGGAACCTGGAGGCAGGGGCCTATGCAGAGGCCATGGAGGAGTGGTGTTTACTGGCTTGCTCATCATGGTTGCTCAGTCTGCTTTCTCATAGAACCCAGGACCACCAGCCCAGGTGTGGCCCCACCCAGGGCCCTCCCACATCAATCACTAATTAAGAAAATACCCTAAAGCTTACCTACAGCCCAATCTTAGGAAGTCATTCTCTCAACTGAGGTTGCACCCTCTGAAATGACTACAGCTTGTATCAAGTTGACATAAAACTAGCCAGCACAATAGACGATATAAATAAGTATTTTCTTTAAAATGTATTTGTCCTATAAGATAAAATAATCTCTATTTTTTTCCTCTACCACATATATCCACCTCTGTTTCCTTAAACTTCGGTAGCCAATACAGATGCAGCATCCTTGTTGATTTTTAATGCAAAAGATGCTCATACATACCTGGCCATTCTAACATCCTTCTCCACCATCGCCTTGGCCAACTCAACATGAATATCCATTGGCTGCAAAATATGCATAGTCGATGGGTGCTGGAATCTACACTTCTTCCAGTTTTCCTCTTTAAAGAATAAAAGTTTAAATATTAATTAACATTTCAGCAGTTATCTGCTATTCTGTGCAAAACCACTTTACATTGCTAGAAAATATTTAACAAGTTCAATGAACAATTTTTGCTTCCCTCACATACAAGTTAAATAATCTGTATTTTAATACAGATTGATAGAAGACAGAAAGAATATCAAAGATCACTTCATGTGTAATAACCACTATAGTTCCAAAAAGAAGATTCTGAAGATAGACTTCCAACGAGGCTAACACAGTCCCATGCAGACCTTCGTCCATAACAGGGACTGAAGAGCTCATGGTTCAAGTAATTATTTGTAAGGACGTGCAAAAGAAAAGGCAGTTTTTATGGCCCGTGTCAACACTCTCCTTTAAGAACCACTGAGGCTCTTTACCGACAGTAGCAGACACGTAATCTTAATGTTAATAACGTTCACTGTGCAGAGTAGAGCATGACCTCTGCATGCAGAGATCATGTCCTCAGGTGGCATATTCCACAAAATGATATTTAATCCACACTTACTTTTTCTAGTAACTAAAGGAATAGAGCAGACCAAAAAGCTGTGCGTAAGCAACAGAAAACACCAAAGCTGTGGGAACATCGGTTATTTTTAAGTATTAAGAGCATATGCACAGGATGAGTGTCTGTAATGAAAACACGGTACAGCAGAGATCTTGGATTTCAGATCTGATAATATGAATGTATATAGTGTGAGACTCCCGGGGGATAAGGCCTGAGCTTCAAGCACAGAATCCACCTGTGCTCCATACCCCTCCTATCCGTAGCCCATGGCCCCTTGCACTCGGCATGTGTGCAGGGCGCGTGTGCTTGCTGTGGAGCCCATCCCCTGGGGTCACAAGCAGAGTTTTCCACTTATGGAATCAGAGCAGCACTGAAAACGTTGCAGATTCTTGGGACATTTCACATTTAGGACTTTGGGATCAGGGAAGCTTACTGTAGTATCTTTTAGATAGAGTGTTCCTCACATACATGTTTCTCAGGCATCTATAAAAGTAGCCACAAATGCAAAAACAAACACTGGACTAAAACAGTAAACATTCACAAGTAAAGGTAGCATGGAGATCATGGAAACATTCCAAAGCATTCAGGACAGAAGAGCCTGAAACAACCGTAGCTTCCACTTTGTTCTGACATCTCATAGTTGTGCTACAGACAGAGGGCAGCACGAGTATGGGTTCAAATGGTGCTGGGTACCCTAAGACTAATACTCCAGTGTTGACCTCTGTTGTAACTGTGGTGTTCTGCCCTGGGCCACTTTTACTGGGTTTTCTAAAGTGATCAGAGGACAAGGGTACAAGGCAGTGTCTGGGACTGATGCCCACAAGCAAACGGACTCATGACTGCACACTGCCAAGGCTAACTAGGCGTGCGCATACAACATCAAAGCTACTGGAGCTAATATGACCACCCGAGAGCTGAGCAGTGGCTGACCTGCTTTTGCAAAGAGCAACTGCACACTCTTTATTTCCACGTCAAACTTGTCATATGCCTTATCTATTATTTCTTCCAGCGATGAATTAGTTGTCTTCTGTGCACCTTGGTCTTTACTGTTGAGCTGAAATAGAATGAAGAAAAAAAAAACTGATTTTTTTTACATAACAGAAAAGTATACATATATATCAACATGCTTCAGTCACATTTCGAAACTTCTAACTTGAGACAGGAGACTGCCTTAATGAGCTCATATTCTGGCTGTTTCCTGGTGATTTGTAAGCAGTTCGGTTAGGAGTGCACTCCCTCACCACATGCCTGTTATGCTTGAGTAATAGGGGCTGAGCACATTTGCAGTCACTGAGCCAATTACACAGCGGTCTGCTTCAAATGACCCATCCGGAAGGAAAGCTCCTTTCTCTGTCTGCCTCCTGGGAGGAACTGCCAACTATGGCCCGGTTCTCCTACTGCCCACCTTCAACTCTTCACCTTTTCAACAGTACCATGAAAGAGGCCATTAGGTCTCAGTTCCAACCTCTACTTCCTTCTCTCCCTCCTGGACAGAATCAAGGTTCTATATGGTTTAACTCCTTTGCCAATTGCTTAGACTCAATAAGGTGTAACATCCAAAATCCCACTATAGTTACTTAGAGTAATCAAATATACATTTATATAATATATATTATATATGATTTATATATAATATATACAATTTCCTGTCAAAATATATAGCCTCCCAAAAAAGGCACTGTGAAATTAAACTCTATAAAACATAAAAACTAAAATTTATCTCCTATTAGAAAAAACAGTCCAGCACTCAGGGAGGCAGAGGCAAGTGTGTCTCTTTAAGTTCAAGGCCAACCTGGTCCACAAAGAAAGTCCAGTACAGCCAGGGCTCTGTTAAACAGAGAAATCCTATCTCAAAAAGAAAAAGAAAAAGAGAAAAAGAGAAAGAGAAAGAAAGAAAAAGAAAAAGAGAAAGAAAAAGAAAAAAGAAAGAAAGGAAAAAAGGAAGGAAGGAAGGAAGGAAGGAAGGAAGGAAGGAAGGAAGGAAG
>NW_026585691.1:5220271-5257339 GCF_907164565.1 Psammomys obesus | reverse complement strand
AAGGAAGGAAGGAAGGAAGGAAGGAAGGAAGGAAGGAAGGAAGGAAGGAAGGAGGGAGAAAAATAAAAAAACCATCCACCCAGTCCTCAATGGCAAATTTTTAGAGATTTGTCTTTGAATAGCCATGTAATATGTATGACATAAGTCTAGGCTTAGTTAAAGTGAAGTGAAGAAAATAAGAAGCTCTCAGATTCACAGATAACAAGCTTGTCAAAGATAGAAAAAAAAAAAAATACATATATACCTACCTGAAAAGTACCAAAATCTATAATGAGAAGATTTGACTTTTCATGGTGAAAACCCATCTGTGGAATTATTAGATAAGAAGGCTTTAGATTTATCCTTAAATCGAGAACTTTCCGAGTCTCAATAATATGGGTAAGTCCTAAAAGAAGACCAGAAAAAAAAAATGATAAGGTCAACTTGTACATGGTGATACTGTTAACAAAAAGACTAAGAATGTTACTTGAAAGATATTAAGTAGTCATTTCTGTCAAAAATTGGATTCTCAGTTCAGCATGTAGAGTAAAAACTGCATTAAGTTGGTGGAAAATAAACATCCCATAGCATATATACATAATACAGTAAATACCATGAGGCTAGTATTTGGTCTCAGCACAGAACAATTTGTTTCTTTGATTAAGCAACCTGATGAAATAGTCTGCTGAGTTCTTTAAAACCAAGCATGCTTAGCATGGTGAATGGCTTTGAAGAATGGAGGTGAAGGATTGCCCTCCACCTCAAGGTAATTCCAAGGCATGGGTTCTTGGCTGTAAAGCAAGAGAAGCATCTTCACCCTCATTATTCTCTTTCCCTGGCAGCCTAGCAAGTTTACCCAACCCTGAGTTACCTATGTCCAATGTATAACAGCCAATTTTAAAACAAAGAAAGAGAGCAACCTAAGCTACGCTGAACACAATGTTTCCACATTGGAAACATGTTGCTGCTGTTAGACACACTAAAGATTTCACCTGTAGCTGTTCTCTCTTTAATTTCTTCCAGCTTCGTCAATGTAGCTGATGTGATTTGCTCAAGATCCAACTGCTTATTTGACTGAAAGAATTCAGCAACCGCATTGATAGTTTTCTGTAAAAGAATTTTAAAACACAAAAGGTTATAGGTTAAGTCTGAGCTATAAATCTAACGGACTTACCTCAGTTATAAACAGCCATGGCTCCGAACCACAGAATCCAAAGATATTCTATGCTACTAAATTCCCTTCAGGAGTCCAGACAACTACGCACAAGGAACAGCCCAGTGAGCTTATTACAGAGAGGAAAATCTGCGCATGTCACAGCAGTGAAAAGAGGTCTGAGTGGCATGTGGAAGTGGCAAGTGACATGACCTGGTTTCAGCCTCCAGGTAGAGAGTAAAGCCATCCCTCAACACTGAGCTTGAATTATGTCATGCTTAGACATTTAGAGAAGAGACAGGAGGAAAGCTGGACACTCTTACCTACATATAAAACTTAAATATAAAAATATCAGAGATCGTATATGATAAAGAAAGTTCTGGAGATTAGTGGTACAGCAACTTGGCACGTTGTGACCGTGCTAAACACACTCAACCATGTTCTTAAAATGTGTAAGCCGCTAAGCCTTGTCATGGGCGTGGCGAAAATGTTTTCAGCTCCATTTTATCACTAGTGTGTGAGTGCTTGTACACATGCGTGCACGCACACATGTCACAGCACATGTATGGGGGCAGAGGACAGCTCTGTCGAGTCAGTTCTCTCCTACTGTTTTTACTGGGATTCCGGCAATTGAACTCAGGTCATGGCATGGCAAGTGCCTTGACCCACTGAGCCATCCTTTCAACCCTATGGTGTATGCATATATAATATATAATGCAATACAATATAATAAATATATAATCACGTGCATATGCAGCTGAGTGCATTCATGAATATGTGCAGAGGACAAAGCATGCTGTCCTGTTGCTCACTCTCTGCATTATTCCCTTGAGACAGGGCTTCTCACCAAACAGAGCTGGCAGCTAACAAGTCCCGGCAATCCTCCTGCCCACCTCCCACAGTGCTGGGTTACAGGCACACGCGTGCCCTTGCCAGTCTTTTACTTGATGCTGAGGATCCATACTCAGAGCCTCGTGTTTGCACAGAAGTATACTCTCACAAGTGCACTTACACAGTAAACCATCACACAAGTGCACTTACACAGTAAGCCATCACCCATCCCTAGAGGCAACCATCACCCATCCCTAGAGGCAGCTTGAAAAGTCTCGCTCTGTCCACACTCACAGCATCATAGATGACCTCCACGGGCTGCGACTGAACGGTCAAAGTCTGGTCAGCAGGGCTGTTCTCAGGGTTGGTTTCAAACTCAATTTTGAGCAAGGATGATGCAGTATCACCGATAGAAGCCACCAGTGATGGAACAATGTCTTGTTGTCTCAAGCCTGTGATGTACCAATGTTCTAATTTTGCTTCTATCCTATCCAATAAGGAAAGATCAAGTATACAACAGATAAAATTATAGCTAACCCTTTGAAAACTCCCTTGAGAACCAGCCCTATACATAAAGATACAGCTCATCTTTTAAGGCTGGCCTTCATTTACCTACAAAAGCTGCTTTGGTTTCTGTCAGTCACTGTCTCATTAGCTATTTATCATCCACATTAAAAGCCTGCTTTGGTCAACTCCAGGACATGGCACAAATTCTGATGATGATGCCATCGCCATGTTTCTGCATCCTCTACCTGCCTCCTGCTTCTCTTAGCATCCTTCCCATCCAGCTGCCTACACCCCCTACTGTTCCAGTTAAATCTTGCAAACAACTGAGCCGTACAGTAAAACTGTAGGCACTCCATGCCACATTCTAGTATAAGTTGTGTAATGTGTTAAGTAGTCTTGGATTTTTTTTGCATATACTCTTATCAGATACAACATAAAACAGAAATGTACTATTCCCTGAAAAGCTGCCACAGTGCAGACACTCTATATAAAACATTACCTGACAAACACTCACAAAAAGGAAGGAGAATAGAATAATCAATAACAGTTCACAATAAAACATGCAAAAACAAAAGAAATGAAATAAAAGCTGTTGCTATGCAGTCTTCTTTCATGATGCATAAGATTATACATTTGGGGCCTAAAATCATAACTTACTTCAGTGCTTGTGCTCCTGGTCGCTGGGATACTTGGGTACCCAAGCCAATTATCTGGATTCTCAGGATTTCTGGAACATTCCTGTTTTCTCTGATTATAATAGAGGTGCTCACCAACTTCAGAGTCAGTATATGGGCCACATACTAAACGGGAATAAATGAAAACTGTTAACATGTAACTGACTACTCACTTTAATGAAAACTGTTAACATGTAACTGACTACTAACTTTAATGGTTTCTTCTTAATTAAATATGGTGACTTATCACATGACCCAACAAAGCTTGTAGGTTCCAGTACTTACATACTCCCCATGAGTGAACAAGACTAGAAAACTCAATGAAAGCCTACTCAGACAGACAGCACACTTAAAAATGATCCAAATTCATTTGCTTAGGTTTAAAGAAACAGTGAGGAAGTGGCAGAAGCAGGGCACGTCCATTGAGAAGCCTTCACTTAAGCAAAGTAAGTGTCTCAGACCAACCCTCTAGCTGAGAAAAAGAAAAACTATACACAAGAAGTACCTGCCAGATGGCTGTAGAGATTTACACGCACATGATAGAGGCACATGCACACACGTAAAATATATACCCATGAAAATACTCCAAACCAAAAGTGCCACTGGGACAGACAACCACCAGGGAGATGATGTAGAATTTGGGGGTGTGCTTCCCCTTGACACGTGTGAACTTTGAAGAGACTGAGGCAGCCTGTGAAGTGAGGGTCACAAGAATACACTGGAAACCAGGTTCTGGCATAAGGCAGTGGCACTGGTGAGATGCCCTCCAGTCTGGCTGCAGCCCAGGAACAAACCGCTAAAGAGAATTACAGGAAACTCTTCAAATGAGAGTGAAAAGATAGAAATGCAGATAGCTGAAAAGGGGACAGAAGACACCACAAACGCACAGCTCACATCCACACATCCAAAGAAGCTGGAGAGCAGTGGGGCAGAGATTACTCACACTGAAGAGATGAGCCATTCAAACTACACAGACAGAAGCAAGTGTAAAGCTATACCACAGTGAATACTGAAAACCTAAAGTAGAGAGTTAAAAACTCCCTCCACTGGCTGGCCCCCATCTTACAAGAACAACACTAAATGGACTTAGTGAGCTGTTAGGGTCAGGACAGGAGTGGACATGCTGAAGGAGAAGGGGACATGGAAGATGGAAACAGACATGAATTTGATCATATTTCATTGTATTCATGTATGAAATGCTCAAGAATAAAGGAAAGTTAGAAATTATACTAAGAAACCTTAAATAAATAAAAATACCCTTCATTGATTAAAACAACATACAAAGGAAATGTGTGAACATAAACATCTCTATCATGCAGTAAGGCTCACAAACAGCATAAGCAGACAGCGACAGAATTATGGACTCAAAACTCCTTTTTAAAGAAGGAATCAACACCCTAGAATTCTAAACACAAGGTGGCAGGGGGATTCTTAAGACACATGGGAAAATATTGCAAGCAGATCTTCATTGGAAGGAAGAAAACAACAGACATCACCCAAGAGAAGGGAAGTAAGGACAATGGTCAGAGACACAGCATTGAGGGAACACGAGATGAAACTCCAAATCTCCCCAAAATCATCTCCAGACTCAACATAATCTCTAACAGCACTGCAGCAACATGTTTTCCTGAAAGCACAAGATGTTTCTAAAACTGGTGATAGGAATGCAAAAGATATGGCACGGCATGTAAGTAATTCCACAAAGAGGCCCCCAGACAGCAACGGAAGGACAAACCCCTGACTAAAAATAGGCACTTACAGATGAACATACAGGATGGCCAACAAGCCACGGAATCATGCTCAACATCATTATTAAAATAATACAAATTAAAAATACTGTGAGATAGCACGCTACCTCCTTAGAATGGCTAAAGGTAAACAGAGAATGGCCATCACAATGAGTGATACTTGGGGAGCTTCTTTCTTAAGTTATATATACATCTCTCCTATGACCCAACAATTTCACTCCTAGATATTTCCTCAATGGAAATGAAAACACACAGTTAAGAAAGAAAGTGAAATAGAAATAAAGACAACCCAAATGTTTGTCAACAGAAGTACAAATAAGCAAGTTCTGCTGTTTTTAAAGATAGAATCCTCACAGCAATGAAAGAAAATGAGCAAAATATATTAGGTGCAACAGAGGAGATGACTACAAAGCCAGACAAAAGAAAACGTGCCTGTGCCTCCATTTGCAGAAAGACAAAAAGTACGCAGAACAAAGTCATGGTGTTTACAGCAAAACACAAACGGAAATTAAAGACGTGACTGAGGTAATAAAATCAGTACAGCGGTTACCTCTGCGGTAGAAATGAGGGGAGGCACAGGGGATTCTAGGATGGCTGCAATGTTCTAAACCTTGGCACCTAGTCACCGCAGCCAGTGACTTCTCAGCCTATCAAATGGGCAGGCCATTTTTGATTTGTTTGCTCTTGCTCTGAGTTAAATTTCACAATAACCATGTTTTACAGATTCAACTGCACACTTTAACAAGAACCGTTACCAGCTTTCATCCTCTTACTCAGTCAAGCAGTCCTACCATTGAATCTTGACTGGTAAGACCCCAGAAGAGCATTAGGAAACCCAACTAAGGACAACACATTTTCAGTAGCTGCTTAGAACATGACTAATTTAACCCACCTCAAGATAATCCAGCGAGTGAACTGAGACACGTGTGAAGGCACCCAACACCTACCTGCTTGGGCAAAGCAAGGTTGTATGTGCTCTCACTGTAGCCAATGGCAGTGAAGAGCTTGTCTTTTTCCTCTGGGGTCATAAGGTCATCGATGGCTACAAGACAGTCAGTTAGGAAATGAATGGCTTTAGTTTTATAGATTTTTTTTTAAAGAGTACAGACACAAATGTAAAGCAAAACCAACCACCTGATTCCCTCTAACAGGCCATTTTGCTTAATTAAAACAAACACCCTGTATTTGCCTGTTTGTGTTAAGAAACTGCAAAAAGTCACTCACTGTTAAGGAAATTCAGTTCTCAGACATGTACATTTTTAAATTCTCTAAAACATTCAAAGATTAGTGTCATTAAAATCCAACTCAAGCTTAACAATAAGGAATACTGAATGCTGAGACCTCTAAGCATGAATATGTTAAATTTCTCACAACTCATTTTTCAAGAAATCTCAAGTTTTCCTCTAGGTAGACAAACAAAGCAATTATGCAGCCTGTCGTATGTGTTCACGTACACATACCTCTACCGGGTCATATGTGCTCATGTGTTCTGTCCTGTGTGCTCACATGCTCCTCTGCTAGGTCATATGTGCTCATGTGCTCTGTCCTGTGTGCTCACATGCCCCTCTGCTGAGTCATATGTGCTCACGTGTTCTGTCCTATGTGCTCACGTGTTCTGCCCTACGTGCTCACATGTTCCTCTGCTGGCTACATGAGACAGGATCTGTGTGGCTTTTTCTTGTCAGTGGATGATGACTCCCTGCCTTGAGACTTACTTTCAGGGATTAATGATTCTTCATCATCTTTCTTCTTAGACTCTTTCTTTCCCCAAAACCCACTGAACCAGCCACGTTTCTCTCCTGCCTCGGCAGACTTCTTCCTTAATTTCTGCCCAGAATGAATGACCTGAAAAATAAAAATTGAAGATCAGTTCAGAAGAAACACTCTGTTCATTGTGAAGTATTACCATGGTCAATTTTGTTTAATGCTTCAACGGGGTAAGACGGGAGAGAAGGCCAGTCATTTCTTTCTGAAGCGATGCTCATAGAATGGCCTGGACAGTGTGGTCTGTGGATAACCTACTTCCTACACCTACTGACAGAATTTTGGGGAAGACACACCATTTAGCTAAGGACTTGAGTGAATTTCTCTATGCACTGTGGTGAGCAGGTATTTAATGAGACACTACGATCACAGGGTTATGAAATGAAAATTAATCTTTAAAGAAAGATGCTTCTGAATTTACACACATTATTAGTTTGCTAACTAGTTTGTGGGGGGGGAAGGAGAAATAGTGACAGAAACGGTCCTCAAGTCCCACCTCATCTCTTGCTTCAAATAAAGCCTAATGTGCTTCCTACTACTCCTTAGCCATTTTTCAAAAACCAGAAAACAAGTATTAAAAAAGAAAACAAAAAGGAGTAAATGATTTAGACTCTGCCATCATTCCCTGATCTTCAACCATCTTCAATTCACTTTTAAGAAAATTTTCAATAGATGATAAATCATCATAACATATTTAAGTATCCCAGAATAAATAAAAAGTAAACCAATCAAAAAGAGAAGTTAAAAGGAAAAATTAAGTTCTATATTGAAAGAGGAGCCTTGGTGACTGGCTACAAGGCCAAGCATGGGGGAAATGTTCAGTGTTTGTCCTAAATCACCCATGGGTGCAAGCATTCAAGAGTGAAGAGATATGAAATGGGCAGGAGAAGATATCAAGATATAGTAAACATGGCACTTTATTCTAGCATTAACATATATTCGTGTTTATATTATATACATTTTATATAGATGTTTGCGTGTGTGTGTGTGTGTGTGTGTGTGTGTGTGTGTGTGTGTGTGTATAGACAGAGTGAGCAAGCAAGAAATAAAGACAGTCATCCAAAAAGAAAAGAAGAAAGAAAAATTATTTGGAAGCATAACACACGTGCAACTCAGATCTGAGTATGGGCTCAATTGCCAATCAGGTGTGTCTACCACAGGCGGTCATAGGCGGTCAGGCTGTTCTCCTCCTAGCCTTTTTCTGCCTGAATTTGAAGCTGTGTTCATATAGATTCCCTCCTTCAACTAAGCATCACCCCATAATCCACTCTGAGTTGTTTCCCATCTCTCTGAGCATGACAACAGAAGGCTTTTGGTCTCTGCAACTCTTTCCCAGTTCCTTAGGTGACTATCCAACCTCACATGTCTAACCCATCCTGAATTTTAGTGCAGTACAGACTTCTCTTCTAAACTCTGAGCTCATCTTCCTGTATCTAATGTGAACTCTGGATCCTCTCCTACTGCACCCAAGATGTTCCAGTCTTCCCCATTTTGTGTAATGACAGAACTATGCTTTCAACGGTTTATACCAAAATAACCCAAGGATTTTTAACTATCTTATATCTAACCTGTATCAGATAGTATAAATTCTGCCTTCAAAACATCTAGACTCTGGGACATTCTTTGTCCTCCGACAAGCTCCTGCCACCCGTCACCATTTCAACAGCAACTGGCCTATTAGTACCTTTGTGTTCTCTCCTACAGCTGTTTGCAAAGCAGCTAGACTGAGTTCTACAGCATGCCCAATTACAACATCCTGTTTCTTAAAATCAGTATTAAAGACTTGCCAATTCAGGATAAGAGCCAAAATCCACCCTGCTAATAAGAGCCTACACACCACACGGTAACCTCCTTCCCAGCAGGACCACTTCACCCTGCCACTTCCTGTAAATCACAGTGGCTGCCATCCCCACCCAACCCCCCTCATAGCACTGAATGAGCCAGAGGAACTCCCAGGCCAAAACCTTTGAACTGGTACAGTTTCTCCTTTCCTCCTGGCTCAGCTTCCTGGTGTCTCCTCCACCCTCCTTGGGTCATTGGTCCAATCTCCCTTTCTGAGTGAAGCTTTCTCTGCTCTCCTGTTTAAAACTGCAATCCCAATTATCATTAGAGCCCCAGCACTCTCCATATCCCTGCCTATTTATGTTTAATTGTGTATTTATTATCCTTCTCTCCCACTGAAAGGAATGTCTTTGTTTTGCTCACTTCCATATGCCAATACAAATGGTAAAGAGAGAAAAAAAATCATGCACTTAGTCAGTCCTAAGGCACATAACAGTCCAAGTGTTTTAAATGAATTATCAAATATTCCCCCACAAGAAGCACAGGACACAGGTTATTGTATATATGAGAAAACCAAAGCACAAATGATTAAATAGCTAGCCCCAAGTCACAAAACCAAAGGCCTGCAAAATGGAGACCATCTGACCCTTCAAGTCCACACACTTAACCATAATCTAGAATGACAGGAATTCATGAAGTTTTTGCTAGATAAATGAATATGTGCATATGCTCTGGTGTCATTTTAAAATGAGTATTGACTGGAAGGCCAGCTGAGTGATGCAGCAATGGGCTCAATCCCCAGCATCACCGAACAGGGGGCGCCATGCCCACAAAATCTCTAGAAAGGACTTAAAAGGAACCGCAAACAGCTCCAGGCAGCAGCTGAGCAGCTGAGACAACATGTGAGGTAATGAGAGCGTCTGCTCTCTTCTGCTGACCTGTTTTGTAATGTTTTTAGAAGCTCTATCTAACTTATAATTCATTTTTAATCACTGAGAAGGAAAAGATGTGACAGAACAAAGCACACTGAGTCCTGGTGGACAGGCAGGACAGAACCATTATAGACAGATTGGTCCTGCTTTTACAAAATACGAAAGAGAAAGCAGTCAGGAGGGAAGACATAAGAGGGAAGAAGAAAGGAGAAGAAAGGGGAAAAAGCTTTGAGTAATGAGTAGCTGAAAAGCAGAAGCAAGCACTCTAAATCATAAGAAAAATCACGTGCCAGAAGCCAAATGTGAACTGGCAGTTCCAAATCGCTAGAACAATGGAGAGCTTAGATTTATGTTTTTACAAAATTTTGATTACACAAAAATTTCCTTCTTCTTAGGTTAGCAGCTTTTTTCCAGTTAGTTTTCCCTAGAGAGTAAATGAGGCAATCAATAAAGACCAATCTCTATTCTCATTTGGGTAAATCTTAGCAACTTCCCATAAAACAAGGATTTCTTCATCCTGAGTTTACAGCAGTATTATTAACTCAATAATAAAGAATACAGTCAGCTGGGTGTGGTACTGCATGCCTTTAATTCCAGTACTCTGGGAGGCAGAGGCAGGTGGATCTCTGGGAATTAGAGGCCAGGCTTGTCTATAAAGAGAGTTTTAGGACAGCCAAAACCCTGTCTTGAGAAGACAAAAGCAAAAACAAAAAGAGAGATAAAATAAAGGAAAAGAAAGAAAGGAAAGAAAAATAAAGTAAGTTAGCCAAAATGATTACCTCAACTTGTGCTTGTTGTCTCACTAAGATTATGTTAAAGACATCTAGATTCTTCTCCAAGTCCTGCAAAACGAAGGAAAAAAAGATTAGATAAAAAAACATACTCTATGATTGACGGACTCATCTAGTCATTGCCAACACTGACAGTGTTCTAATGAAAGCATGAGCTAAAATGGACATTAGGCTTTTAATCACTTCAATTCTTGTAGTAAGGGAAATAACTTTTATAGAAAGTTAAATCCTTATTAACTAACTTGAAAATAAACCTTTTTTTCTGTGAGACATGTTTATGACAGGAACTGTGCTAGGGCTAAAGAGATGGCTCAGAGGTTAGGAGCACTGGGCTGCTCTGACAAAGGACCCAAACTCAGTTCCCAGAATCCACACGGTGGCTCACAGCCTCTGTAACAAGAGACCTGATGGCCTTTCTGACCTCCACAGGCACCAGGCACACAAGGAGCGCACACGCATATGTGCAGGCAGAACACTCACACAAAATAAAATAAAATAAAATAAAATAAAATAAAATAAAATAAAATAAAATAAGTACATGTTTTAAGAGGTTTGAAAAAAGAAGGGGATGTGTGGAGCTGAAGAGGTAGTTGGAAAACAGCACTGGATTCCCTGCAAAGACTGGAGTTCAGTTTCCAGCACCTACCACAGTTCACCCACCACCTATAACTCCAGCTCCACCTCTGATGCCCCCCTCTTTCCTCCTCAGGCACCTGTACTTACCCACACATAGACAAGCATATATGCATAATTTTAAGGATATAACATATAAAAAAAGAATAAAAAGATGGAGAGCCATTTCATCACCAAGTATACTAAAGGAGAAAGAGAGACCCTAACATTAACTGGATCATCCATATCTCAGACAATGTTTATACAAACTGGTTTATACAATGCTCAGGACAGTAAGACAGATGTTTTTACTTTACTAAGAAGAAGCACTAGACTTGAGCAGCTGAGAAAGAGTCTGCGACCTGAACAGCTGGTAAACACCAAGAGCCTGAGTCCCGATCTTTGTCTTCCACACCTATGCTCTTTCTGGGTCACACTGGTGACTATCATTGCTCCAAACCACAGGAGTCCAGCTTCGTCTCATATCCTGGACACTGTGACTCAAAGACAGCACCAGCTACCAGATGTTACTAAGCAAATTCTCCATCCACGGTACAAGAAAGATTCCCAACCTCTCTCAAGGAAGAAAGTGTTTTTGTTTTGTTTATAAATAATACTTTAAGTTCTAAAATGAAAAGAACACACTGTATAATAAGTGTGGGGACTTATATAAACACAACAAGATCTAACAAATGAACATTTAAAGGAGGCTGGTGCCCATTTTCTAAACAGTACTAGAAAAAACAGACACATTTGCCCAAATAGTCTCTACTAGTTTTACTTATGTGACATCATGCTATGGAAAAGAGATTGTTGGTTAATAAAAATAAAGAAAAGAAAAAGTAAGAAAGAATGCTCTATTTCCTCATCTAATTCATTTCATTTCAAAGCAACAAGTCTGTTCTTTGTGAAATTATATTCCAATTCAAACTAGACACATAAGAATATTAAAGGAGCTGGGTTTAATGGTATACACCTTTAATCCCGGAACTTGGGAAGCAAAGACACGCAGATCTCTATGAGTTCAAGACCAGCCTGTTCTGCATAGTAAGTTCCAGGACAGCCAGAGCTACATGAGAGCCTATCTCAAACAAACAAACAGAATATTAAAGGGTGATTAGACATATAGCAATACTGATATATGAAATATATACCTGAATTTGTTTCTGTATTTCTTCTGAGACTTTGGTTTGTGTTAACTTGTTTTTGTAAGCAATTTTGTAACTCTTGAGTAACTGCCTGTGTTTTTTTATGTTGCTCCATGACCACATCTGGGTGTATCTTCTTATATGAACTTCAAGAACAGAATCAATTGCATATTTCCACCTAAAGTCAAATTTTGTTAATGTACATATGAATATAAAGGTTCAAGAAAAGAGTTTAGACTTTTCAGAGACACAATATTGTTGATTTTTATTGTTGTTCTTCACCATCTTCAGTAGTTCCCACAGTAACACTGCCAGGTCCCAGTACAACTCTCTGACCTAAATAAAATGAGCAAAGAAACACTCTCGGAAGAGGATGTGCCAAAGCAAAACCACAATGGCACAAAATGGTACATGCGGGAAACAATGTAGTCACTGTTCAATAGCAACGTCTTACCAAGTGGCAGACCACATACAGGACAATGGTTTCATGGCTATATTAAAAATACGGCATAGCTACTTTAGTTCACACTGCATGACATCCACACAATCATGAAGTCCATTCGTGGCTGCATTTCACAATACATCTCCACTGCTAAGTGAATCTGGACTACAGACTGTGTTATGCTGGGAATACTCTGTCCGTGCAGACAACTGACAAGACTTTTTAAAGCACATTCAAAGTCTTGAATGCTAAAATGAAACTTTAGGAGTCCAGAAGCAAAATATAAAATGAGGGATTTGTGAGGGGAAAAAAAATAGCACAGACATAAAAGATCTGTTTTCTTATTGTTTTTGAAGTGTCTGGACAACAAGGCCTTAAAGGTCTCTTATATCTGAATGTCCTGGCTATATGATTATTCATTCCTCATAAAATAAAAGAACAAGAGCTAAGGTGATGACTCAGTGGTCAGGTGCTTGCTGAGCAAGCATAAGGACCTGAGTTTACATCCCCACAATGCAAGTAAAAGCCAGGTTCACTGGTGCACACCTGCGGCCCCAGGGCTGGGGCGATTGGGAGATGGAACAAAGGAAAAGCTTAGGGTTCAGTGAGAGACTTTGTCTCAAAAAGTAGGGATAGAGTAGAGAGAAGCTATTGGGAAAGACATCCAACATCAATCTCCAGTCTCCACACAAACCCACACAGACAAGCACATCTTCATGCACACACACACACAGAGAGAGAGAGAGAGAGAGAGAGAGACAGACTTAAATAAAAAGAACAAACTCTAACTTACCATTGCCGACAGTTGCTGTGAAGTGGTAAGCAAGGCTTGTACTTCCTATAGGGAGCATTTCTAACCATATAATCCAGTGACTCCAAAAAGTCAATCATACTTAAATACTATTGAGACAAGAATGAAATTAGGTTTGTAACATTGAACACATAAATAAAAGTTAGATTTGATTCTCTTTTTCTAGAGGACTCCAAAATCTCTAATAATAAAATATGCTAACTATACCTGATTAAACATGACATTATCAATTAGAAATTAGAGCACAATATTTCAAGTTCTTCTATAAAAGAAAACTGCACTACTATTTAAACCATCACACAACCAACAATACACATCCTTTTTTCAGATATTCTAAAATGCAAAAAAAATATACATCTTAGCAACAATAAAATGGCATGTCTCCCATGTTGATTGAATTTGTGTTTCTAAACCTGCCTTTTTGCCACAGCTACAGCACCTAACTCCCAAACTGCTCCAGGACAATGATGCATAATCAAGCAAGCTAAAGCCACGCAGGCACTCACTTTAGCATCAACACCACTGCGTGTTACATTGGCCTGACAAACGGTTCAAATAAAGAGAAACACACAAGAAGAGTGTGAGAATGACCACAGGCTCAACTAGAGAAAGGGCTAGCTTCCTTTGAATTTCCCTCAATACAATTCTACCTAACGGTTACCTGAGAAATGTGTCTAGCCTAATCTTCAACAGTAAACCATACGACAGATTTCAAAGGCACAAGGAAGAAGGATACAAAATACCTAGCTATAACTTGTATGCACAATGTTATGAAATAAAATTGCAGAGACTTTATGTAAAGTAAAATAGACTATTAAGGTTTGTTTTAAGCTAGCCATCGTGGTTTACATCTGTAGTCCTAGCACTCAGAAAACTGAGATAGGACAGATTGTTTTAGCAAAACCTAGTCATCCTGGGCTATATTTAGTGAGTTCCAGACCACACAAGACTAAACAGAAGAAAAGTAGTTTTTTTCCCCTATGGTGATGTAGATACTGGAAAATCTAAAATGACAAAGACCATTTACATTCCATTAATTAGACCGCACTAAACTAAAAGACGAGTTAGTGACACTTCTCATCCTCTCAATTCAGATCTCCAGGTCTGCTATCCAAAGCCTCCAGGTAGATGACCACACTTGGAAAACAGAGGAAAAACAGTTGCTCTAAAAATTAAAGAAATGGTACTTTAGTGTCTTTTATTAAAAACTGAAGTGATGGGGCTGGAGAAATGGCTCAGTGGTTAATTTCAGAGGCTGCTCATGCAGAGGACCTTGGGTTTAATTCCAGCACCCACAGGGCAGTTCACAACCCCCAATAACGTCAGTTTCTGGGATCTAATACCCTCACCTATCCCCTGAGGCTCTTGCAAGCACGAGTGCCCATATATTCCCAGAGGTTCCAACACCATACACAAGCATCAACCTGAGTTCAATGCTCAAAGCCCACAAGGTAGTGGGAGATAACTAATTCCTTCAGCTTCTTCTCTGAGCCTATACCCATGCACAGATGCGTATACACACATACACACACTCACACACATACATCTAAAAGATGAAAAGAGAAGACTACACTGAAATTCTCCTGCAATTATGAATTAAAAGAAAATAACACCATTCAGTACAGTTTAATAAGATCAAGCTTCATTTGTAAAAAAAAAAAAAAAAAAAAAAGATTAGATTAATGGAAACTATGTCTGAAATCTCTCATTTTTAATTTTCTTTTTTTTTTTTTATCAAATGTCAAAAAAAGTAGCAGCTGACCATCAAGACTGACTAATGACGAGGACAAGAGCAATCAGAATACAGGGCTGACTAAAGCCAGAGCTGTCTGAGGGGCCGTTACCTGAGGCTTCGTCAGCTCAATGGCGATATTCTGCACTTCTACGTTCCCATCGAGTTTGGGGGTTTTGAGCTCTGACTCTGCACCAGGATTCATGTAGAGTTTTGCAGAGGCTGATATTGGCTGGAAAACTGACAGCACACGGGAAGGCATAAGACAGGTTTATGCGCTCACAACTGTGAACAACTATAAGTAACTATGAGAATACTGCACTTGAAAAGTAAAAAAGTAAATTATGGCATGTATGTGCAACAGGACCACTACCAAGAAATATGCAAGGCATATGAACTCAGAGAAACAGTGGCAGC
This sequence comes from Psammomys obesus, assembly GCF_907164565.1. Classification (NCBI taxonomy): domain Eukaryota; kingdom Metazoa; phylum Chordata; class Mammalia; order Rodentia; family Muridae; genus Psammomys; species Psammomys obesus. The sequence goes on along the minus strand of NW_026585691.1, from coordinate 5,242,016 downwards.
ATGCACCAGGCCTGCACAGGTCCAACCCAGATGGGTCCCAGCACTGAGAGGGGGAATGGGACCTGAACCCTGACCAAAAAGCTATCTCCAACTAACAACTGCTCACAAAGGAAAAATTAGTTTCTCCAAGGGAGTCTCACTGGGTCTACAAACCACACTTAAGGACAGGCCCCAAACCCAGCAATAGATGTACAACATTCTTTAGTATTTGGGGGTTTGTTTTTGTCTCATTATGCTTTGTCCGGGCATTATTTTACTTTCCTGGTCTCTTTGTTTATGTATTATGGTTTCCAATCTTGTGTTTTTATGGCTTTTCTGCACTGTCTGAATGTGTGTGTGCTTCCTGTGTTTTTTCTTCGTTTTTGTTGTTTGTTTTTTCTCTCTTTAGAAAACAGGCAAATAGAAAAGCAAACAGGCCAGAATAGAACAAAACACACAGAGAGAAAAAGATACGGAGTTGGGTGCATGGGCATATAGGGAGAACCTGAAATGAGGGAGGGGAAACGGTGATCAGAACACAGTGTATTAAAAAAAAAAAATGTTTTCCATTTAAAAAGAGAGACAGACCGAGAGAGGTGAGGACAGAGAGAGAGAGACAGGGAGACAGAGAGAAAGTGATGTATAAGAATCCACTTATCTGTGTGAAACAGATTAGGCAGCTGGTTAAACCCTGTCTCCACATGGAGTCATGTTCCCAGGTGAGGAGAACATGAAACACAGACTGTCTGTCTACAACTGGGTTTCTCTGTGATTTAATAATTTACTGTTCATATAAAATATTAAGACAAGAGCTGGAGAGAAGAGCAGTGGCTGCTCTTCCAGAGGCCCTGAGTTCAATTCCCAGAAACACAGTGGCACATAACCATCAACACTGAGATCTGGTGCCCTCTTCTGGCATGTAGGCACATATGCAGGCAGAATACTGTATAAATAATAAATAAATCTTTTTAAAAATATTAAAACAAGGAGAGAAATAAAATCTATTTTCTCTCTTAAACATTGACAAAACTTAGAAACAGAAACATAAATAAAATTGTCCTAGAAAACAAATTATCAGTATACTGTCTTCAAATTGGTCATATACAAACAACCTTAAGAAAAACTAAAAATACTCTTGAGATTGGGTGACAGTAAAAACAAAAAGTCTACTTGGAATGATAATAGTGATACATTTTAACTATGAAAGAATATCAAAGCCATAGGAATGTATTACCTTATAATAATCATAATTTGTATTAAATTGTATAGCATTTTGACTGACTTATGCTATTCATAAATTCCTGAGAAATAAGTTGTATATTTTTCTGAACTAGTTATTTTACCAACGGGGAACATCTCAAAATTTTGTCATTTCTCAAGTGTATAAACATAACAGAGCGCGCCATCATCCAATGGCAAGGAGCTCCAAAGGTCAGGAAGAAAGTCACAGAGAACAGGACAATTTGGAGTAGAGAAAGAAATGGACACGGAGGCGAAGGAGGATTACAAAGACGCTCACTGAATAAAAACAAACAGCTTCTCAGAATGAAACTGCAATGGAAAAGCAGTCAATAAATAAGCGGGCGACTCTGTCTGAGAAGTGAAAGGGAAGCCGCCAAAACACAGAATTCACTTCTAAAAATACCCAGCGTGATTGGCTTACATGGGCAGAGGGGACATGAATCCCGCAACCTTGGACATTCCAAAACAGAGAAAGAAAAAGAAGGAAAAAAAGAGGAAGAAGTGAGGGAGAAGAGACTGAAGGGAGAGAAGGGGGAGGAAGAGGAGCCCACCCCGCAGCACGAAGAACAGTGTAACAAGGTAGGAGAAAGCACAGAGGCCGAAGGAGGTTGGCACTCTGTCCTCCTCCATCATGCTCTAGTGCTGTGGGCATATAGCCTAGTCCTAAGGAGTTACAATCCAAATAAGCATGCTGGAAGCAAAAGACCATAAAATTAACACATTCTGTTTGTTACAGCAACTTCATTCAGAAAAGCTGATGAAAACATTGACCTCCATGTCTCTTCTAAAAACGAACTCTCCCTGGTACTCACTGTACTGATGGTTTTGGGGGATGTTTCTACTTGTAAGAATTTCACGTTTCAGTTGATCCTAAAGAGATTTAAATTGAGAATTAAAGAGAAATACACACTTAGCCTTGCAATCAAATTTCTTTTTAAAAATTGGTTCTCACATCAGTACCTTCATTGATCTTTTTGTAACAACTAATTCATTAGAAAAATGTAAAGTGTGAATTTACAGTTATTTTTATTTACAATAAAGACACAAAGTCCAAAGTATCTAGAAATGTAATATTACGCTCCTCTCTGAAAACCATCCACAGACAGATAAATATCAACAAGTCCTAGTCAAAGGCTGAGGCTCTGTTAGAGTGTTTTTGGAGTCTTAGATTGTATCTAATTCAGAAAATGTGACTGTTCTGCCTCCCTTCTAACTGAAGAAATAAGATCCTCGCTCAGTACACTCCACACTGGAGGCAGGAAATCACCATCCTAGCTACTTGAACACCTGTAAGAAACACGCGTTCCAGGTCTGATAGGTGGACTCTCCTAATCCTCCTTACAGGACACAGCATAAGAAGAAGGCCACCAAAATGTGGATGAGTGACAACAGAGGACCCTGCAGTAGACTTCCCTGGCTCTGTCGAGTGAATGGTTTCAAAAGACCTTCATTATCAGAGTGCTCTTCCGAAGAGACAGAACGGAGTGCCAAAGTTTTCTTTCATACTTCTCATTTAGTGATACGCCAGTTAAAAAAATGGCTGGCAGCCTGTCCTCATTAAGGACCTCCCCTTTTAAACACACTTAGGATGTGTAGTTAGCACTTTAAGGCTGAATGTGAAATTACCAAGATGTGTTCCCTTGATCCATGGTAAGACATGCAGCAGCCAACATTCCAATAGGCACTCAGACTGTCAAGCTTCACAAGCTATGCAAGAAAAACAAAAGCAGTCAAGCAAGACCATAAATCAGCACTCAACAACCACCCTCATGTTCACTGAAAGTCTGAACGTTTAAAAGAAAGACATTATACAAAAGTGAAAGAGAGTCTATACATAGGACTTCTTAAGTTTAGCATTTTTCAATTTTTTAATGTTGCTTGATTCTAAATTTTAGTCAATCAGGATTCTAGGTGATCTACATATGGCCACTCTGGAACTTAAAAGAGTAAATGTTGTGTTTTAAATTGGCTGTCTTAATCAATTTGTTAAATAGCCTGTTTCTGAATTTTAAAATAGCACTTGCTCCTTTTGACAGACTTAGGTATTTCATATCTTTTGAAGGTGCTGATGTGAAGAGCATTTTTTAATGTGTTTCTGGAAACACATTTTCAGGAGATTCACAGTCATTCAGTTATCAAATAGTGAAAAAAAAAAAAAATGAGCATCTAACAGACTGTTTGTTAGATAAGAAAACACAAGCTCCCTCCAGCAGTTATCAGTGGCTGCCTTGGAGAGGACTGTGGGAAGGAGCCTGTGGGCAATAAAGCGGAGGAGCAACAGACTGGCTGATTCACCGCTGGGAGATGACTATGAATCGTGTCAAGCACTGAGTTCTCCAGTTAAGCACAGAGCACACCCCTGCTCGGTGAGTGTGGCGTGAGCTTAACCGGTGCTCTTGCCTGACCACCAATTATTCAGGCTACATCTAAGACCTCAATTGCCTTTCATAAAGTACCACTTGGGGACGTTACTTGCACCCAGATCCCTCGCTTGATGAATGAAGAGCCTACGTCGCAGTGTAGATATGTGACCACAGAGAGTCACGTGGTAAAAAGCTGAATCCAAACCACATCTTAGACGTTTCCACCCCTGACTCACCCTTACTAACAAACTGAAAAAAAAAGCAAGGGTAAGAGCCAAGGCATTTTAGGTTTACTTAGCCACTTATACTAAACACAATTTTCCCTAATGACCTAACTTTGCCAAGGAACACGTCAACCCTGTTAAAATACCTCTGGCACCTCACACTTTTTACATGTTTCTGCTTTATGAGGCAGATTGTTAAACACTCAATTGGTATGAAATACCTAAGTCTGTCAAAGGCAGCAAGTGTTATTTTAAAACTCAGAAATAGGCTATTTAATAAATTGATTAAGAAAGCCCATTTAAAACACAACATTTACTCTTTTAAATTCAATAGTAGCCGTATGTAAACCACCCAGAATCCTGAGTGGCTAAAATTTAGAATCACACAACAGTGATTCCATAAATATAGCAGATGTCTTTAAGGTTAAAAATAAGTAGATTACCACACTGAGAGGTGCGATCAGGGATGCCTGTGATTGCATACACAGCACTGCCTGGCAGCCAGGCATGGTGGCACACGCCTGTAATCTCAGCACTCAGGGAGCCAGCATTCACAGGCAAGCAGATCTCTGGGAGTTTGAGGCCAGCCTGGTCTACAAAGCGAGTCCAACCAAGGCTACACAGAGAAACCCTGTCTCAAAAAAAAAGCAAAACAAAACAAAAATACTGCCCGGTATGCCACTTGTTAATTTTGCCATAAATACAAAGGTCATCAGGTATCCTCTAAATACTAGCATTTTACATGGCCAGTTACTAAGAATTGGTTTATTTACTAGAAACCAAATGTACTTCTATTTACTCCTACGCCTTCCCAACGTTTCCGAGGACTTAGATGTGTTACTTTTGAGCTATCCTTAAAATCTTCTTAACAACACTTTAGCAGAGTTTGCATTAAAATGACTAAATGATCACATTTTGGAGGCAAAGTGAAATAAGACACCTCTCCAAGCTGGCTTCAGCGGCTAAATTCTGATGTTGCTTCTCTGTCCTATATTCTGGATGAAAAGATTATTTCAGTGCTTCATTATCTTTTTCTTTTTAAATGTATTATGTACACAAGTGTTCTGCCTGCATGAGAGCCTGATCATCAGAAGAGGGCACCAGATCTCATTAAAGATGCTCAGGAGTCACCATGTGGTTGCTGGGAACTGAACTCACTATCTCTGGAAGAACAGGCATTGCTCCTAACCCCTGAGTCATCTCTCTAGCCCCGCCTCAAGATCTTATCCACGAACGCAAAAAATTGATCCCCACTAAGAAAGTCTACAACCTTATATATGAAAAATATAATACCTTATATATTATTTTTTCTGCTTCATTTAAAATGCATGGAGTCCAGTGTTCATTTGTCGTCTAAAAAGAAAAGAAGGTCAACCCTTACCAAGCAGCATGTGTCATATAAAACTCTAGTATCTGTAAGCAAAATCCAAGTAATTTAGGAAGTAAAGTGGCCAGTCAGATGGCTCAGTGGGTAAAATCATTTGCCACCAATTTGAATTCAACCTGAGGACCCAGACAGTAAAAGGAGAAACAGAAGAGAAAGCAAGTTGTCCTCTGATTTCCATATGTGTGCTGTGGTGCATGCATGTCCCCTCCTCTCTCTCTCTCTCTCTCTCTCTCTCTCACACACACACACACACACACACAAAATAAACACATAGTTTAAAAGTTGCTTATGTAATGTCAGGTGATATTAGCTGTTATTTTATATATTTATATGAAAAAAATCAATGAAGCAATGAAAATTAAAACTGAAGGACCTCTAATTGGGATTTCTAATGGAGAAACCGGATGCCTCCATTTAGGAAGTTATTATTGGTTACAGTATGTGTGAAGCCATAGACGTGAATAAAACCAGGGAACTTGTATGTACGTTGTGAGGAAGGTACACAATCTTAAAAATAAAGACTGCTGGACGTTAGGTTAGAAGCACGGTGAGCACGGAAGTCAGAGCACAGCCCTGTGTTCAGCATAGTTGACAAGGCCAAGAAGTAACACCCATGAGGAGGGCATTATAAGGGCTGCCTAGGAACGATTCCACAAGCAGAAGGGCCAGACGCACTGCGTGGGAGTCAGACACAGAAGCAGGCAGTTCTCAACAAGCCTGGCTGAAAAGAGGGTGGAGAAGAGGAGGTGGTTAGAGAGTCTGGCTGGGGATGAAAAGTTAAGCAGAGCCTTTTTCATTTTTGCTGTGAGGAAGAGACAAGAATGTTTAAGACTTGCATAATAGCACACACCTTTAATACCAGCACTCAGGAGGCAGAGGGTCTTGATGAGTTCAAGGCTAGCCTAGTCTGCGTAGTAAGTTAAGCCAGCCAGGGCTACACAATGAGATACTGTCTCAACAAAGTGTTTAACTGCTTATCGGAAGATTAGGGAAAGAGAAAAGAAAGCTGATCTTGAAGAGAGAGGATGACAGAAAGTGGAAGGAAATGAAGATTTCTGGGAATATGCAGACAATGAGAGCTGCAAACACAGAGGCTCATATGGAAGTAAGGTTGTTATGGGAAGATGAAAGACAGTGTCTGATCAGTAAGATCCCAGCAGCTGAAGGAAGACATAACTGAGGCAGACAATGAGCCACACACTTTAATAGGCTCAGTCTTACAAAAATAAAAAAAGAAGGTCTCTGAATCAGCTGTTAAGTGCTGTTTATCTAGAAGCCCAGCTCTGTACCTGGGATAATAACATGCTATGGATCTTGACACAATGAAACAAGAAGCATGAAGGGGCCGATAAACTCTAAGAAGTAAAAACAAATGGCAAAGGCAAGACACTCATTCATATGAGTTCTAATACGAGAGCAGAATTACCAGGCTGTCACAGGGAACAGCTACACAGGCAAGTAAAACAGTGTAGACTGAGCAAAGGCTGGGGACTCACAGCAGCACATGTCAGGAGACCACCTGCTCTAGTGTGCCCTTACAGACCAGGGGCCGCACGCTGCTAGTTCCCATTTTTTGTTTCACTTGTTAGATGCTGGAAGTTCAAGATGCAGGACACTGTTTATGAAGGCTACTATTAGGCTACCTTTTCTGCATTGGGGATCCCTCTACCCTTGAGAACTCACTTCCTGCTCTCGCAGACAGTACTGCTACTGAATATTCTGTTTTGTCAAAAGCTACTTCAAGTCCCCAAGCATGTTTCTCGTGTTTCTTACAACAGTAGAAATATCCAATATCCACCCTATGCATACTCTATGCATAGTGCTTAGTGCTTAAGAGACTACAGAGAAAACAATCTGCGTTATTAAATATCTAATCAAAATGAATAACACCACATTCCAGTCTCCCTCGCACACACACACACACACATTTTGCCTACTCTCTAGAGATCTTACAAAATAATACCAAGTAGGAGCTCGGAACACTCCCAGTCATCTGCTCCTTCCACACACATGTGAGGTGCAGGATTCATTTCTCCTAAATGGTTTAACATTTGTTATGTGGAAACATGTAAAAAAAAAAAAATCAAAATAATTACTAAATACAAAGGTATCACTAAACATGTTCAGCAAGAGGATTCTTCAGAGATATAAAAGCTACTTAAAACAACGTGCCATAGGCAATTCAGCTGGTTTCCCGAACGTTAGTACTTTACCACGTCCACAGAAATTTTAAATAAGCCAACATTACCAATAGACTAAACTCGCCCAGCGTGACACCAAATGAAAGTGGCCTTTCTGGATCAGTGACCTACCAAAAAAGAAAGGGAACATCAATACAAAATGGTAGAACCTTTCAGACAGACAGCATTCCCCGTAAGTGTGTGCCCCAAGCGCATGCACATTTGAACGACACCAAATGGACTCAGGTTATTTTTGGTTTTGTGTAACTAAAAGTAATGATTTAAAAAGAGGCCCTGAGCTTGAGACAAGAATGGGGAACACAGAAGCAGTGTGTTGGAGGGGGCGGGAAGGAGGGGTGGAAATTATATTATATAAATACAGTGTTTGTGTATGCAATTCTCAAAAAAAATTTAAATTTAAAATAAAATATAAACTTGATAATAAAAATAACAATAGTCATCAGGTAGACACATGTCCAGGAGGAAGTCACACAGCCCACAGGACCAACAAAGACAAGACTATGTGTCCCTCTATAGGAACATTATGACAGCTCCTATGCCACTAACATGGTATTTTCCCAGAACTCTACAACTAAGAAGCTCTGTAACTATGACGGGCAGACTCTTCCTTAGATGGTTAGAAACAGACAGTCCTTTATGAATATCACAGTGTTCTTCACAGATAATGACGACACAACTAAATAACTGCTCCAACACTTAAGATTTCCATCTTTGGAAACATGAACAATCTTTATAACTTTGCTCCCCCTGACACTTCAAAAATGCCTGGTAAGGGAAAACTCTAGTTTTTGTGTTTTGGTGAGGTTGTTTTGGTTTTCCTGAGACAGGATCTCACTTTGTATTCTAGCCTGGTCCTGAACTTTCAATCCTCCTTTTGAAGCCAGGCTTTAGAATCTTAACATTTAATTCCCCACGTATATTTACCAGAAATCTACCAATGATAAACTGCTTTACTATCTCTAAAATTTGATTATTTATAAATGGCATTTAGCCTCTTTCACACTGTATATGTTGTTGTATATGACCACTGGGAGATATTTGAAAGCAACAGACAACTGTTTGCTTGGGATAGAGGCATGAACTACAAGAGAAAGAACTGTAAATGTTATTCTCTTCATCTAAATGGACTCCATAGTCTTGTCACACAGAACCTTATCAGACAGGAAATACGTGTGCATGCTCTGGGTAGCTGGAAAGCACAAAGCATTTCATATACTTTATTTGTAATTAACACATATAAATATTTATTTATATAAATATGTAATGGAGTCAGCTTACATGTATGTACCTATAAGCCCCATACTCAGATATATATCTGAAATTATGCAGAATTTTTCTCTGTGTAAGTAGTTTATTTCAGTTTATGACAATCACCAGCTCCAGCCATGTTGTTATTTATGACAGAATTGCCTGTTTTCAGAACTAATACTATTTCACTGTGCAAATATATAGTACTTTTTTTTTTTCCATTCACCTGCCCAGGGCATTTCAGCTGCTTCTGTATCTAGGCTATTATGAACAATGCTTCAAGATAGTTTATTCAATTTATTCAACTATATGTTCAGAAATCAGCTGGATCTTCTGGTACTCTTCATCTTAGGTTTTCAGGAAATGCATTCCAGATTTCAAAACTAGTTATAATCATTTCCATTCACACCCACATTCAGTACAGAAATGCCCCATTTCTCCACGCAGCTTTAACAATAGCTCATTTCCATGGAATATTGTATACATTTTTGCTGGCTTGTTGTAAACAATGGCATCTGAGTTGAGCTATCCAAATTCACTCTATTCCTCCAGAAAGCCAAAGGATCAAGTGAGCAGTGGAGTGGTTTCCCAAACTACAAATACATCCTGTTGAATACTGTTACACAGGAAAAGGAAATAAAATGCTCTCTGTCAGTATTCTTCTACTCTAGTCAAGCAAGGCAAACTGACAAGAGAATCCAAGTTGACTTGCATCAAGACTGGTTCAAAACCCACTGTGAGTGCTCCTGAGTGGCCAGGTCCACTCCAGGGATTAGTAAGAGGGTGTATGGACACCGCGCAGAGGCTGTGCTGCTGACTGCCCTTACAATAACCACTCCGTCACCTTTCACAATTAATTGTTTTGGCAATATAAAAACAAAATTAGTTTCTTTTTTTTTTAAGATTTATTTATTATGTATAGTGTTCTGCCTGCATGTACACCTGCATGCCAGAAGAGGGCACCAGATCTCATTACAGATGGTTGTGAGCCAGATGTGGTTGCTAGGAATTGAACTCAGGACCTCTGGAAGAGCAGCCATTGCTCTTAACCTCTGGGCCATCTCTCCAGCCCCCCCCAAGTTTAGTTTCTTAAAGTTAAATCATAACATATGCAACAAACTCCAAATAAGCACAGAGAACAGTCAATCCATGCAGTGGCTTTACACTATATTTCTGTATGTACGGCCCGGCTGACACGGCCCAGTGGAAAGAGTGAAACGCTGGCATATCTATGGGGGGTGGCTATCTTAAATTTAAGTTAGGTTCACATAATCTACAGATGGAATATCATAAATACAGAACAGCATAAAACATTTAATGGCCAATTTGAACACTGAAATTACTTACGTCATCTTCATATTTAATGTGAATGTCTGTAACTTTCACTTGAACATTTTTTATTACTTGAGTTGCCAATTTTTCCAAAAACGTATCTTTTTTTGCTTCTTTGGGCTTATCTATGAAAAAGAGAAAATTAGTTGCTCAAAACTTGCAGTTCTCACATATCTCATGACTGATGGCCAAGGAGTGCTAAAGGCACTATGTAATGGAAATTACAACGTATTCTAGGGTCTTAGACTTATTTTACAGTCTGATATGTGGTTCCAACGTAAAATTCAGTTTTTATATTTAAACTGCACACTAACGTTCATTTCACCTTCCAAGACAGAAATGAAGGTGTATAAACAGCACAGGTAGAGAACTGCTTGTACCTACCTTTGGAGCGATCAAGACCTTTAAAACGTTTCTTAAAATGTTTTTTGTGCTTTTTACGCTTACGTCCTTCTCAGTGGAAGCATTTTAGTGAGAAAAGGATAAAAGTCAAGTTAGCAGACAAGAGGACAGAAAAGAAAATCAGAGACTTCTTCCTGACATCAAAGCTCAGCGAAACTTACCTCCGTCTACACTGACTGACCTACTATTTCAACATAAACACAAACTCACAAGCTTTCTTCACTAGATTAGCATTCTGCAGCACAGAGCAACCTTTAATCTAGAGAATAACTTGGCAGGTACAATTATACAAAATACTGATAAAATATATCTATTCCCAATGGTGTTCTAATATAACTACACATTACAGCGTCACTTTAAGTTCAATGTTAGCAAAATATTGGAAATGTAATGTTGATGATATAAAACCTTCAGGGAAGGTTTTGAGCAATGTGTGGCAGGGACATAGGAATACAAATGGGATGAATGGGTGGAGTGCTGATGGCCTCCTCTTCACAAAACTGCTTGAGCATGCTGTTTAGCTCATAAAAGTATAAGGGCATAAAACATATACTAAATAGTATATTCACCTGGCAGTAATTCCTTTAAATTGTATCCTTTTTATTTGGAATTTTCACCTTAACCAACACCTTTCTTACCCAACCTATGAACGCTGTACTCAACCAGCAGCCGCTGTGACCTGAACTCCTGGGGGGGGTCCTGCAGAGTCCTGACTCAGCTCCCACCCTCACCTCCTGCTGAAGGACCTTCTGCACTGCTACTGCATCTAAAACACTAGTTGACCTGTCAAGACCCCGTTCCAAATCATTTAAAGGCTCTCTGCGGCCCGACAAATAAAATCAAATGTGTCTGCGTGACACAGGCCTGGTCTTTGCTCCTCCTGCCATTCACTCGAGGGTGGGAAACCGCAGAGCTGCTAATTGTAATTTCCAAAATACACTAAGGCCAATGCCCACTGCCTCCCTGCACACGGCTCTGTTAACTGGCTGCCGTCCTCAAATTCTTTACCAGGCAGACTTCTGGGTGTCCCTGTCTCGTGTCCAGCGCTGCTGCTGTATGGCTCACCACCTGAATGAAACGTTCCACAACTCTGTGCAGCCCTTACACAATAAACACTATATCTGAACTATGCTATATCTGAAGTGTTTGCCTGAGGTTTGTTTTTTTGCCAGTGGGCAGAGGCTCCCATCCAACATGAGGCTTCCAAAGACGGAGATTCATATCCAAGCAAAAGTATACAACATTTGTCTGCTCAAATGAACTAAAACATCCATACATAAACATTGTAACAAAATACATAAGATGGAAATGCATTTGTATGTAGTTACAAATTCTGTTCTATTTTGCTGACATTTGCAAATTGTTCTACCACAAAATTAAGACGTGAACTCAGAGAACAAGAATAAACCCCAAATTTTCAGAAGAAAGCATCTAACCACGCAACAGAAGCCAGGTGGCGCAGACAGCAACCAGCATTTCCTGACAAGTGACAGCTCCTGATTCCACTCCATAAAGTACACATACAGAAAGACTGAGTTCTCAAAGAAACGTCACTTGGGAAAAAGTAAGAAAAGCCAGCATTGCCTGGAGACCATTCCACTCGGCTGACTCCAGACCTGAGCCATTAGCCCTCTAGCTTCACAGGAGTCTAGCTTCTGTTCCGTCTTCACATCAGCCTCCTAAAACTGTTTTAAATCTGTAAGAGCGCTATACAGTTATGAGAGAAAGTCTCTAACTAATCTATTGAAGAATAAATTTATGATTCTCAAATACTCTAAAATGGTTCTCAAAACTTTGGTCTCGGGACCTTTAACTCACATTTAAAGCATGAGCAATTTGAAGAGATTTTAAGTAATACAGGCTATTATTATTCATATTTACCATGCTAGAAACAAACTATTTTCTTAATTCATTCAAAATAATATTAAACCATTATTTAATTACTTATAGTTATGCATACAGGTGTGTGTGTGTGTGTGTGTGTATATATATATATATATATATATATATATATGTCACAGTGGGATTTTTATAAGTCTCTTTAATATCTGGCTTAATAGAAGATGGCAAGATTTACATATCTGCTGCCTTCAATCTGCTGAGATACGTTGTTCTGATTGAAGTACATGATGAAAATATGACTTTAAAACAAATATGCCACTGGAAAAGTGAAAAGTGTTTTCACAGTCTTTTGTGTAATTATGGGGAATGCACTTGAGCTTAATAAGTAGAGTTCCTTAATTGTTTAGATTATATATGAAATATATAATCTAATTATAGTCAACCAAATTAAAATCAGTTGGCCATCTCGCACATGACATGGGCCTTTCACACAGCCATGACTCATCATTCACTGGTTATATGGCAATCTTGCTGCCATGAGCCAGGCAAAGCTTCCTCGTGTTTGGTCTTGTCAATGTTTAACACAAGCGGCACAGTTGCTGGAACCACCACCAGTCTCATGGGAAGGTCTGGCCATACCAGGTGGCTGTCAAATGGGAGGTGGCAGATTGGGGTTCTTAAAATTGCAACTGTCCTTAAAAGCACAAGGTTTTGCATTGTTTTGCATTGTAGCTACATGCGCAAACTCGAGTGATGACAACCTGCCAGTCCTTTGAGTACAAATGACCTTCACATCTGCACAGGTGGCCATCCTTGAGAACCAACCTACTTGAGCATTCGGAAATGCGTCACACATATTGTCCCACAGAATCTTAGAGACCTGCTCAAGAGCTCATGTTTGTCAAAATTATAATTCTATTTTGTCAAGAATAAACCTGAAGAAATACTGCCACATTTTATTTTCTTTTGTTGTTGTAATGGGTAAACAGTAGCAAAGGACACAATGACTACTGGTACAAAGAGGCCTCAGGCCATGAATCAGGCCATGGCAGCCACTGAGTTTTCAAGCCATTGCTTGTACACCAGCATACAAATTTCAACTAAATGAAAAAATTAAATGCTTTAATATCATTATGGAAATAGCTCTGCCTTTCTGAGAATCTCTGTTTTAGAGTTTAAAAAAAAAGTGGCACGAAATAAGGGAATATGCGCTCTGAAACTGAAAGGGTAACTATCATAAGAACATATTAGTTCCTAGTGAAGGGACTGAAGATACCATCATCAAATGAACTCTTCTCACTGTACCATGAGTCTCACTTTATCCAGCATTAAAGTCTAAAAAAAAGAAAGATAATGAATTAGCTATGGCTTCCTTCACTGTGGCTTCTGCTGGCTTTTAACAAGGTCTGGTGATTGTTTAAGGTACCAGGATGGATCACCAGCATCCACTTACACCTTCTAGGCAGGTTCTCCCTAAAGGAACCAGAAAACACCGGCCCCGGAGAAAACAGAGAGCCTATAAAAATGCACAATGAGCCCGAGATTCCCCATGCTATCCTCTGTATTGAACAAAGTAACAAATTAACAGTCCGCCATGGTTACTGCCTGGTAGATTTGTAAAACGAGAAAACTATCCTCAAGATAATTTCACCTAATGCTGTGACTCTGCCATGCAAATACTCCACTGTCAAAATGAACTTACATATTAAGGAAGTCTTATCTGTGTAAGAATTCCAATATAGCACTCACTGTTCAAAATTTGAGATGCAGATGCACTTACCATTTAGTCAAAGCAAATCTAAAGTGTGGTTAAATCAACATAAGGAGCTCACTGAAGAGTTATAAAAACGTAACATTTTATTTAAAATAGTAAAAATTATTACTACATATCTGCTACATATCTGAGTGTACCAAAGATTCCCATTCTGATCCTACAGAAAACAGATAACCTTCAATTTGTCTTTGTGACACTTCGGATTCAACACTCTGTACAGGACAGCAGACTAGAGATTACACAATCAGAGAGGACATGAAAAGAAATACAGAGGTCCCTCCTTGAGGCTCTGAATGAAATATATATATATATATACATATACATATATATTCCATCTCACTGCTTCTTGCAAATTTGAAAATCTGAGCTGTAAACAAGAGAAAGCACTCAGTTGGGAAGCATTACTACTGTACTAAAAAACTAAGGCCAAAGGGCAGTATGAATTTCATAGTCATCTGCCAATATGAGAATTCCACAGGCCAGTGAACTGTGCTTGCTCACTCACAAACACGAAGCTCCCAGCATACAGTTTGCCAGAAGACACTCAAAGACTCAGTGAATGAGTGAATGGCTGTGGAGGGGAGGGACAGGCAGGGATGGCAAGGGTGTGAACATGAATTACATTTCCATATTTCTCAAAGGACGGCACATCATCGAATGGACTCCCCTCAAAGCTCAGGCATGGATGAGAGCATCGATTTCATGAAGCTGAGTACAATTAACCATGCATACCCACCAGGCTTGACGTCCTTGTGAAGCAAGTTTTCCAAGCCATACATGAACTCCCCTGAGTGTGCACCTGAGTCCCACGGCAGCAGTAACCGAAATGCAAAGCATCGTAAGTCATCTTCAGTTTTGCATGGGAAATGCAACTAAACTTAATGCCAAAAACCCAGAAACCACATAACAGGACAAGGGAAGAGTCAGTGATGGTAAAATCACCTACTCCTAAAGAAACATTCCCAGTGACACCAGCTTCATTCTTGCAACACACAAACCTTATTTTCGTATTAAGACAAAAATTCTTCCTCATTAAAGTCATAACAATCAAATTGAGCAAGGCAGGTCATTGGCAACGACTGCTCAGGTCTCGCTGTAATCTTTCATTTCACACGCAACACAAACCTGCCCTCTGGGTTCTCTTCCTGCCTGCCATCTTGCCCGTTTTCATTAAGTTCCTATGATATCTGCCACTAACTTTCAAATCAGATCAGGAAATCTCATCTTACCTTAGTGTGTGACTTGTTCCTTTCTGATAAGCAGCTGCCTGAACCCTTTATCCACTCTAGTCAATAATGGCTAGACAGCACCCTCTGCCATTTACCTCCCAAATGAAGAACAGCCCAGACTGCAGAACTCCCACTCCTCCACTGGCTGGAGGCGAAAGTTCATTTTTGCACTGGATAACTATTATGTGAATTCATTCATAGAAAGCTCTTTGATGAGTGTCTGGTAAATAATGAATATTCAATAAATGCTAATTGTTGTCATTGTAGTCATCGTCATCATTGTCATCATCAGCAGCAGCAGCAGCAGCACCGTCCTGACACTTGAATCTCTTTAAATTCATTTCAACTTAGCTTCCCAGCCTTACATGAAACTATAATCTCTCAAACCCATAAACTGCCAGCTGTTCCCAGAGGTGCTCTGGACTTCTCCACCCTGTCTGCCCCATCTGAAGCGCTCTTTCTCCCTCTCACTCCCATGTTCACAGAACCCACTGAAGCACACACTTAACACTGTCACCTCGCTCTGAACTCTCCCAACACTCCACCGGGCCTCTGTGATGGGACTTAACCCTTTGTCCTGTTCGTCATTACACAAATGCCTTCCTTGCCCAATTCAAATGAAGTGCTTGACATCAAAGTTCCATTTTCAACAACATGTACAAGTATAGCAGCTCAAAATTACCCGGAAGCTAACAGACACGGCCTGCAAAATCATAATTGTAAACCTCCTTAATACTGCGTTTTGAGTTTTTATTGTTGTTTGGTTGGTAGGTTTGGGAGGCCTGGGGTTTCTTGGGGAAGAGTTTGTTCTAGTTTTTTGCTGTTGTTGTTTTGTTTTGGGGTGTGTGTGTGTGTGTGTGTGTGTGTGTGTGTGTGTGTGTGTGTTTGAGACAGTTCTATAGTCCAGGAGGCTGGCCTCAAACTCATCTACCTCATCCTCCTTTGGATTACAGGTGTGAACTACCACTTTGAGATCTTGAATGTGATATTCTAAACCTACACAAAGAAAAATCTAGCATTCAGCCTTGAGAGAACAGCCTTGAATAGCCTGAGAGCTACTCAATGTGTCCAGCAAACACAGGAGGAAACAGAAGAATGACAGGCAAGGGAGCCATGGAGGAGCTAATTCAACAGAGGAATAAGAGGACAGGCTCAGCAAGGCTACACAGACCCAAAACATAAGGAAGTAAAATTTAGACCATGTGGGCACTGAAGGTGAAGTCAGCAACAGAGCTCCTGTCTAGTATGTGGGAAGCTGGGCTCACATACCCAGCACTAGAAAAGTAAAGCAGGAAAAAAATGCAGAAAGAAAACTCCAAGAAAAAAATAATGATAATGCCCACATGAAAAAAACCAGAACAGGAATTAAAGCAGCTGGAAAAGACCCAAAAAAGCACCAATTCATATGTTGACATGTTAATGCATTTACACAGCATATTAAACAAAGAATGAAAAGAAGTATTTGTAAGCCAAGAAAAACAAGACTTCTGGAAGGAGATATAATCACAATCTTGTCATTAGACCTTTACAAGACCTTGTCACAGTAGCTAACTAGCCAAAAGACGTGGCCCATCAGATTTTGAGAAAATGCAGAGGCAATCTCTCTGTGGCCTTTGGGTTAATGTCAACAGAAGACAGGGGCTAGTTAGTGAAAACAAACAGCAAGATGGAAACTCCTTGACAGCCATGACAAGAAGTCCGAGGAAATGTCATACATTAGTGAACTAGAAAATGACAGCACTGAGACTCCTAAAACATAAGCTGAAGTGAGAGAGAAGAACAGCAAAGTGTGCCCAGGGGGCTACCATCTATCATCCTAAGTGTTATGGGAAACCATTTTATCTTTAAGTGTAGGTGCTATTACATTGCAAAATTAACATTTTAAATATGGAAGCTAACATATGGGAAGCCTATATGGTCTCCCTTCCAAATACAGAAGTCTACTCCAGAGAAATAAAAGGAGAAAAGTTGTTTGTTTGTTTGTTTTTACAGCTAAGCAAATTCTCTAAAAAAGGAAATAAAAAACTTGAGTTTTTGTTCCAAACAATGGTAGCAATATTTTAGGAAATTACATGTTTTTGAGTGGATCAACATGACAGTTTTATCTTCACTCTTTATTATCTAAGGCGGCCATGAAGGCCAGAACATTCCCTCTCTCCTTATCTCCCCTAGCCTCTACACAGGCAACAGTACCCTCAGGCTTTAAAATCAAGAAAGACTGAGAAGGTAAGACTGAAAAACTTGAGGGAATTAAGTAATAATTAAAATCGTGATGTGTGAAGCATTTAAAGCAATGATTTTCAACCTGTGGGTCACAACCCCTCATGGGTCATATATCAGATACTCCTCATATCAGATATTTATATCACAATTCATACCAGAAGCAAAATTAATTATGAAGTAGCAGCAAATAATTCTATCATTAGGGGTTACCATAACAGTAAGAACTGTATTAAAGGGTCACAACATTAGGAAGGTTGAGAACCACTGATTTATCATATACATAAAAAGCCTCACAAGAAGATGATACATATCCACAGAAACTAGGAAAGAAGATTTACAATGCAGTCAAATGATAAAACATATTTCTTCGTGATGGGAAAATAATCTCTCAGCATATTTCTCAATTTCTAAATTCATCTATTCTACATTCAGAAAACCGAATTTCACTTTCTGAATTTCAAATACATTCCAACAAATCCTAAAACTTATCACCCAAGAAGTGGCCACGTTTGCATTACATCCTGCACAGACCTAAGAGACTAACGCAGGACTAGCTCCATAAGTGTTTGCTTCCACAGAGAAACCAAGCGTCTCCACAGACCCAAACGAGTCCGCCTGACGCCAATCTAGCCATCAACCACTAAAGCAGATCAGATCACGCCTTACAGAGCCCTGAAAATGCCCAATCACTTTTAAGCAACTACAATAGGCCTGCCAAAAAGGGAGCTGGAGAGTTCAGAAAGGGTAACATATTAATTATATATGTGAGTTTACGTGTATAATTATGCATCACTATACCTAACGATGCCATTATGCCTAGATCAGTACATGTGTGTGGGCATATGCACACGTGCGTGTGTGTACGTCTATGCATGGATGCATACGTTTATGTGTGTAGATTAAGACAATAAACTTACTCTGGAAATCATATGGGAAGAACTGAATATCTACCGCTTCCCAATTATCATACCTCATTTTTACTCAACTATTTCTACATATGCTAATGAAGCAAGACTGAATTTTAAAAATCCTACTGGACTGCCAGCAGAAAACCATTTCACACTTTATTTTGCACACAGAAGCAACACAGATAAAGAAAAGTTTTCCAACAGATGCAGATATTTGTTTCAGCAGAAAGATAGCACTCTAAAGTGCAAAAAAAAGGAAAGTTTTCTTCTGTTATGGTAGCTTCTGTATTAGTAACTACTAGTAAAGAATCAACATTTCTGCATATATATATGCACTTGGGACAAAAAGGGATTAGAGCCAATGGTCAGAACCTCCAGGAGCAAATACTGTTTCTCTGACTGTTGCTTGAGGAGGATCTCCTACGCTGCCCAGACTGGCACAGACTACAGGGCCATGGGGTCTCCCACCTCAGGCTCCTGAGTAGCCAGAGCTAGACAACCTCACTCAGCTCAAGAAGTCATTTTAAAATAACTTCTCACTGATTCACATTACAGGGCCACAAAAAAGAGCCTCCCTCTGTGTGACTGCAATTAAAGTCATTTCCTAGTTAATATTTGCCTTGTCTCGTTCTGTTTTGTTTGTAGAAAAAAGAAGTTTCATGCTCGGTAGGACCAAAGATTCAAAAATATTCACCTTATGCTGTAAGAGACGATCTGCCTTCATCATCGAAATTCCTAAGCACACCACCAAATGACTCAGAAACGATACAAAATACTAATAAACCGTACCTCAGTCAAAAACAAAAATATGATTTGATTTGAAAGATACGAACAGATTGGAATCAGGAAAAGTCCTTCAATCATCACACTGCAGACTAATAATGCTTTTCCTTTCATTCTGTCCTGGCTCTAGAAATTAGTATAAATCAAAATGGAACGTAATTATCAAGCTTATCTCAGATAAAAACAGAAATTACTGAGGGTATTGAAATGTTAAAGACTGAAGAAAAAGCTTGTTATAAAAACAGTTTGTCTCATGAAGAGATGGGGAACTAGGGTCACAGCAGCAATGCCTTGCCACATCTGCTGTGACATCTTACCCTCATCACCTTACAAACACAAAGGTAAAAAATGAACTCACACAAAACAAAGACACCTCAATGTTATTCAAAACTTAGTATAAAGTAATCACCAGACAAAAGCAATCAATCCTCGATGTTAGTCACTGAAATATTTATAATCAGTATTTTAAGATTTGAAAAAAAAAGGTTCATGTTTTGGAATTGGGCTTAAAAAAGACTAAGAAATCTGGGTGGTGGTGGCGCACACCTTTAATCCCAGCACTCAGGAAGCAAAGGCAGGTGGATCTCTGTGAGTTCGAGGCTAGCCTGGTCTAAAGAATGAGTTCCAGGGCATTCAGGGATACATAGTAAAACCCTTTCTTGAAAATAAACAAATGAATAAAAAGTCTATAAAATGACGCTAAATATGTCTAAAATATAGGTATGTCTAGGTATTTAAAATAAACTTATTGTACCTTTCTCTGCTGCTTTTTGAAGGGCTTCTTCAATTCGGGAAAGTTCTTTCTGTTTAATATCCTGCAAGGATTTTTCTTCTTTCTCAGCATCATACTTAATACCTAAAAACATACAATTAATTCTCACAAAAAAGAAATAAAATCAGTAAACAAATGAAAAATTTTAACCTCCTTACAATACATTATTACTTTGTAAATCAAAAAAACACTCCTGCAAAGATTAACCTTACAACGACTTTACACATAAATTATTCCTATTTGTTTATAAACAAGACAAAGAAAAAAAAGAAAGAAATTAGGAGGAAGAAGGTAGCTGAAAAGAGGGAAGTTGGAAAAGGCTGGAGAGATAACTAAAAGAGCAAAGGAGAAGACAGAAAATGCGTCAGCATACTGACTGCTACTGCCTGAGTGGTGAAAATTTAGTATCTACTGATGTAAAGGTGCTGGAGATATGGTACAGAGCTTCAGAGCATTTGCCGCTCTTGCAGAGGATCCAAGTTTGGTTCCCAGTACCCACATAAGGTGGCTCCCAACTCCAGTTCCAGAAGAGCTGACACTCTTCCAGCCTCCAGGGGCACCCGCACACATACGGTGAGCATAAACTCACGCAGGCACACACATAAATCTTTAAAATAAATCAATGAAAGCTGGGTGTAGTGATATATGCCTTTCATCCTAACACTCGAGAGGCAGAGGCAGTTGGATCTCCAAGTTCAATGCAAGCTTCATCTACAGAATGAGTTCCAGAACAGCCGGGGCAACATGAAAAAAATAAAAAATTATATCTGCATTATGGTTGAGAAACTGGCAGTAATTTTTCCCAAAGCATTCAAATTTTTCTCATATTGTCCATTTTAGCTGAAAACAGTAATAACTAATACTTCAAAATACTATTATTTTAAGATATTGTGATTCCTAAGGAAGAAACTACCTGTTATACATGTTTGAAAGAACAGTTGTTTAAAGTCAGAAGCAACAAGATGCAGGAAGAGTTTCCAGTCTTGAAATATGTAAATTAACATTTTGGTACACTTCAATTCATTCCTCAATAGTACATCTGTCAAGTGCATCTCAACTTAAAAAAACTTCAGATACAAGATAAGTGCTCAAGGAAAATAAGCTTAAAATAGACTGAATTTACTGTCTCCAGCAACAGCACAGCACTCTGTACACAAATGTGATGATACATGTTACGCATATGTAAGCGCACTGTACACATGATCAGTTTCTTACATACAGTCTAGTCTCCTCATTATACTAGAACACTGCACAGAGAACGATTTCACTTCTTTGCAATGTTACTTAATGATTACAATGTAAGACAACATACTTGCTCCAGGGACCACAAGCAGGTATAATCCTTCTAGGGTGGCAATGACTGCTTCTCCATAAAGGTTTTTCCAAGGGATCTTCAAAGTTAATTTATCTAAAGAAACAGAATTTCCATCTTAAATCCTTATATAACTGATAAAGAAGATACAAATTAATTTCTCATTTCCCACGAAAAGTACAAAAGTTGCCAAGCATTTAGTATGTTCCTCACTCAGGAAAAAAAGAGGGGGGGTGTCAATATTTAAAATATATATTTCATACCTCCCAAACTTTATAACAATTATATTTGCTACCTCAAATGAGATAAATCAAACAGTGATCACTGCAATTTGGAAAAGGAAAAGGCAGCTCAGTGTCATTATCATTTATGCCCAGCAAGGTCATCAGTGAGGATGCTCTATGCTGCACATGCTCTTCCAGCCTAACCAACAACTAAACCAGCACAGCCACTGTAGATACTGTCTGTGGCCATCAGCACAGCCACTGTAAATCCTGTCTGTGGCCATCAGCACAGCCACTGTA
>NW_026585691.1:5217398-5220261 GCF_907164565.1 Psammomys obesus | reverse complement strand
GCCATCAGCACAGCCTCTGTAGATACTGCTGTGGCCATCAGCACAGCAGTAAATATTGTCTCTGCAAATAGGAACCAAAGCAGCAGAGAAGACCTCTCTCTTCTTTACAAATGTGGGCAACAGGTCAAACAGCTCTGAATCGAAGAGGCTGGATCTGAAGGCAAGGCATTCTGTTTCATGATCAGTGTTACCTCCTTTTTTGTTGCTAAAGCTATACGACTCAGCTCTGTTATCTTCCAGATATGAACTTACAAATCACTCAGAAGCAGAACATACTTTCTCTCCCAGAAACAATGGTATTAAGCTGAGGATGGTGGTGCAGACCTGTAATCCCAGCAGTAGGGAGATGGAAGCAGGAGGATCAGGAGTTCAAAGCCAATGCTACTACACAGCAAGTTCAAGGTCAGTCTAATGACATTCAGAAACTAGCCCACAAAAATGCTCACTTTTCACAGAAGAACATGGCCCTAATAGTAACTTGTTTGGTGTTATATGAGGAGAAGGCTGTGCGTGGCAGAAGAGAGAGGAAATTTAAATTCTGAAAGAAGCAAAACCATTTTGGGCACCTTTTCAAGTCTCTGTTTTGTTTTGTTTTGTTTTGTTTTTAATTTCTAGGACTCCTCTTTCCAAGGCCACAGACAGCTAATGTCCCAGTCAGTTGTCATGACTACTATAGTTCTGTCCTAGCCTTTTCTAAAAATAAAATATGTTCCAAAAATAAAATATCTTCCTCCATTATAATTTTACTTATTTATTTATATGTATGATTTTGGGGGTTCATAATGTATATCTGTGTATCACATGCATGCCCAGTGCCTGTGGAGGCCATAAGAGGGTGTTAGATCCCCTTGTTACTGGAGTTAAGGTGCTGGAGATTAAACCCAGTTCCTCTGAAAGAGCAGCCAGTGCTCCGCAGAACCATCTTTCTAGTCTCCCTCATTATAATTTAAAAAAAAACAGCATTAGGTCAGAGCTGCTAGCAACACTTACTAGGAAAGAATCTGATTTGGCTCACTAAGTCGTATGACCAGATTCACTGGAATGTTTAAAGAAAGGTGCTCAACATTCATGCAGTTTAATAAACAATACAACAAGCTAAAAGGAAATAAAATAATGTTCTACAACAGAGAATATTCTGGTCAACTGGATAGCTATATAAACAAGTACATGTGGAAATATATTACAGGAATAAAATAGCAAATTATTTCTGCACTTAAAATTTCATTTCTCAGGCCAGAGAGATGGCTCACTGGTTAAGCTAAGCATACATAATACTGTTTCAGGAAATCCAAGCTCAAGTCCCAGCACCCATATCAGGTGGGTGACAAATGGCTGTAACTCCAACTCCAGGGGCATTTCAACTCTGTGGCACAGCTAACCTCTTGTGGGCACTTGCATTCATGTGTGTACACACGCACACATAATTTAAAATAATAACTTTTTAAATTGCATTTCTCTTCAGCTTGCAAAGCTGCTGAGTTTCTTCCATGGCTGCCAAGTCAGAAGGGCCTATAAGTTATACCAATATACTTCTGAATCACTTCTAACTAATCCTTATGGTTTTATAGTGAGTATCACTTATAGTTACAATGGCTGATACCTACACATTACTTGATAGCCTCTTAACAAGACAATTGCCTTCTTAGTGAGTACAAGACCAAAAACACAGGCAACACCCCTTTAACATATCAGAAAAGGAATGACTGTTCTTGCCCTTCTCTCATTTACCCTAACTTATCCAGTCACCCCCCCAAAAAAAGGTCCTGAATGAAATAATTCTGTTAGTTTCATGGCAGTCTCATTTTCTGAGGATATGTGGTATTGCTGCCCCACGCATGCCAGGCAGCTGCTGTACCACTGAGCTGTCTCCCAACCTCACGTTTTACTTTTTGTTTAGAGGCAGAGTCTACGTTGCCCTGGTTGGCCTTGAACTTGCTTTATAGCTCACGCTCAATATATAAAAAACTCACAAGAGTAGTTACCAAGAAAACAAATAACCCAATTTTAAAATGGGGTTCTCTAAACAGAGAACTCTTAAAAGAGGAACTCAAAAGCTGAGAAAACACTTAAGTGTTCATCCTTGGTCATCAAAAAGTTATAAATCAAAACTATGTTAGCTTTCATCTTTCACCATCAGAATGACTAAGATAATAAAATAAGTGACAGCTCATGCTGCCAAGAGTGTGGAGTAAGGAGGACAATCATCCATGGCTGGTGGGAGTGAAAGCGACTACGGAAACCAACATGGCAGTTCCTCAGGAAGATGGTGCTTAGTCTACATCAAGAATCATCTATACCACTACTGGGAATGCCAAGGGATGCCTTGTCCTACCACTGCTTAACCATGTTCTTAATAGCCAGAATTAGAAACAACCTAGACCTTCCTCAACAAAAGAATGGGTAAAAAAAAAAAAAAAAAAAAAATGTGGTACGTTTACAAAACAGAGTATAACTCTGTTTTTTTAAAAATGAAATTCCCAGGTAATTGGATGGAAATAGAAAAAAATCATCTTGAGTGAATAATCCATATGGCATGTATTCACTTATATGTGAACATTATTTGTTAAGTCATTGATAACCATGCTAGAATATGTAGAACCAGAGGTTAGAGAGTGAGGGAATAGGAGACACAAATAGATTTTGTTAGGAAAAAGAAATAAAATAGACAGTTATGGAGAGTTCTGGAATGAGAGGATCAAGTAGAAAGGGGAGAGGGAGATGAGAGAGGGAATACAGGGAAAGATAGCTAAAAATAAGGGCCACTAGATGAGTATTATGGAAACCTAACACAGTAGAAGCTGCCACATATATATATATGTGTGTGTGTGTGTGTGTGTGTGTGTGTGTGTGTGTGTGTGTGTGT
>NW_026585691.1:5173455-5217388 GCF_907164565.1 Psammomys obesus | reverse complement strand
TGTGTGTGTGTGTGTGTGTGTGTGTGTGTGTGTGTGTGTGTGTGTGTATAATATATATATAATTATATATATATAATTTCTGTGTATACATATATACATATACATACACACACACATATTCATATACATGAAGGCTATCTAAATAAATTTGTCAAATGATGGAGGAGACAGCTCAACTGGCCATCTCTTTATCACCAAATAAAGTTTCTAGTTACCAAGATTGGGTTACATCTAATTGAGCTGTTGGCCAAAGGGGTTCCGTGGGAATCCCCAAACAACCTAGGCTATTGCCAAAATTATAGGCTGTTCTCCACAAACTCACGGCAGCCTCTTTTGATTGGTTTAATAAAGAGCTGACTGGCCAACAGCTGAGGTAGGAGAGGACAGGCAGGACTTCCAACAGAGATAAGAACTCAGGAAGGGAATCTGTGGGGGTTGGGGAATATGTTGCCAGATGGACACAGAGGAAGAAACAAGTGCGAGGACTAAGACTGAGAGAGGTAACTGGCCACATGGCAGGACATAGGCCAAACCAGGATTGTCAGGTTAGAATAACTGAGAATCTGCCCAGCTTCAGTGACTAAGTTAATAATGAATACAATAAGTCTCTGGTAGTCTCAAAGAAAGTCCCATTTCACTAATGAAAACACCTGCACAACTCACTAACTATGGAGAAGTCAAACTGGTTCCTACATAGGACCTTCACCCCTATATTCTAGAGTCTTTGATACAGGAAGATACTCTGCACACTCCCAAAGGAGAAACATAAATACAAACCCTTTGATCTATAATGCTATCCTGTCTGTAAGACACACTAGGGCAATGGTGGCACAAAGCTTGTGGGAGTAGCCAACCAACATCTTGTTTGACTTAAGGCCCACCCCACAGGAGGGAAACCATACCCAGCACTGCTTGGGGGAGCAGGAACCTGAAACTACATAGCTCAGGGACCTCTAAAATAATAATAATAATAAATGTAGCAATAAAATGACTGCTAATGACATTTTGCTATACTCATAGATCAGTGTCTTGCTCAGCCATCATCAAAAAAGCTTCCTCCTACAGTAGATGGGAACAAATACAGAGACTCAAGCTAGATATTATGCAGAGAGTGAAAGACCATGGAACACTCAGCCCTAACAGGTATGTTTCTATCAAATCCCTCCCCCGTCAGGGCTCAAACAACCCAGAGGAAGAGGTGGCTGGGAAAAGTGTAAGAGCCAGAGAGATGGAAGGCACCGAGAAAACAAAACCCTTTAAGTCAACATGATCAAAGTTTATATGAATTCAGAGACTTTGGCAGCACACAAAGGGCCTGCATAGGTCTGCATCAGGTCTTCTATGTATAGATTATAGCTCACAGTTCAGAGTTTTCACGAGATTCCTGAGCATGCGAATGGGTGGGTCTCTGATGTTTGTGTCTTCTCTTGGGCTCTTTTCATTCTGTTGGTTTTGTCCAATTCTGATATGATAATTTTTTGTTATATTATGCTATAGTATAATATAATATAGTAGAGTAGAGTACAGTACAGTACAGTACAGTATAGTACTTTAGGAACCTGTTTATTTTCAGAATCTGGATACTGAAAGTGAATCCAGATGGGAAGGGAGATGGGGAAGAACTGATAGGATTAGAGGGAGGGGAAATAGTAATCAGGATATATTATATGATAAAAAAATCTAATTTCAATAAAAGGGAAGAAAATATGCCAAAACAGTAAAGAATAAAACCCTAAAACTCATCAGAACAGTAACTGAAAACGGGAAATAATGCAATCTAGCAGTAGGTTATAAGGGAGGAGTGGATAAATGAGTAATTAAGTCAAGTTATAAAGTAACAGTAACCCATTTAGAGTTGCCGTTTAGATGGATGGATAGACAGATAAATAGATAGATTAGACGGTAGATAAATAAAGACGTACATACATACATAAATTCATATATAATAAATAAAAGATAGATAATTGATAGGTAGATAAACAGACATTTGTTTTTATAAGTTAAAATAAAATTAGGTCACATGGACTATTTGTAGCCTTGCAGATTAAATTTCCTACTGAAAAACTTCTTCAGTAGACACATATTCTGAGTTATGGACAATGGGTGAGAGTTGAGCTGCAAGAAAGGAGACTCTACTTACCAGAGCACAGCCTCCATACCACACTGCTGCATAACACATCAAGTAAAGACGAGTGAGCAACCATGAGGAAAATGGGCTTCACTTACAGTCTATTTAACAGAGTTTTAAAACTGTATGACTGCCACAAATATAAAGAAAATGTACAGCAAACTCGGTTATCAGCTTTGAAAATGGAAGTGTTTTATGCAGTAAGACCAAAGTCTGGAGGTCGTGACCACAGTTTAAATGTCCTTCCATTTTAGAGAGTAATTCTCTATCCCTTTTTTTTTTTTTTTTAAAGTGCATGGGCATATTACTATTATGTATATTAGGCTTAGAACTATGAAGTTAATATAAGCCAAAAATTTCCCACACTTTCAATGAAGCAAAGACTTCTGGGTTTAAACAGCACAGGTGAAATAAAAACGATAAAGGGCAAAGCAACGCAATGAAGAATGGAGTACTTACCAATCTGGCCAGCCTTGACTTTGAAAGGAACATCCAATTCACTCTTCAGAAGGAAGACAAAAATTAAAGGATATCTTTCAGCACCCCCAAAATCACTTCTGTACATCAGTGTTCCAGCTAAGTAACTCATGGCTATGATTGCTTTGCTAAATGGTGGTTTCACATAAAGATGTTACAAAGAAGCAAAATTATAAATAGGAAATAGAAGGGAGTTCATAAGGAAGTTAATTACATAAACTGGTTATTCAGGAAAAATAGAAAGGGGTCCATAAGGAAAGTAATTACATAAACTGGTTATTTTAATAAATGAAACAGATGGACACTGTTTACCTGAAATTCAAGAAGAACAGAAAAGAGTCCATGCACATTAAGTCAGCTGAAAATAACCACTGAATAATTCTCTCATTTAGCAAACAGGTAAACAAAACCCTAACATGCTATTTATCAAACTATCATTTCTCTTAGATAAATTTTACATACCAACAAATAATAACAATTTTGCCTTATCTGGATTCCTGGGTGCTAAACCATAACTCTCACTCATAGCGATCACAAATCTTCAGAATTATTAAATTTTAACCAGTCAGCACAGATTTTCTATTAGGTACTACTTCACATGCAGACTTTCAGTTATTATATAACATATATGAATACAATGAACTACAATACTATAGGTTACAATTAACTAAGAATCCATTTTCATGATCATACAATTCTAAAGTCTAAGTGGGGAGGAACTGAACATAATACTTTCGACAAAAGAATTTGCATAAGCAGGGGCTCTGTTCCCCAGGGGTCAGGAAAGGTCTACTCAACATAAACCACACAAAGCCAGGAAGGACAGTAAACTATTCTGAGAATTTCCAATGTGCCAGGTTCTCTTCTTCACCTCAGCCAGGCCACAAAGCCAAGGCGGGCTCTGAACCAGGGCTCAAGCATATTAAGAAACCGAAACTGAGAAATGAGAAAATCTAGCATATGCTTGTATGCATGTACACACACACATGTGCACACACACACACACACACACACACACACACACACACACATAGGAATCCTAAAATGTAATGAATAAACATTCTTAAGTGACATCGTAGACTTCAGTTTTGCATAACAGGTTAAATAGAACCGCATTGGGTGGGAAGTACAGCTTTGTTTTAGCTCAACAGCAAGGGATGCAAATTCTTCACTAAAGCTCAAGTGTCTGGCTACCTTACCCTTACTGTTACCTCAGTGCTCTATGGCTAGCCTGTCACTTCATTGCTCCATAGCACCTAGACCAGTGGTTAGTACCAAGCCCTAACTTGCCTGGAAAATATATAAGGATAATTTTAAAGAAAACTATTTCTATAAGACAAATGGAAACAGCAAAGCTATACAATCAAATTAGGTCATGGAATTAACTCCATTTTGAAAAAAAAATACTATTTTGATCATGGGGGAGTTGTAAATCTTTAATCCCATAACTTCTAATGGCAAATAGTTAAATAAGGAACGCTGCTTGGAGTGACTCAGTCACTTTATCTGGTACCTGGTACGGATGCCTAGTAACCAAACGTTTCTAAGAGCTTGCCAAATTAACTGAGTTAGTGAGCATAATTTAAAAAATAATAACCCTTACCAGAGCATTTTCTTTTATCTGCAGATTATCTAAAGCCACATTACCTGTTTAAAAAAAAAAAAAGAAATATAAAATTAGTATAACGTTCATGTCATATCTATCAAACACCAATGCAATGCTAGAGCTAAGAACACCAATGAAGAATGTGAAAACTCAAGATCCAGCAGGAGGTAGAGAACATAGCTACATTCTAGAACAAAACAATAAAGGAAAAATGTTTTACAGACTAGTGTTTTCTCAAAGGCTACACACCATCCAGACTGATATAACTTTTTAAAATTGTATATGCACACGAATATGCAAAACACCAACAAACAAACCAAAAAAAAACAAAAACATAAGCTATGATACCACAGTGCCACTTTTACGAGTAGTATTTGTTCCGTGTGTGTATGGAATAGTTCAATTTTTCTAAAGCACATTGTTAAAAGTTACAAGAAGAGCAGAGAAGCAGGTAAGAAAGCCCAGGAGTGGGCAGAAAAGACTAAACTTTGTACTTAGAAGAAAGGAAAGGAGTACGATTGTCAGGCAGCCTCTACAGAACAGCTGGAAAGAAACTAAATTCTGAAACAGCCAGGTATGGTGGCATATGCCTGTGACTACAGCACTTGGGAGGTTAAGTCTGAGGGACAGCTATCACTGGGAGGCCAGCTTGGGCTATGCAGTGAATTCCAAGCCACTCTGGACTATAGGGAAAGCCCCTCTCCCAAAAATCATACACACATACATACGTATCTACCTAAAGTAAGGCAGTAACTTCAGTGTCAAACAGGGGCCAGCACAGTAAAGACTAATTTTGGAGCCAGAATTGAAAGAATGGCACCACTGCCAAACATAAAAATAATAGGGTAATCCTAGAAGACTGACATGCACTCAGTATTTGGAGGGGTCACGCACGTGTGCGTGTGTGTGTGAGTGTGTGTGTGTGTGTGTGTTTGTGTACATGCATGTCTGGGCACCACATGCAGTGTCTATGTATGTGGTAAGTGGGTACCAAATCCCCGAAACTGGACAGCTGTGAGCTGTCCTGTGGATGCTGGGAATTGAACCCAGGTTCTCTGCAAGAGCAGCCAAGTGCTCTTAACCACTGAGCCAGCTCTCGACAGAGAAATCATTCTCCCCTCACCCCCCAAGACAGGGTTTCTCTGTGTAGCCTTAACTCTCCCGGACTCACTTTGTAGACTCAGCTTACAGCAATCCACCTGCCTCTACCTACCAGAGTGCTGGGATTACAGGCACGCTTTGGAGTCAAGAGCAGGGGTGTGCGCAGAATGCCTATTTTCAGACATTCAAAGCTGTCTAACAAGCTCAAGGTCAACACAGACCCAAACCTGCTCATGAGCCCTTACTGTTGCACCCAGACTCTCAATGAATAGGTCAACTGTCACCAGGAGTGCTCAGATCACCCACGCTAACAATGACATTTTCACATGTACGCAACATACAAATGTAAATCTATATAAATGCGTACACCTTTATTAGAAATGGGGCTGTTTCTACTGCAGTGAACTGTGGTCATACAATGAAGTAACAGGCATTGATCCCTGCCAACATGGCCGGCCAAGTTTCAAGAAGAATATTTTAAAAACTGACAGAACACTGAAAGTGACGGTCACTGTAGGCGGAACAAAAGATGGCTTCCTTATTAACGATTTTCGGCATTTTCCAGTTTTTATAATTATCAGGTATTACTCTTAAGTAAGATCATGACAGAAATTAAAATAAGGGGAAAATGAGGAGATAAAAAATAAAACAGAGGTAAATTCTAACTTAATTTGGCTCAACATTTGTATATGAATTCTTTCTATACCTAACCTCTCCTTTGCCTTCAGACACATAAAACTAACAAAGAACTTGCCAGGTCTGTTCGTACTTCCTGGATAAGTGATACAAAGGGTAGCCATAGAGATATCTTTCTGTAGCTATTTACACTAAAGGAAGGGCCACTAGTCCAGTCAAGAGAAGGAAGAAAATCAGCAGCTTGAAGATTACCAGCCGCCCAGGGAATGGGGGAGACAGCGCTCATCTCTCAGCCAGTAGCCAGTGCCCTGGCTGGAGGAGGCACCAGCCCACCCGCCCACACGGTGTGCGCTGTTCTGCCAGTACATGTGTATCCGCTCTATTCCGTGGCCCAAGAATGCAGAAAATTCATTTAAATAATCTGTAAGACTGAAACATATCCCACCTAAAAATCAACCATTTCATGCAGAACTGAGTACTGGAAAAAGTATATGTTAAAAAAGAAAAAAAAAAAAAAAGATATGGAGTTTTCTTTCCAGAAACAGTAATTCCAAACACACCCACAGATAAGAACACTCTGAGGCCACAGATAGTTTCCGGAGGAAATAAAAAGCAAAGAATAAATATTTGTGTCTTATCTTAAAAATAAAAAAAAAAAAGAAAGAAAGAAACAAGGTCAGGAGGATGAGTGACATGCTACTCTGCCAGCAAGGAAAACATGAAGGCCAGGCACGCCATGAGGTGGCGCTTAACGTCAATTCCTTAGACACCCAGGAGAGGCAGGGGCCGAGCTCTGTGAACAGCCTCTGGTACACTGACAGGACTGAAGGACCTGGTAAGGAGTGTTGCCTAGAAGTACAGCTTTGAAGGAGATCCTACTGACTGCTCATTAAGAAGCTACAGGCCCACTTGCTGCTCACTGAGACGCTTCAGGGGTTTTGTATGATCTCACACTGCTGAAAGTTACACTGGAGGCTTGAGAGCAAAGGCTGAAGGGTGGATTAACAAGCAGACCTGAATCAGAATGTACGAAATAATCTTTGCTAGTGAATTAAAGATAGAAATGAAATCAAGACAATTAAATTAGCAATTAACACCATCTTTAAAAAGAGATAGTTGTTAGGTAAGAAGAAACCAAGTTAATGTGATGAATAAAAAGCAGCAGGGCTGGGGAGATGATTCAGTGGTTAAGAATACTCTATGCTCTTGCTGAAGACCCAAGGTCAGTTCCCAGCAACCACGCCAGGCAGCTCACAGCCACCTGTAATTCCAGCCCCAATGGGATCCAACGTTCTCTTCTAGCCTCCCGGTCTCTGCAAGTAGCAGGCACACACACAATGCACATACCTACAACACTCAATTTGTTTTGTTTTTTTTAATCAAATGGAACTTTCATAATATAGAACAGGCTTGCCTGAGTCCAAGAATAGCTCTTATACACATACTCATCTACAAAGTAAACATAGGAAACACAGTGTTCTGGGTTTGGTGGCACATGCCTGTTCTCCCAGCACTCACTCAAGAGGTGGAGGTAGGAGGATCAAAACAGCTAAAGCTGGCTTGAGCCACACTGTAAGCACAAGGGCAACTGGATCACATGACTGCGAGACAAAAAAGGGCTAAGGATGTAGATCATTAATAAACAAGAGTGCTTGCCCAGCACGCACGAAGTTCTGGTTCTATCTTTAGAAGGCATAGATCTGGTGTGGTGGCACACAGCTATAATCCCAATGCTCAATAGAGACAGGAGCATCCTCAGCCACATAGGGAGTTCGAGGCTGGCCCGAGCTACATAAGACTGTCTCAAAAAAAAAAAAAAAAAGTGTTGATATTAAATACTTTCAACCAGAAATAATCTCTCTGTGATTTCACAAAAGCTCGATCTCCCCTACAGTACTTAACACTTAAGGTTACATAAATGCCCAATGCAATTATGAACTCCTTACCAGTGTCCCTCATCACTGGTACTCAAAACACTGGCTCAGTTGCCTTAGGCTGCATATAACTACAGGGCAAAAGCAACTACAATGAAGCCATCTATTGATATTTCAAAAAAATATGTTCAGATGTGTTCCATCACTGGATCCTCACAGCCTCCTGGGCAGGTGGCAAAAATGGGGGCTAAATGAATGGTCTGTGGCGACCATGGCACCCTACACGTGGAAGAGCCACCCTCAGCCTTCCGACACTCCATACCACATTCAGCACAGCACGCTCTCTTCCAGACGGCGGAGTCTACCAGGTAGAAGGTTCAATCCCACCAACTGTCTGCTCCCTTTACCACACAATAACCAGACTGCATTGAGTGGCAGGGTCTCTACATTTTAAAGGTTATATAAAATCCAAAACTGAAAGGGTAGAGTCAGGGGATTACATCAGGGGCACCAGAAGGGACAGTTCCTCGGGGACACAGGAGATGGCACTGCAGACGGCCAGGCCAGCTAGACCTTTTCTCTTAAAGCAGTTCCTCAGCTACGTTCCAGAATTGCTCCAGGAGCACGCGCCTCCCTCCCAGCTCTGCACCCTCATCACATGAAGCAGAAGTGGTGGTTCCTCCAAGCCACACAATTCCTACGCCACTGTGCTGAGAACAGGGCCCGAGTCTCCTGACTAGGGCCCTGGCCAGTTCTTAATATAAAACATAAAGATTAAACCAAACTATGATACAACAACAAAAATGACCATCAAATAAAAATACCAGGCCCTGGTCGAGCCACATGGCCTAAAACAGCAGCAAGCACCCATATGCTATGTTACTCTTCAAGGTTTCTCCAATCTGTAAGGCTCCAGCATTTGTCTCACTCATAACAAACGCTCACTGGCGCTAGTCGCCCAAGGAGATGAGCTCAACCGCTAAGCAGTCTGAACCAATTTATTTTAATGACTCATGTTTTCACAAATACCAAAGAAAATATTGTACCAGTGTCTTCCAACTGAATTGAACTATCTGACTCCAAAATGAACCAGTCCAGACTGTTTCAGTTGGAGGTTTGCTGTGCAGCAGAAAGGAAGTAACTGATTCTTACTTTCCAGTTTCCTGTTGAAACAAGAAGTCTTGGCAGAAAAAAAAAAAAAAAAAAAAAGAAAGCAAGCTGTGATGTCACCAAGACTTTCTCCTTTCAAACACCACACAGAGCCTAAAACCCAAGAGACTCGGCAAGGCTTCCTAGAAAACTGTTTCAAAGCACCAACTCGAGCTCTATTTCTAGGAAAGGAGTGCATTTCTAATTAACGATGATGCTATTTAAATACATGGACTGGTGCGTCCAGTTTAGCTTTTCAAGCACTGCTTTGACATAGTATCCTATCCTAATGAATTTCTGTTGTTCATTTTATATGCTACAAGACAAGCCAAGGTTGCCTCCATTCCACCAAATGTTGACTAAGGAAAGGATTTTAAATTTTTAAATAAATAAATAAATAAATCTGCTTCTGGGGCTGGGGACTTGATGGCTCGGTGATTAAGAGCACTTGCTGCTCTTCCAAGGGACCAAGTTCCGTTCCCAGCACCCACACGGTGTTTCACAACCATTCCTAACTGCAGTTCCAGGAAATCGGATACCCTCTTCTGGCCTCCACAGGCACCACAAGAACATGGTGAACACACATACCTGCAGGCAAAGCACTTACATAAAATAAAATTCTTTAAAAAAAAACAACACTCCCTCAGTCAATTTTACTCCCTCAGTGAGGAGTACTTAGACACTACAACATTTCATACAATGAGGCTAAAGAAAGAAAAAACAAATCAAACAACTGCATTTTCTGCCATGCTCACGCTGCCCGATAGCTACCCCATGGGTCATCGCACAGTAGGTGTGACTGTGCTCTTCACCAACAGTATGGAAGCTGTGCACTGGGCCGGCATGCCTCACAGCGGCGGCACTGCTCACCTAAGGGAGGGCTCAGCCTCCTCCAGCCCTGCTCAAACCACAGCTGCCTAAAGCCGGAGAAGGCATGCTCACCTCGGTCATTTGCAGAGGAGAAGCAGATGGCTTCCCATCAGTGACCCGCCAAAAGCCCTACATACGCCTGGTCAGAGATAACTTCCTATCCAGTTTCCTCATCCTCACTCTCCTTCCTCATGCTGCTTTCTGCCAGCAAGACAAGCTGAGTGTCACAAATCTAAAACGCTCCAAAGCCCAAAACTTTTGGGTGCTGACGTGTTGCCACAGATAGAAAACGTACACACTCAATCTTACGTGGCACACTGCTGTCAAAACGCAGCATGCTGAAAATAACTGCAGGCTATATGCACTATACCTATACGAAATAACACTGAATTTTATGCCAACTCGGGTGTCATCCACATTACAGACTTATAAATATTCCAAATTCTGAAAAAGAAAAATCCAGAATCTACAGCAATTCTAGCCCTCAGAATTTGGAATAGGAACTCCACCGCTAACTGTGCGCTGACAGGGAAGGGCCTCCAGGGTAAAGGACAGGACCTGAAACCACACCCCAGAGACTGGCTCTCGGGGCCATGAACTCTGTGTGCACTACACCCTGGTTCCTGTTTCTGGCACCACAGCCGCTGCTGGTGTCCTACACACCATTTAGTCTACCGGATTAGAAGTGAGAGCCACAGAGTCCTAAATGGAAGCTGCCCCTGCTCCTCCACAGTAAACAGCTTTGAAAAATCAAACTGGCAACAACGCTACTTGACCCAAATTGCAAAAGATCTGACATTTCGACACACATTACTCTGAAAACAATTAAATCCTGGATACCTCTCAAACAGCTAAGGGCTGTGTAACTTATCTGCTGGTACCAGTTTGTGGGGATCAAAAGTCTAGATAAACATTCTCACCTGGCAGCACCTGCCCACCAGGCACAAGTCTGAGCCTTTGAAGGCTGTCCTGCACTGCTACAGAAAACTCAAGCGTTGTCAAGTATAAATTGCAAAACGTTTCCTTGCTTTTAAGTGTTTGGGAGCAGGGGAAATAAAAGATATCCACATGCATGTCAGCAGATGTACGATGTTAGAGGAAACACGCCTCCGAAAACACAACAGCTGGCTCTCCCACCAACCTTTACCACCACCCACCACCATCCAAAAATGCCGCCTACCGTTACCATCCACCGCTAACAATCACAAAGACTTTCCTTGGACTTCCATCACAGACACTGTGTCCTGTATGTTCTCTTCATAGATTAGGAAACTGAGGCTTAGAGAATTAAAACATTTTTCTCCAAGATCCTATTAACTAGTGAACTAGGGCCTCTTTCTACAGCAGCAGGTCTTTTAAATGCATTCTGCCTAGCCCACTTTCAGAGATACTTAAGAATTGTTTGGCATTAAACAATCTTCCAAGAATAAATTCCAAGGCAGAAGGTGGTGGCACATGCCACTTACTCCAGCACTTAGACTGTAGAGGCAGGAGGATCCCCATTAGTTTGAGGTCAGCCAGGCAGGTCTACAGAGCAAGTTCCAGGACAGCCAGTCAGGGCTACACAGAGAAACCCTGTCTCAATCAAGCCAACAACAGAATAAATAAATTCCAAAAGATAGCCACAAAGTTTAAAAACCTTTATGTCTCTCTGAAGTTCTTTTATTATTATTTATTATTATTATTTCCTTTGCTTCTTCAGTTAAAAAATTTTTATGTTTTTATATAGGGAGGGCACGTGCCATTGTGCCTGCATGTGGAGGTCAGGGGACAACTTGAAGGAGTCAGTTCCCTCCTTCTGCTCTGTGCATCCACGGGAATGGACTCTGGTAGCCAGGCTTGGAAGAAAGCACCTTTCCACCGAGCCAGCTGTCTTGCTGACGTCGCTCGTTCTTCAATTTAAAAGCAATATCCAGAGTATTAACCTGAGTCTCGACTTTCTAGTAACTTTCTCCTTCCTTTTCATGCTACAGTTTTCTTCTTTATTGGGGCTTTCACGGTATAAATGTCTCATAGGCCCAGCACAATGTTTTTCGAATTAGAGTAACACTATATTTTGACTCTCAAAACTCTCCGGGTACATCAAAGCAAAATCATGCAACATGATACATGTCAGTGACTTAAGATACCAGTTTCTCTTGTTGTTAGAAATCGCCTAAGAGTAGCAAACTTTCTCTAGAATTTCTCTTACTCCTTACTAAAATCTGTTCATTCAGTAGGTCTCATTATACGCAGGAGACAATCTCCATTTTCTCCTTAGACCAGTTCCTCAACTACAATACACGGCTGGATAACCCTTTGTTACAGACTGTCTGTCTCTCACACTGCTAGATGCCATTAGCAGTATCCCTAGGATCTATTTAACACTTGCCAGCAGCACATCTCCTCAATCAAAAGCACTTTAGACACTGCCAAACAGCATCCTGACACTGAAAACTACTGCTTTGGGCTAGTCTAATATGTCAGTCAAGATTTACCAACGTATTCCCCAAAGAACAAAAAAAATAAATACGTGAAAATTCTACAGGAAGAATCCTCCTATTCCAAAGTTCTGAACATGCAAAACTTGAAGGGGGGGAAAAAAGCAGCGACACATAAATTTTATCTGCTAACATGCATACAGTTTTCAAATAGGACTACATATAATTCTCAAATTTTCCTGAACAGCTTTGTCAGCACTGTGGATGTCATATCAAAAATTTCATTAATATCCCATTTGTTTATCCCTCCCCTCCCCCTGCAAAAAAAAAAAGTTAAGATCAGCTTCTCCAGCAGTATTGTCAGAGTGATGATAGTCAACTCAGACTTGTCTTTCTATTTTTGGGAGATTCGGATTGAAGACAGTATGTTGAGCAATAACTACAAAGCACATGACTTCCAGAAACCATTAAGTAAATTTTACAGGAGCTGAGCTGTGAGCTGACAAAACACAATCGCAGACTGTCCCCAGGACAGCTGGTCAAAGTAACTCGTGGATCTGCTCAGGCACGCTGCACAGTTACTGCAGACGACTGGCAGATTACTTTATTCTAAAAAAAAATAAAATAAAGTGGAGCTGAGGGGGCAGCTATCGCTGAGTGTCACTGGGCATCATCAAGGTCTGGACTTGGGTCCCCAGCCCCACAAAATGAATTAAAGTAGAAAACAGGACGAAGAAAAGTCTCCTCCCTAGATGTCCCTAAAGACAGTGTGGCAGGCAGGAGGTGTGACACAGCTCTATAACACTTAAATTCTGTGTGAATAAACTCAAAATCTTCAGGCTATATTCACTGTCAAAACTGTTTACAGAGCAAACTACACAGTACAGACGCTAACATGCCCAACTTTTTACTTTAAAAGTAAACATGACTAAGATTTGGTAGTGAAGGAATCTTCAACTGCATCCACACATTTTATTTTGTTTTTAAAAGACCTGCACAGGACAAAGCAGCCACTAAAACCTGGGTAGTGGTTGATGGGAATATTATCTTGTAAGGTATGACTTGAACTCTTCAAGCCATACAAATGCCTTCTCTGTGAAAGCTGAAATGAAGAAGCAAAGGTCCTTACAGTAAAAGGCTTGTCCAACACACCAGCAGGCCTAGAACTATAGGCTTTCTAGCTCAGAGTTCACATTGGCCTGAGCGCCTTTTTTCAAATGCTTTACAAAGAATAACTGGCATTACTGCAAGAATTCTGAAGAAACACTAGACTTCTCTCTGTTGACGGAATGATCCAGGCACTTAACTCCTTTTGAAAACTTTTCCTTTTGCATTATGTTAGCAGGATTTATGGGAGAACCACAAAAAATTGAACAGGACATTTATTTTAAAATAAAATATGCTCCTACATAATTCAGAGGACAAGTTGTAATTCAATGACAGCATTGTCCACTAAAAATAGGATGCCTCTCCCTAATCATTAATCTTAGAAGCCCTTGTGATAGATATAATGTGAAAAATCCTTCGCAATTGCTAATGGTAGGTAATAGTGACAAACAAGCCTATTGGAGCAAATAGGAGCAGCCTATGCATTTCAGCTTCATGATTGTTTCTTGTAACGTCATCATAAACTGACTTTGTAGCTAACGATGGTCCTGAATTTTAATAATGCATTTAACCCAATCTACTCAAATACTATTTCAATAGGTAGCCAATATAAATTTTATTGAGATGTTTTCTTAAATTTTTTTTTTAACTCCATTGGAAGAAACGCTCATCTTCAAAACCCAATGTATTTTATACTCTTATACTCAGAGCATGTAATCACGTTTCAAGTACCAAACAGCTAGCTTCCCCATTGGCCAATACCAACCAGGCAGATCAAGCCTATATTTAAATCACTGGCAATTAAAAGCAGTTCCAGCCATTTAAGTTGGCTGTTGTTATTTAATTTCCTCTCAAAGCTGACAAAATTCCCAAACCTTATAGTAACTCAGTAAATAAATGAAAGTGCTTCCCATATCCCCAAACACCCGATTTGTGCTGGTATCCTGAGGTGCTGAAGAGGCTCGAAGCAGGCGTTCTGACACTGAGCTACACTCCCAAATCCAAGTTTACAAGAATGCAGAAGTAGATAAGTAAATCTTATCACAAGACTTTTCCACTCCTAACCTTCGTTATAATAATCCTGGAAGGTCTTTCCGAAGTTGCACCCAAGCAGACCTCAATTAATGATGCCTCTGGCGAGGAGCTTAAATACCTATCTCAAAAAAACAAAACAAAACTGCACGGCCCTCTGCCTAACGAGGAAGTGGCCCAGAAGAAGTGGCCCGCCCTGGGAATCCCTGAGTTAAGAGTCCTTAGGGACGAGGCTTGCCTTTCTTCTCACTGTCAGCCCTGCCCATCCCACCTGCCCAGGCCTGGGAAGCAAAGGAGAAGGAAGCCTGGTCCTTCCTGCTCCTCTGCAAGGGGAGACGTGCTGGCACGGCAGGGAGCGTGAGCCGTACTCTGACGTCCGCTGCCGAGGTAAATAACCACATCTTGTTTTTCTTGTCTGACGCTGCGGGACTGGAGAGGACCTCTGAGCAGCGCGCTGCCCCCGGGAGGGGACGCCGACGGCGGCGGCAGGTCCAGCAGGGTCCCCGGGCTCCCCCCGACGCGCAGCCCCCGCTCTCTCGCCCGCCGGCCGGCCCTGGCGTCGCGCTTACCGCCCCAGATGCCCAGCTTCAGCTGGGACTTGTTCAGGTTCTCCACGTAGTCCCCCAGGAAGCGGTTCAGCAAGTCTGCGACCACCGACTCCAGCACCATGGCGCGGACCAGGAGGCGGGGGAGGGAGGAGCCAGGACGCGGCGCCCGGGGGAGGGCGGCGGCTCGCGCGCAGACTGACAGCTAAGGCCCGCCCCGCGCCGCGCGTGCGCCGCGCCGCCAGTGCGCAGGCGTGCCCCCCCCCCCCGACCCCACCTCCGCGGCTGCGGAGAGAGGGGCTGCGGCGGGGCCCTGGGGCGCTGCTGCGTGAAGCTGTGGGTTCGAGTCCCGAGCGTTTCATAATCCGGACGTCGTAATGCACTCCTCTTAACCGCAGCACTGGAGGGTCAGAGATGGGACGGTCAGAAGGTCAAGGTCATCCTTGGCTACCTGTGTCAGATAGTGAGATGGCCCCGCGGTAAAGGTGCATGGTGCCAAGCCTGATGATGTGAGTTCAAATCCTGAAACTCAATGGTGAAAGGCGAGAACTGACACCCTCAAGTTGTTCTGACCTTCACGCTGCATTTTTGCCTTGCATGCATGGAAACACACAGAAAGCCAAGGCTACAGAGTAAGACCCTGTCTCAAAAACAACTAAATTAGTTTAAATAACAAAATAAATGTATGTGATTTAAGAAATAAAGGCTTGGGCATGCTGGCACTCAGAGATGGAGTTCTGTGAGTTCAAGGCCAGCATCGTCTACATAATAAATTCCAGAACAGCCACAGCTACACAAGGAGACACTGTCTCAAATAAATAAATAATAGGGAAAATACAAATTTTAAAAGAAAAAAAAAAAAAACCTGCTAACCAGTGCTTAATTGACCTAACTCAATCTTTCATATTCTTGCCGCATTAAAGAAATTCTTCACTATTTGTTTTCCTTGCTTTGTCAGACTACACCTGGAGCCCTTCATGGATAACCAATTGACAGAAAATCTGCCTGTTCTATACTCATTGTGCCTCCTTAATTCTTTTACTTCCTCGGAACTGCTCACTGGTATGGATGGTACCACCCTCCGCCTCCAGCCCTTTTTTTTTTTTTTTCATTCTTCAAAGTGACACCAGAGGTCACTTTTCCAGAGCGCAGATGAATCTGTTAGTCACCTACTAAAAAATAATAACCTAATATTTACAATGTGCTGCTCAGCCTTATCCAACAACTCCCAGCACTCTCTTCAGTCTGTCCCCAAGCTCTTTCTGACCATCTCAACTGTCAACTTGATACAGAATCACCTGGGGGATAAGGCCCTGGGCAGGCCAGTGGGAGATAACAGATGGGAAGGCCTGCCCACTGTGGGTGGCACCATTCCCCAGGATCGAATCCTGAACTGTATAAAAAGAAGAGAGGTGAGCGCAAAATTGACTCTCTCTCCCTCCCTTTTCTCCCTTCCCTGCCTCCCCCTCCCCCATGCCATGTGACTAGTTGCTTCAAGTTCCTGCGGTGATGTACCTAGAACTGTGAGCCAAAATGGGCCTCCCTTTTTTAAGTAGCTTTTGTTGGTATTTCATCACAGCAACAGAAAAGGTAACTAAAACACCTCCTCCTAAAGCCCCCCCTCTCCCTGCCTATGCTCCTACTGACTGTTCACTGAGGGAGGTTTAAAGAAACAATGTAAGTTGCTGCTGATAAGGGTGTGCAATAAAAAGCAACAAAGCGATGCAAGCTGTTTGGAAGACAGTGAGACAAGGAAACTGACGCAGAGGCTTGGTGTGCTCAAACCGGTAAAGGGAACAGTACAGCCTTGTGAGGGTGTGAGCAATACGGACCCTCCAGTGTTCATTCCCTATATTTCAATAGCACCTCACAGTTCTGAAAGAATAATGGATAAATATGCTCTTATGAGCTTAATTCTGTTTTACTAGGTTTTTTTTTTTAACCCATATCCCAGGCATTCTGTCATTTGTAGTCATCTTCTTCTCTCACTCACAATCTGTGAAGCAATTAATTTTAATAGAAACGTAATAGAGAAAAATGTAGTAGGAATTTAACTTCAGGAATACTAAATGACTCCCCCCAAATCACACAGGAGTCACTAATTTCCTTCTCTAAACACCGTCACCCTCACCTCTGTCAATAATTATAGAGGTGGACTAGCAGCCATTCTTAAAGCTCTTTTAGAGGCTACTAACAATTTTAAAAAAAATTAAAGTAGAAAATTCAAACATTTTAGTGCAAATAATGTCGTACTGTGCCAGTAAAAGCTTTGAAAATTCACCATTTTCCACTTGGAGCCTGTTTGGAGGTGCTGATGGCTGGTTATGTATGTCCAGTAAGAACCAAATCCTCCACATTTCTTTCGAAATCAAAAATGTACATTCCCTTTTATTGTTTAAAGAATTTCTGAGCCAAACAGTGGTGGCGCACACCTTTAATCCCAGCACTGGGTAGGCAGAGACAGGTGGATCTCTGAGTTCGGGGCCCGCCTGGTCTACGGAGTGAGTTCGAGGACAGCCAGTGCTACACAGAGAAACCCTAGGGGGAGAGGGGGTCAGGTGGGGAGAATTTTTGATACTAAACTGGATAGGGAAAATCCCGTAAAGTTTCAACACTACACAAAGAGCCAGAGGCAACTGAGAAAAGCTGACAGCAGAAGAGGTGATCCCTCCCGGGGTAGAGCACACCATCATGCCAGTCAATCCTGAGACCATACATACACATAACATCAGAACAGTATAAGGACTGAACAGGTTATACTTAGGAATATATACATCACATAGAAGTACGTATATGTGTGCGATAACAGTTGATGAAAAAGAAGCCATGACTTTGAAGGAGAATGAAGAGGGCACATAGGAGGGTTTGGAGAGACGAAAGGAGAAGGAGAAATGCTGTTATTATATTATAATCACTAAGATAAATAAAGAAAAAGAAACCATTTAAGAGCCTCATACATCATCATTTCCATCCCATTCTACCCTTCCCAATCCCATTTTTTAAAAAGCATAACTAATGTCCAAAAAAAAAAAAAAAAAAAAAAAACACCATCATAGGCTAGGCCCAGTGGTTGAGAGAAATGGCTGAAGAAATGCTCTTCCAGACGACCCAAATTTTATTTCTGTACTTACAAGGAAGCCAACAATCTCTGACGACCTCCAGGGCACTGCACATCTGTGATGCACACACATATAACATGCATGCAGACACTTGCACATAAAGTAAAATAATAATTTTAAAAATTAAACCACTATCAGCGCCAGGCAACAGTGGTGCAAGCCTTTAATCCCAGCACTTGGGAGACAGAAGCAGGTCCACAGACTGAGTTCCAGAACAGCCAAGGATACACAGAGAAACCCTGTCTCAAGAAACAAAAAACAAAAAAAACAAAACAGCACCCAAAGTACAGCCCTATGGGGGAAATAAATTGGAAGCATGGGCTAGCTAAAGAAAATGGACACCGCAGTGATTACAGCTCTTACTTGCTTTTTTAACCAGAATTGAAGAAGGTGAGAGCACCTTAGGCTGTCCCTTGACTTTTGAATGTTCATACCTGCAGACA
Source organism: Psammomys obesus (assembly GCF_907164565.1). Lineage (NCBI taxonomy): Eukaryota > Metazoa > Chordata > Mammalia > Rodentia > Muridae > Psammomys > Psammomys obesus. Next base: position 5,198,881 of record NW_026585691.1, on the reverse strand, counting down.
CACACACAGACTGAGGAGGAGGGCCCGAGTAGATGGAAGACAGGAGATTGCACAGCAAGGGAGCTGAGAGAACATCTATGAATCCAACCACCTAACTCGGTGGTTCACAACCTTCCTAAAGCTGAGACCCTTTAATACAGCCCCTCGTGTTGTGGTGTTATGGCTTAATACAGCCATAAATTATTTTGTTGCTTCTTCTTCACTGTAATTTTGCTAATGTTAAGAACTGAGAGGTAAATATCTGAGATGTAACCCCCAAAGGGTTCATGCCCCCCATGTTGAGAACTGCTGACCTAAATAGACAGGAGACACTGAAGACCAGAGAGAATTGAGGGGCTCTCCCAGTGTTCTACAAGTGGATGACCATAAAGCCCAGGTGTCCTGTACGCCATACTTTCCAGGGTGAGATGTGTGAATCAGAGCACCAGCCGATAATCTCTTGCTTTCTAGACACCCAACCTCCTGTGTACTACCTTTGTAAATCTGGTTTTTACTACTTTTCTTTTTTTTATTGACACAGAAAAAAAAAAATGTTCCTTTTAATAGGTATGACACAATGTGATTTAGGATTCACCTATCTATCAGAAATTTTTCTGGTGAGGGTGATTAACATCTTTATCGCTTTAAGCCTGCATTTGTCTGTATGGTGAATGCATTCAAAATCTTTTCTAGCTATTTTCAGTTTTACACAATGTGATATTGTTGACTATCTTCACCGTACTGTGCGACAGAGCACTTGCCTCCTCTTAACCCGTTATCCAGCCTCCCACAGCTCAGCCTCAGCAAATCTGTTTTTAAACGTTCCGTTCCTGTTTACTCTGAGGGGACATCCAGCCACAAATGATGTTGTTTGCACAGCTCTGTCTCCAGATGTCCCCATGGTGACAGGTATGAGCTCAGAATGACCACAGCCTGCTTCTGAGCAGATGTGTGTGTTCTGGACACCTGACTGGGCCAGATTACACGCACCTCCCAAGCACAAGGTGGCTCCCGCTTCTGGGTTAAGTAAAACATGAGACGTGTATGGTCACAGAGGGTCGGCCTATGAGGGCACTCCTGAGTTGTTTTCAAGAAACATTATACAGGAAATGTTTCTAAGGTGTTGCTAAAGACGGAGAACTGTTAATAAAAATAAAACAAGCCAGCTTTGCTTGGCTGAGCAGAGAGATGTTTTTCAAGAACTGCAGTGTGAATCAGCTAATTCCTGGCTAAGCAAACCTGCAGGAGGACAGGAGCAACAGCTGCTAGCCAGCACGTGCTGTCTGCCCGGAGAATCCACAAGATCATCTTCACCCTGACAGCAGTCTATGCGATAGATATGACCACTTCCATCTACAAGCGGGCTTCAAAAAGTTAGTGACCTTGAGTCGCAACTCCTCAGACTGCGTTCTCATATTCCTTGCTTGTCATTTTAACCAACATCCAGGATTGAATGGAACTGACAGCATTGTCCCTCGGGGGGGGGGGGGGGGAGTGAGTTTGAACATACATGTGTACCTGCCCTTTATATACAACTTAGCAATTGCTCTCTCACACACTGAACCCTCGTTCAAGAACTTGAGCCAGGAATAGAGGCTGCAAGATGAGGAAGCTAGTCACAGACATGCTAAACCCAGGGACTCTCCAATCCTCCCTACCAGACTAAATATTAAGTAGAGTCCAAAGAGATGGCTCCGTGGCTAAAAACACTTGATGCCCTTGCAAAGGACCCGAGTGCAGCTCCAGCACGCATGGGTGGCAGCTCACAACCGCCTGTAGCTCACCTCCAGGGAAGGTGTCACCCTCCTCTGGCCTCTAGGGGCATCTACATGCAGGAGCATGAGTGTGTGTACTCATGTGCACACACATATTAAAAATAAAATATCTTTACACGTTTCCCTTCACTACTGCCCTGGCTACATGGAATTCAATTATTTCCACCCCGCCATCTTCTTCCTCTTCTAAGAGTTGAACATTAAGCTGATAGGGTCTGGGACAGCCTGGATTCATATGTCTACCATGGGGGTTAAAACCCAGGAAGCATTCAGTAAATTCTGGTTTAAACACACGTTTAGTGTAGTAACAATGGCCATAAAAGCTAATACTATGCCCATCAGGTCCTCTGCCAAACTGTTCACTGGCATCACCCATCTTATCCAAAGGCAAGCCGATGGTGTGTTTCACCATGGTCTTTCACTGGACGCCAAGGCTCGGAAACATTCAGCAACTTGCTCGTGGTGAGATAATACTGTTCTGTCATAATTTCAAGGCCAGTTTGCTTAACTACCGTCAGCGTTCCCACCTTTGCTGTAAACAACACTGACAGCCCTGCTTCTTTGTCTTTAGCATTTCTCGTGTTCCATGCCCGCTGCGGAACAATGTATATTAATCCCCTAATAACTCTTTTACTATTCATTGGTGGCCATGCTTTTCTGTTCATTTCCTTAATGGCAATGGGTAAGTCATTTAACCTTTGAAATGCTGAGGGTTTTGTTCATTTCTTTATGAAACATGGATAATCCGAAACTGCTAAGGTTCCTGTGACAACTCCAGAGATTAATTCGTCTAGCTCATTGTCCGTATGTCCTGGATGCAAAACGCACACGACATGACCCAAACTGAAGGCTCCTTTGCCTAGGTTCAACTGAATTCATTCCACACTGCTTGGAGAGGCCATTCATTTGCAAGACAGCATCTTAGAAAATGTCTCATGTCCAAACTAACTGAAATTATCTCGTGATTTCTTTCAACTCAAGTTGCAAACAACTCTCTTAAAAGATAAAAACAGTTTTCAGAAGAAAGAGTGGGGTCTCAGATAGGCACAGTGTATCTCCAAAGGATGATACCATTGGCTGTATGTATAGAGTGTATGTTCCTAATTAAAAATCAGTATCCTGCTTTAAAAGGAAGGTTGTGGTTTAATTTATATACATATACATAACATATGCAATATATATTATGTAACTTTAAGTGTACACTAGATGATTTCTTTACATAGGAACACACCCCTGTAACCCCACCCAAGACAAACATGAAACATTTCCGGAACCCCATAAGCCGCCCCCCCAACACACGCACAGCCCAGAGTGATTTAAAATCAGCAGAGAAAGGGCTTCTAAAATCATTACGGAATGCAGGAAGTATAGAACTTTCAACACTAGGCATCAAGAAGGTTGGATATGAGAAAGGTCGTTGGGAAGACAAACCCGATTTCTGGCTTCTTTCGAATGGTGCATGCAGAGTGCTTCTGTGCGCTCACGTTCGTTTTGTCCATCTGTCCTCACAAGGACTGCGACATGGTCCAGACTTAACCCTGTTTTCTGTGTGAGGAAACAAACTTGTTCAGGGTTTGGGAGAAGAACAGCTCCAAACACAGCACAAGAACTGGCTGCAGGACGGGCTCAGCAAATGCTTCCACGTGGCAGAAGGACCTGGGAAGGCTGGGCGTCAGGTTGCCAGGCAGCATCGTGACAGCGGTATAAAAGCCCGGACCTGCTGTCCTGGAACAGCGATCAACCCTACCGCGCGCGCTTTGAATTTCTCAGCGTCTCTCGGGTTCGAAAACCCTCTGACTCGGAACAGCAGGTATATGAATGAGAACCCAATTCCCTCCTGAGTGGCCTGAAGCTCGAGCCACCGTTTCTGGTGTGTGTGTGTGTGTGTGTGTGTGTGTGTGTGTGTGTGTGTGTGTGCGCGCGCGCGCGCTCGCTGAGGACTGGAGTGTACTAGACCTTTAGGTGTCAGGAAACGGATGCACCAGGGACAGAGGCGAAAGTAAGACAAAGGAAACAGGGTCAGTGAGGGAGGATGGAAAAGGCTGCCAGCAAGCAGCAAATCTACATGTCAGCCAACCGGAGACAGGGTAGGGAAGAAACGATTGTTTTTGCATCTCTGAAAACAGCTTGCAACGGGGGGTGGGGGTGGGGGTGGGGGTGAGGTGTGTGTTTTATTTTGTAAGGGTCAGGACAGGGCGAAGTCGAAGAAGGGAGACAGAAATTCCTCCTTTCCTCCAGGTTGCCTCTGACAGGCGTGCGTTTCTGTGTTGCAGGCAGCCTAGTGCACTCGGGGGCCGGATGTGGTGTCTGGAGCGGCTCCTGCGGGACCGAGATGGGTTCCTCCCGGGGCGCGCCCGCCGAGCCAAAGCTCGCTCGTCCGCTGCATGTGCAAACGTGCTCACTCCTGACCGCATCCCAGAGTTCTGCATCCCGCCGAGGCTGGAGCCTAGCACGGCCTGGGCCGCGCTGCGCGACGCGTGGGCAGCGAATGCGGACACCCACGACGGCGCGGGCCACACGGACTGGGACCCGCGCTCACAGGCTGCGCTCTCGCTGCCGCACCTGCCCCGCGCGCGCACCGCCTACGGCTTCTGCGCGCTGCTCGAGTGCCCGCACACGCGCCGAAAGGAGTCGCTCTTCCTCGGCCACCCAGGCGCCCCCGTCCCCCGGCTGGGGCTCCGCCAACGCGCTCACACTCTCGCGAGCTCGCGCCGAGTCCCGGACGCCCCGAGCCCCGCACCGGACGACCCAGACACCGCCCGGGTCCTGACGCCCCATGCCGCCTCCCGCAGACGCCGCCTCCTGCGCGGCCCCGACGGGCTGCTGAGCCGCGCGCTGCGGGCCCCCCGAGGTCGGGCCGGCGCGCGCCCCGGGTCCCGCGGCGACGAGCACGAGCGCGCCGCCTCCTGCGCGCCCCCGGCCCCCAGCGGCCGGGATCCCGAGCGCCTGCAGGCCGAGGCCAGCGTGGCCGTGGGCCGCGGGGCGTGCACGCTGCGCCTGGCCGCCGAGTACTGTCGGCGCAGCGCGAGCCTCCGCCTCCGCCTGCTGCGCGCCGAGGGCCCGGCCGTCGCGCTGGAGCCCCGCGCCGTGGGCTGTCGCCTCAGCCTGGTGCAGCGGCCGTCGGGCCAGCAGCGCGCCAGCGTAGTCCGCCGCAGCCGCAAGGCCGCCCTGGACCAGGACTGCTGCTTCGACGGGCTCTCGGAGGAGCAGCTGCGCCGCCTGGTGGTGCGCATCAAAGCCGAGAGCAAGGGCCGTGGGCTGGAGCGCAGGCGACCGCTGGGCCAGGGCGAGCTGCTGCTGGGCTCTCTGCTGCTGCTCTGAGCACGGCTTCCCTGCCTCACCTAAGAACTTGGCCTAGAGATGCACGGTCACGCTTGGCGCTGGAACACTTGCAGACTGTTGGCCCCGGGACGCTCTTAATTCTTGGTCCTGGCACACAGACAGCCTCTGGCTCTTGGACACTGACAGCCGTTTGTACAAAATAAACATATATTGTTTTTCTAGTCAGGGCTTTGTTTCAATCCAGTCCTGGCAGAGGTGATCCTGGCTTATCACAGTAACATCTGTAACTTCTTTTTGTGTGGGCGGACACCTTGAAACTTCTCTCGAGCAATGGGGTATTGTTGAGTGGTGTTCCTCGCTATAGACAGCAATTTGTATTTAAGATGTACCCCACATTCCAACTGGAAAGTAGTTAGTGCCATGCGATGTTAGACCAGCCTCGTTTTACAAGTTCATTCATTCCATGGCATCCTTTGGGGCTGATAACGTTGGTTACTTATGAAGCATTAAGATGTTGGGTAACAAAGGCCAAGCTCTGCTAAGATTGCAGAGTGGGTAAAGGTGCTTGCTGCCAGGCCCCATCCCCGTAATTGGAATCCAGTGAGGATCGTGGGACCCACATGATGGAAGGAGATGAAAAAATCCTGCACGCTTTCCTCTGGCGTGGCCTCACCCCAATGCACAGAAACAATGCAAGTAAATCATTTGTAATAAAAGGCCAGGAAGAAATGACTTCAAGCGAGACTCTAGTCGTATATCCTAAGCTCCATTCTTCTGGAAATACAGTAAGGAAATGGTAATCATTTTAATATTTCATACTTAAGTAACAGTCGTAATAGTGTTCTAACCTGTTTCATTTGGAGAGAAGCCTTAGATAGTGGGCACAACTGTTCCCACCTTGTAGATGAGGGTACTGAGGCACAAAATACAGAGAAGTCAGGGTTTGAATGGAGGGCATCAGTATTCAAATGCTTGTCTGGGGACTGGGGTGTAACAATTCAGTTGGTGCAGTGCTCCCCATCCCCAGAACTGCATAAACCTTAGGTCCTGTTAATAGAGACCTGTAATCACAATACTGGGAGCTGAAAGCACATGGGTCAGAAGTTCAAGGCCATCCTCGGCTACATAGGGAGTTAAAAGCCAGCATGAGCTACATGAGGCCCTGCCTGAAAAATGAAATAAAATAAAATAAAATGCTCATCCTTTGGAAGTAATGAGACTTTGCAACTTGTCTGAAAATGGCTCCGAGTTTGAAATCATATTCCTCATTTTCATCAGGGAAACCAGATTGGTGGAAATAGTGAAGTGTGGATGAACACTAATGACATCAGTCTGAGACTAAGGAGAAAGCTGACCTGCCTCAGACACACAGGGTCCAGAACCCCAATTTCTCTAACTCAGATAGAGCTAACCTGTCAGGGCCAGCAGCCTGGAGGGCACAGAACAGTGTTCTACTTCTGGCTTCTAATAAGCTTTCCTGTCTTAAGGATGATTTTCTTTCATCCCTCACTCACACCAAGCTGGCTTACTCCATCGTTTCTTGGGCATGTAAGTAGAAAATATATCCTATGCAAGGGTAAAAGACATTAAAATATACAATACAGTATCAACTGTGGCTATATTATCAGACTGGACTTAGAAAAGATTTCTGTTGCCACTCAATTTGGCGGAATTAACCATGGGTGCCCTGAAAAATGCCATTTAGAAAAGAGTTTCCATTTCTGGTGCATCTCAAACGGAATACTGTGGTGACGATTTACAACAGCACCACTGGAAAATATCAACACTGTCTAAATCACCTGCTTCCACAAACTGCTGTTGTTGGCCACGTGAGTGATGAGGTAACAATGGTCCTTGTCTGACTCCTGCCCTTTTCTCTGTTTACTATATCCTTGCCCTTCAGGCCAATTGCTTTTCTATGTAGAAACCTTTTTGTGATTTTAGAGGCCTCCTGAAATGAAAATAGGAGTGAAGACAGCTTAACCGCGTGGGTTCTCTGTTTCCCTTGCACCAATAGTTGAGATGTAGCCTGTTCTAGTAAGGTGCAGTCTCTGCCCTCACTAGACTGTAAGCGTATCATTTTATTGGGGAATTTCCACCAAAAAAGGTGAGTGAATATATTTTAAGGTCCCAGATTCTCGAAGAAATCGTGGTTGGGTGCTTCTAACCAGAATCCCCATCAGTTAAAGTTATAGTTTACCTGGCGTCTAAGACTGTAGTCGGAAGGATTTCTAAAACTAATACAATGAAAAGTAAATAACTGATACATGGAATTATCCAGTTTGAAAAGAACTTTAAGAACCATTTTATGGAGCTTTGTGATGCTTAAGAGTGGATAAAAATGGGGAATAGTAGATCGCTTCAAATCACATAATTCGTAAGTGCTAAAACCAGAACTAATTCGTTTATCTTTTAACCTATTAAACTCCCACACCGCTGGATCCAAAGAAGAGAAATATTTTGCCTATATTTATTTCGCGTCACTGAATTAATTTTAGTTACACTTAACAAGTTGTATTTGTGATAAACATTTGCCATATGGCTAGTCTTTTCTGGGAGCAGAGTTAAATTTGGTTTGTACCTGCTGCCCTCTAGTGGATTGCTCCAGGGTTTGTTTGTGTATCTCACCTTGTCAGACCATTTCAAGTAATTGAAGTTCTGTTTTCATTTCTTTTGTTTTTGTTTTGTTTTGCTTTTTGGTTTTTGGTGTTTGGATAAAGGGTTTCTCTGTGTAGCATTGGCCATCCGGAACTTGCTTTGTAGACCAGGCTGGCCTCAAACTTACAGAGATCCGCCTGTCTCTGCCTCCCCGAGTGCTGGGATTACAGGCGTGCGCCACCACTCTCAGCTCTCTTTTCTTTCTTTCTTACAAATTTTTTAATAGTGCCTCCATCCCAGTCTGGCCATCTCAAACCAACTATATGGTCAAAGATGGCTATGAACTCCTGATTCTCCTACCTTCACCTCCCAAGTCTGGGATTATGGGTATTTGTCACCACATCTGGCTCAGAACCAGATGTTCTTGAAGTTGTTTATTAATATTAGATTGTGTAGACATCCCCAAATAAAAACAACTAAATATAAACAAGAAGGTATGATAACATCTTTAAAAAAAAAACAAAACAAAACAGGAGGGCTTGGTGGTGCACTTTATAATCTCAGCCCTCAGGGGGAAGGAACAGGAAGATCCCTGCAAGTTCAAGCCAAGCCTGGCCTTCATAGCAAGATCCTGTATCAAAGGGACAGTAACAGAGACAGAGAGATCACAACTCCAGAGCAATGGGTCTTTTGTATCCTTAGAGATTAATTTCTGGATCCATACAGATGTTGAAATCTTCAGATGCTCAGAGTCTCTTATATAAAATGATACATTGCTTCATTATTTGCATACAGCCTATGCACATCCTCTGGAACACTCATCTAAATCATCTGTAGGTTGGTTCCTAGACCTGGCACAGTACCAATGCCACGTTAAGTAGTCTCTTTCATTTATTTATTTATTTATCTATCTATTTATTTATTTATTTATTTATTTATTATTAGTTACATTTTATTAACTCTGTATCCCAGCTGTATCCTGCTCCCTCATTCCCTCCCAATCCCACCCTCCCTCCCTCATCTCCTCCCTGCCCCTTTCCAAGTCCACTGATTGAGGAGGACTGCCTCCCTTTTCATATGACCCTGTTTTATCAGGTATCTTCAGGACTGGCTGCAAAGTCCTCCTCTGTGGCCTAGCAGGACTGCTCCTCCCTTGGGGGGGGTGGGGAGGTCAAAGAGCCTGCCATTGAGTTCCTCTCAGAAATAGTCCCTGTTCCCCTTACTATGGGAAAACAATTGGTTACTGAGCTACCACAGGCTATATCCAAGCAGAGGTTCTAGGTTATATTCATCGTTAAGTAGTCTTGTGTAGGGAATTATGACAAGAAAAAAAAATGCACATGCTAGCACAGAAGCAATTAAAACAGTCTTTCAATCTATAGTTGGTTGCATGTGTTAGCCAAGTATTAGAATAAAGTAGCATGTGCATGCTGAATGTGTCTTGTTGATTTCTGAAACCTTCTGTAACCATGCTCTGGGGCTGGAGAGATGGCTCAGTGGTTAAGAGCACTTGCTGCTCTTGCAGAGAACCCGGGTCCAGTTCCTAGCAGCCACACCAAGCAGCTCATCAGCACCTGGAACTCCAACTCCTGGGGAGCCAATGTCCTCTTCTGAGCTCTGTGGGCACCTTCATACATGTGATTGCACAGGCACACACATACGAGCTTCAAGAATGACCAGCCCAAACAGTGGTTGTGACGCTAGAAGCTCACAAAGGATATATTTGCCATAAAAAATATAAAACAAAAACAAGAAAGGAAAAGAAAGAAAATTATTGTGTCATTTACCCGCCATGATAGTTTTTACTGACTGTCAGCTCGAGGGGCAAAGACTCACCTTCGGGACCAAGCTGTGGGCATGTCTCTGAGAGAGTGTCTAGATTCGGTTTCATTAAAGTGGTGAGGCCCACCTGAACTGTGGCCGGCAACCTCCCCAGGACTCGGGTCCAAATGAAAACAGAGAACGAGCTTAGCACAGCACTCTTCTTTCTTTACTTCCTGACTGAAGACACAGTGAGCCGCCTGCTTCAACGTCCCGCCTCCATGATTGCCCACCATGATAGACGCACCATGCCGACAGAAGCCCAAGCCGGCCCTTCTCTCCTTCAGCTGTTCTGGTCAGGCACTCAGTAACAAGGAGAAAAGTAACTAGTACACTCATTAATGTCCCCCCCAAACCAGTTGGAGGTGTATGTGGCCCTCTTTCAAATTGACATCCTGGCTCTTATAGGCCCGTAATAAAATTAGGAGCTGATGAGTTTTTGCTATATTATGCCAAAAGGATATAAAATCTGAGTTTATAAGCACAATGGGGTATTTCAGATTAATTTCCTGTTTGTTTTATATTGACTTTACAAGTCTAGGGGCAGAAGATCCTCTTTATAGACCAGGATTCACCCGGGAACACTGCTATCCGCTGACAAGGTATCAGCAGCCTCCCTGGGAAAGTAGTACCGTGAAATGGATGGCAGATGTGTAGACATTGCAAAATGGCATTATCTTCCACATCATTCATACTTCAGACGTGCACAGTCAAGTTCTCAAAAACAACCCCATTTTCAGTAAGTTTACTCTCTGGCATCTGGCTCCATCCAAAGCTGTTCCATCCCATGGACTCCACGGTGCATATGCCCAAACAAACTTTATATTCCTTTTAATCTTCTATACTTCTCTTGCTTTCATGTCATAGAGATTACCTAATAGCCACTTTTTTTTTTTTTCTGGTATTTCAAGCGGCTTTGCTCAAATATATTGTTCTCACCTAAGCCCTGGGATCGCTGTGAAATGCTGAGCCATGTGCACCTAAAAGAAAAACTGTCCTCACGTCATCTTCCATGCAGGTTCGAGCCACACTGGCGCTCCTACTTGGGGAGTAGAATGCATTATCTTTGTAAGGTGAAGTAACAAAGCAGTGGTTTTTACATTTTTACTAAAAAAAAATCCATTTAAGCTGGCATGTTACTTTGTTATCTAGGTTTTCTTTGACTCTGCTAAGACATTTAAACCGCAGAACCAGGACTGCATTTTGTCACATGCAGCAATAGGCTCCAAGAGCCCAGCAAGAAATATGAGCGTTTTTTTTCCCATCCTGCCCTCTAATAATTTTTCCATAATGTTTTTAATATATGCGTCCGCGCATGTCTGTATGTGTACCATATGTATGCAGGTGCCCACGGGGGTCAGAAGGGGGCACCAGATTCCCTGGAGCTGCTTGACATGAGTGCTGGGAACTGAACCTGGGTCCTCTGCAAAACGGCGAACCCCCCTACTCCTAACAACTTCTTGATGCGCCCTAATGATCCCTGTCTTCCTCCTCTTCTTACTGCTTATCTCCAACCCCAAGAAACCGCTCCTCTGCTTTCCATTACTGTAGATCAGTTTGCATGTATGGGATTTTCTGTGAATGGAAAGGCAGACTATTCTTTTTGGTAGGTGTGACTCCATTTACACCAGTGGTCTGTTCCTTTATACGCTGAAGATGACCACTGAATGGAAATGCTGAGATTCTTTTGCGCGAGTACCTGTTTTCTATGGCTTATATTTGTCATTTCTTTGCCCTCTCCTTTCCCCTCTTTCCCTCCAGTCTCCAGTTTTAAGTGAGAACTTTGTAGGACTATTTTCCTCTTCTCTCTTAGCATAGCGAACATATTTCTTTTTATAATTTCTCTAGGAGTTACCCTAGCCTGTGTATAGGTAGTATGAATTATAATTAAATACAAACTCACCTTTTTTTCTGAAACAGAGTCTCATGATCTCATGTAGCCCACGCTGGCTTCAAACTTACTATATATCCAAGGATGACCTTGAACTCCTTGATTCTCCCTCCTCTTTCTCCCATGTGTTAGGACTATTGCCATGTCATGAGAGCTGACTTATTTCACTTTCTAGTAACCTTATGCTGCTCCAGGCTGTCGACCTAGAATAACAAAGAAGAGGGTCACAAAATGATAATATTTATTTGGGGAGAGTGGAGCAATGGCAACACAACGCATGTGCCATGGTAAACCATGGACAAATCCAAGGAGGCTGAGGCAAGAGGAAGTTTTTAAAGGTGAAATGGGAACTATCATGAGAGGTGTTTCAAAACAATGATCCTTGGCTATAAGGATCAATTGCGAGAGTGGCAGTTTAAGCAGATAGTTTCTCGGAAATGTCTTTACAGGAAGTCTGCTGACCCACATATAAAGTCACAGTTCTGTCAATCCTTTGTGGATTCATTACTATGATCAGTGAGATCTGCAAAAATCTCCTCCCTCACAGCCATCCTGCTTCCTTTCTCCTTTCTTTCCCGTATACAAGTATTTTTAGGGCTTCGCAAAACTGTCCCTGTACCAATTCTGATGACTTTGCAACGGGTAGTGGCGGAGGATAAGTGAGACCCTAATGTTTTCCTCTTACCTTTTAAACTGTCGTCCTCAGGCATGTCACATGTCTGCTCTTCGCATTTCACAATGCATTTACCTATTTCCCCCAAATATCTCATTTGTACCACCTCTTCCTGTATCTCCTATCACGTCAATTACTCATAACATACCTTCTGGAACTGTCACATGGAATTTGGGTCTTCTGCCTGGGTTTTTCCTTCACCATTTTCTTTTCTTTGCATCTCAGCATAAGGCTTCTGATCATTCCTTAGCCGTGCTGTTTGTCAAGGAGGCCCTCCGAGACTCCCCTTCACTTCTGTTGCCGTGTTTTAAACTCCCAACATTTCCTTAGATAGCATAGCAGTCTACATGTTTACTGCCTTTCTCCCCCTTTGAGCGTTGTTTGCTTTCCCCACTACAGATTTTAACACCGGAAACAGAATTCCTTAAGACTCCAAGTCTGATCGCGAAAAATTTACAACACATCACAACCTGGATCTTCTGTTTTCTTTGTCTCTTTGTTTCCCTCTTGTAATTTTTACTGGACCACGAACACGCTGTACTAGAGACACAAGAACTGAGCCTTTTGTGTTTATCTGAGGAGTTACAGGGTGCTTACTGTTTTCGGTAGCTGTAGGGCTGGGGCTTCGGTTTGCCTGAGCGCCCTTGTCTTTATCTCCTTTGCTGTTTTTTGATCTCCCTGAGAGCATCTTCTTAGAGCTGCTGCGTTGCATCTATTCACTGATGCGCCTTAGCCTGCCGATGTCAAAGAGGGGGAACCGCAGACAACTCTATGGTCAGTTCTTGGTCTTTTAGGGATAGCAAGATGATTTAGTGGGTAAAGCAAGCATGGCAAGCTGAGTCCAAACCCTGTAATCCACGTAAAAAGCATAAGCACCCAGGTAGATTTACAGAGATCCCTTTGTTGGGAAGCCAACAAGCCCACCCTCCCTTCCTGAATCACCGGCAGCTGGTGGAGAAGAAATATGAGCCGTCTACTGACATCAGAGCCACAGCACCCCGGCAGAGCCAGTTTCTCCCAGCCACCCGTCAAAGGCACTGCTGCATCCACACATCCAGACTGGCTGTCGGGCCTGGCCTCTTCACAGCCACTCTGCTAGTGTTGGCTGCTAATAACACTTATTTTTTCTCTCTCTCTCTGGAATCCAAGGTCACTGCAAAACATTTTCCAAAGAAGAAATTAAATTTAAAATAAGAATAATGTGAGGCTTATTCAATGTGTCCAGCTCTCAGCTGTCATTTAGTGTCTGTGTCTTTTGGCCAGCCTAGTCTTTCTAAATACCATTTCTTCATAAGTCAAGAAAAGTAATAGTTTTGTTTTTGTTTGTTTGCTTTTGTTTTTGTTTTGTTTTTGAGACAGGGTCTCACTGTAGATCCTCAGCTGGCCTGAAACTTGCTACCTGGGCCAGGCTAGCCTTGAACTCACAGAGACCTACCTGCTTCTGCCTCCTGAGTGCTAGAATTAAAGGTGTGAGCCACCACACCTGGCCCCATGTGTGATTTTCAAAGGATGAAAGGAGAAAATGTTCCTTCAAGTCCTGAGCATAGCACCTGATTCCCCGAGCCACTCAATAAATACTCTGCATTTTCCCCTTTTCCACAGCAAACTAGACTTTCTTGTCAAACTTGTAGAGTGTTAGGCTGATGCTATCTTACAGCCGGGACCATATAGCTGAAAGAGTTAGGAGGAAAGGTGGGCTTATGAGAGTCATTTGAGAAAGAAGATGAAGGAACCAAACAAGTAAAGATTCCTTTTCTGTTTGAGACAAGGTTTCATATAGCCCAGGCTGAACCCCTACTTGCTACTTAGCTGCAGTACCTATCTTGAGCTACCTAGATTGAGCTTCTCATCTTTCTACTCCTACATCACAAGTAATTACAGACAGCTGCAACCATGCCTAGGCTCCAAGGAGCCTTAAAATCTGTAAACTGAGAAATGTTTGAACACGTATTTAAAATCAGATCCCAGACAACAAATAAGCACAGTGAGACTTAGATTCCTTTATGCCGCAATCACAGGAGGAAGGATGTCATGAGTAGACCCTGTTGCCCAGCCAAGGCAGTAACATATGTCCACGCAACCACAAGTCCTCTGATAGACCTTGGGTAGCCAGATGGGGGTGGACTCCTGTCCACAGGGGAAGAGGATTAAAAAGGTAGCCTTACAAAAGGAGCTAAATTCCGGAGCTCAAATAAACTGAGCTGCAGAAACACTCCAAAAGTCCATAGGAACTCCTTTAGGGGAAGGTTCCCTTGGTGATTATGTTGTTGCTGGAAATTTAACCTCCTGGTTTCTCATCACACAAAATCAGAAGACAGTGGTCAAACTTCTAGCTATTCATTCATTATATTTGATCACCCTTGGACAACACCAGTTTCTCCATCTTTGGAAAGTATCAATCTATGATTAATGACATCAGCAGCAACAGTTGAAAGAATAAGCTGTCCTGAAAAGTAAGTAAATCAAAGCTCTTGTACTAAAAATATGATGACTGGGTTTGAGTGAAGAAAGATTATCTATTTATTTATTTATTTATTTATTTATTTATTTATTTATTTATTTTTATTTAACCCATTTTTCTGAGTTCCGGATGAAGATCCAAGAGTTTGGTCGCTGGACAAAGGCCCTGGTAAATATTTATTGTTCTAAAACGTCTTAGAACATTTCCAAACATCAACGTAAGACAAAAGTCCCCAACAGATGACAGTACTTAAATATAGCCGTCAACTTAAAAATGACTTGCTTAGGCATCTTCACTTTGTAAAAAGAAAAGGAGAGATGGGAAAGCAATGGATAATTAATGGCACTTCCTGACTCCCAAACCATACTTCCACGTGACATGGTACTAGCTACGTTGGTGTGGTGTTGATTTTTAGACTACAAATAGTTTCATCGCTAAAGTTTTCTGCTAAGCTCGCATGAGGACCTGAGCTCAGCCCCTCAGCATCTATACAATGTGTAGCTGTAATCTCATCCCTGGGGACGTGGAGGCAGAAGGATCTGGAGGCTGGCTGGCCTGCTAGTCTAGGTTCAGTGGCTGACCTTGTCTAAAAAAGTAAGGTGAAGAGTCCACAGAAGAAGGCAATCCATAACTACCACTACACGCACATATATATACCACGTGTGTACATCACACACACATTTTAAATATCAATGAATAAAAACTGGGATTATTACAGAACATTTCAAAACTGATCATCACCAAAATATAATCACTTTCCTTCCAACTAAGACCTAAAGTATTTCTGGCTTTGGTCTACCACCTCTTAGTCTTTGCTCCGAAGTGAGAATATACGCGTATATTTATAAGGTTCTGATAATAATGCATATTGTTATGATGATACTTTAAGAATCACTTGTATTGCCATTAAGTCTTTATTAGCATAGCTTTTGAAGAAGATATATAATAATTAATATATTTCTTTGTTGTTGAACTTTTTCACTCTTCCTACTTTATTTTATTTTTCTTTTTACAATTTTTCATAGAAAATGGGCTGAGAAATAAACTAGGGAAACAATACCCTTCACAATAGCCACAAATTACATAAAGTACCTTGGTGTGACTCTAACCAAGCAAATGAAAGACCTGTATGAAAAAACTTCAAGTCTCTGAAGAAATAAATTGAAGAAGATATCAGAAGATGGAAAGATCTCCCGTGCTCATGGATCAGTAGGATTAACATAGTGAAAATGGCTATCCTACCAAAAGCAACCTACAGATTTAATGCAATTCCCATCAAAATACCAACACAATTTTTTACAGACATTGAAAGAACAATTCTCGATTTCATATGAAAAAACAAAAATAACCCAGAATAGCTAAAACAATCCTGTTCAATAAAAGATCTTCTGGAGGTATCTCCATTCCAGATCTCAAGCTGTACTAGAGAGCAGCAGTAATAAAAACAGCATGGTACTGGCATAGAAACAGATTGGTGGATCAGTGGAATTGAAAAGAAGACCCAGAAATAAAGCCACATACCTATGGAAACTTAATTTTTGACCAAGAAGCCAAAACCATACAATGGAAAAAAGACAGCATCTTCAACAAATGGTGCTGGTCTAACTGGATGTCTACATGATAAAAAATTGCAAATAGATCCATGTTTATCGCCCTGTACAAAGTTAAAGTGTGTACTTATAAAGGAATGCTTCCAGGTTGGCTATGTTTTCTTTGACATAGTGAATGTAAAAAGGCAGGATTTCCAGGGAGGATGGAAATCCTAAATGTAATTAATACAAATGTAATAGAGTTGTGCATGTGACTGAGGGACTGAGCCTGTTTGTGGAAAGCACAGGACTTACTCTTTTCCTGCTGCTAAGGTAGAGCAGAAAGGAATGAGGAGGTGTGATCGACATGCTGATATCCAGTATTGTCTGCTACTGATGACTGTGAGGGTCTCCTGAAAGGATTTGATAGTTTGGGATCCAGAGAGCGAGAAGCCCTTTCATCTCCAATCCCGTTTACACATATAGACCACAAGAACAAAATTCAAACAGCGAAAGCATTATTTCCATTGAGACTATTTTTTTTTTTTTAGGGCAACAACTATTGCCTTTCCTCCTGGTGTGTTAACTGCCTATATAAAGTGCCTAGGAAAGAAGCTAGAAATAATGACTTCGTTGTATCAAAATCAGCCTTGATTTAGTGAGAGAATAAGCTAACACCATACAAATATTTCCTTAGACTTGTGCTTTCAAAATTAAAGTATCATCATGAATATGAACAATGTACCATTACTTAGTTAACATACAGAGCAAGAATAGTGTTGTGCATTTAGAATTCCATGTGCACAGTTGATTTGGACTATGGGAAACATGAAGGGAGGGTACAGGTGAATACTAGGGAGATTTTGAATATCTTTTGTGGACTTCATTATAGACAGATAGCACTTGGGGCTGGAGAGATGGCTCAGTGTCTAAAAGCACAAAAAAGAGCCAGGCTCAGCTCCAAGCACCATAACTCCAGGTCCAGAAGATCCACTCCCTCTTTTGGCCTCTGTAGGCCCCAGGCATACAGGTGGTGCACAGGCATAGATAGAGACAAAACGCATTATACATAACATAAAGACAAACAGATCTAAATAAATAAAAAAAAATCAAAAAGAATGACTGCTACTAAAATGAGGGAAGCTAATAGGTGCTGGTGAAGACATGGGGGAAAAGGAACCTGCACACTGAGTTAGTAAGAAAAACAATACGAACGCAGCTCAAAAAATTAACAGTAGACCTAGCCTATAACCCAGAAATCCCACCACCGGGTGTGTAAGGGAACGATATCAGTATTTCAAAAAGTGTTTACACTCTCACATCCTTGGGAAAACTATTCAAGATTACCAAGAAGTGGAACAAAGCTAGGTATCCATGGATGGATAAAAGGATAAAGAAGATGCAATATATAAGCACCATGGAATATTAATTTGCCATAAGAAGAAGAGAATCATCATTTGCAACAAGATGAATAGAAATGGGAAAGATTAAGTGAGATAAACCAGGTAAAAAAAATTTTTAAGGTGACCATGTAGAATTGAGAGTAAGGAACATAATTCTCAGAAGAGAATAATGGGAAAAGTTGTTCATGGAGCCAAGCCACAGTTAGAGGGGAGAAAGAAGCTCTCACATCAGCTGCAGGAGGGTGACTACAGACGTGATGTGCTATGTATTTTGCCTCAGAGAAATGTGTCTGAGGAGACAGATATGCATACCCTGTGTTGAACACTGCACAGTGTCTGCCTCTGCTTTAACTTATGGTATCATAAATACATACCAGTTTAGGTGCCTGTTAAACATTTCAAAGTGCAAAGAAACAGACGAAAGGATAGTATCTTTGTCACACACAGTATCACCTCATCACCTCCGCCAGGTACATTGGCCACACAGCATGTTTAACGATACTGAAAAAAGAACCAGGGAGGTGAAAAGAAGTAGGAAGCCAGCCAGAGTAGTGCCTGTCTGCAATGCCAGCACCCTAGTGGCTGAGCCAAGAACATTGCAAGTCCAAGGATAGCCAGGACTATGAGTGAGACTGTCAAAAAGAAATGAGAAAGGAAAGAAGGAAGGTGGGAGGAAGGGAAGGAAAAGGAAGGGAGGAAGTCCTCTTGGGCCTTAATTTTCTCTACAGCCTTCAGGCAAGTAATACAATCATCTCCCTATCAGAGGATCAGGTGGGGAAACAAAAATCAGTAGGCTACAATGAGGAAAATGGAGGAGGGAGAAGGAAAGGGGGCAAAGGAAGGAGGGGGAGGAAAAGGAGCTACTCATAATCCAGACCCCCTCCAAAAACACCTTAAGTAAAAAAATACACTACAGAGATGGGGAGGTGGCTGGGTTGGAAAACTGTTTCCTTGCGAGCATGGGGACCTGAATTCAATATCCAAAGCACTAGGAGCCCCAGGCCAGCAAGAGGCCATGTCTGAAAAGGATGAAGTGGATGGAGAATGAGGAATGAACCCCTGATGCTGTCCTCTGGTTTTCATACTCACATACGTATGAAAGCACACATACGAGCATGTATACATACACAAAAACACAAAGAAAAAAATAAAAACAAAAATATTAGAGATTAAGGTAAAATTGAGTATTTGCGCTATACTATAAAAATATAAGATCAATAAAAACAAAAGAAGATTAGGCCATATATAATGACTGCAACTGGAGATAATAACCAGAAAAATTCTTTAGACCATGTGATATAATGTTGCACACTTAATTAAAAGGAATCTACTCCCAGTAAACACACACACACACACACACACACACACACACTGAAACTCATATACATGACCAAAGCAGAGCTGTCTAGATAGAATTATCTTAAGAACAAGAAGTTATTGTCTTAAGCCTATTTGAAAGATCTCTATGGGTCAAAGACTTCATGGTCAACAAATAATTGGAGCAATGTGACACAGCTATCTACAGAGACATTACATGTACTTTTATTTTTTTCATAAACATAAAAAGGTCAGGCTAACATCCAGGAATAAGAACTCAAATGCATCAAGATCTCTTGCCAGTGAAACCCCACCATTTTGTGAAGAACCAATGCTTAGCCTTATTGCCTTAAAAAAAAAAGTAGGGAGATGAGAATCAGTCAGGAGCCCTCTGAATTCACCCAGCCTTCAAACACCTCCGCATTAGTTACTCTTCTCTGTGCTGTAACAAAACGCCCTACAGATGCAACGTAAGAGAGGAACAGATCATTTCAGCTCACATTTTGGAGGGTCCAGTCCACCATGGTGTGGTAAACAGTGATTGGCACAGCCCTGACAGTGGTGGTAGGCGCTGGCTCACATCTTAGCTGATCAGACCTGAGATCATGAGCTGTCTATGCAACAAGATCCATCACTGGCAGCTTACACCTATCAATTAGGCATCAAGCACCAAAAGTTTCATGGTCTCCCAAAAACAGCATCAACAGCTGCGGATGAAGATGAAAATGCTTGAGTTTTTAGGGGACATCTTACATTCAAACCATATCAATATATTATCACATACAAAAAAAATCCATATTGCAAACACAAAGTGCTCAATATTTTAGTGATTTTCATAGTGTTTAGTTACTTACAGGTCATTGTCATTTTTCATAAGGATGGCTTTGAGCTTATTATGTATTAGACGTTGGACTTCTGATCTTCTTGCCTCTACCTCCTGAGTGCTGGCACTACAAAAGTATGTCAGGACACCTGGCTTATGGCAAATTCAGGAATATAACCCAATGTCTTAGTTAGGGTTTTTATTGCTGTGATAAAACACAGAGACCAAAAGCAATTTGGAGAGGAAAGGATTTATTTCCGTTTACAGCTAGTAGTCCATCATTCATGGCATTCAGGTCAGGAACTCAAGGCAGGACCCTGGAGGCAGACTGATACAGAGCTCTAGGAAGAATGCTACTTACTGGCTTGCTCCTCAGGGACTGCTCAGCCTGCTTTCTTATTGCACCCAGGACCACAATCCCAAGGGTGGCACTTTCCACAGCAATCTGGACCCTCTCAAACCAATCATCAATAAATAAAACGCACCACAGGCTTGTCCACAGGCCAATTCAGAACGTATATTTTCTCCATTGAGGTTCCTTCTTCCCCCAAAGACTCCAGCTTGTGTCAAGTTAACATGAAACTAGCCAGCAAAGCAGGGCTTCAGGCATGTTAGCTGACTACTCCACCAACTGAGCTGTAGCCCCTAACCCTGTTGTTCTGAATTTTCACTGTCGTGAGAAGGCACTGTTCAGGTTACCCATCCAATTATCTCAGCAGTCATGGAAACAGGATGGAATCCCAGTGATCAACATGTAATCAGATATTCACAAATGAGCTTCATCTTTGAAGCCAATCAGTAGCCATAGTGAAGATCTGGACAGCTCTTGATGGTCTCTCTTTGTGCCTCTGTCTGAATGAGTACTAGAAGAGAGAGCTAAGAGTAAAAAACATTTCTACAAGGAATGACTTTCCTGTGACCAGGATAAGAAGCAGCTGCTCTTAAACCTTTCCACTAGTCAACACCTTCCTTTAGGGACATGTAAACCATTCAGCCAGTGGGGACCCTCCCCTCTAAAGCCTGCAAATCAAGACAGGCTTACCTCACACACGCACACACCTGAGTGCCAGCCAATCAATGGAAGGCTCAGAGAATAGCCTAGTCTCTGCCTCTTTAGCTATATCTCAACGTTCTCCATTCTCTGAACCCCACACCTTTTAACAGCCTTATCTAAGACCACCAAGCCTCTTCTGCCCAGACACCATGTGGCCATCAGCACTGTAATCGTGAACTCAGCTTCAGTTCTCGCTGTCTGTTTTGAAATCCGATGCTGAGCACTGGTCTCATCACTCTGTAACAAGATCTCTCCATGAAGACAGAGGATGTACCATTACGATACACACAGGGTTGGAAGAGCCATGAAGGCAAGTAGGGATGAAGGAAACTTGGAGATTAATTCATTCAGATGAGCCATCAGCTTATAAACTAGTGCCTGTAGGAAGCGTGTGCTTAACCCATGAATAGCCTTCTCCCAGGCACTGGAAAGCATCCAGGATGAAGATGCCATTGGATACAAATAGTAATGAACTTAAAGAGAGATCACAACGAGGTAAATGCAGATTACAGTCAGTAACAGAAAGATAATACAGCAGGGTGAAGAGACAGAAGCTAACAGCCAAGGGATACCTGTCTTAGTAGACTGGGGGATCATCTGAGGTAGGTCAAGCCAAACCTGCCAGGCCTGGGAATACACCAAGTACAGGGACCACAGTGACTGACAGTGAGTCTCGGCTCCGACTGCTCATCCTAAAAGAAAGGTTTGTGCTCCAACCGTGTATCAAACTACTCGTTCCTGAACTCTGAAACCTCAGTGAGATTAGCAGTGGCTGTGCCATTGTGGATGCTTGATTTCTTTTTATTTAAAGTGTGGGGGAGGAAAAAAAGAGACAGATCTAGAGGTGTGTCTATGGCTGGCCAGATGTTTGTTCTCATAAGACACAGTGAGGGGAAGAGAAGAGTGGTAAACCACCTGCCAGGGAGGAAAACAAGGACCAGATGGTGGTGTTTGCCACCTCCCTCACCTTTGCATATGTGAGGAATGCTTGCGAAATTTCTAGGAACCGAGCAGCAGATAAAAAAAAAAAAAAAAGTATGAAAGTACTAGCAACAACAGCATCTCTGCCTAATCATACTTGAGCTGGAAATAGAAAACCCAGCTTATCATACCCTTCCAAGCCTGTCACTGGCAGTAATCAGAGCCTAGAAGAGATGGGGAGGAGTGCTTTGGGGAGTCTGGTTCCTGTTAGGGCTTCCCAGCAGAGAAATGAATGACCGTGAAACAGAGCTGCCTCTGAGGCAGGTGTAGAGATGAAGGCAGGACCTTCTGGGGAATGGTGAGCAGGAAGCATTCTGAAGGAGTCTGGCAGCATGAGTCGGGACAGGTGGGCTGTCTTGGGGTTCTACTCTGGCCAGGTGTAGGTCTCCTCTAGGCCGGGGCTTCCCCTCTGTGGAAATGAAGGATGTGGCCACAGTGGTAGTTTCCCGATGTACTTTCTCAGTATGGAGCCCTTGCTGCAAATGGTATCTTATACAGCGCTCAAAGCGAAAGCTGTCAGACACAGTAACTCTGGTGAAGGAGTAGTGGACCCAGAAGCCTATCCATTATTCATTTCTCAATCCCAGGATTTCTTACTGAAATATGTATTTTTGTTTATTTCTTTTTTTATATGTATACAAGTGGGCGCATGCGTGTGTGAGGTGTGTGCCAGAGGTTGGTCTCGGCTGCCATTCCTCAAGACCTATCTACCTACTTTTTTTGTTTGTTTAGAGACTTATTTATTTTTATGTGTATGCATGGTTTGTCCACATACATGCATGTGCACCACTTGTGTGCCTGGTGCCTGTGGAGCAAGAAGAGGGCATTGGATTCCCCTAGAACTGGAGTTATAAGGGGTTGTGAGCCACCAAGTGGTTGCTGGGAACAAAACCTAGGTCCTCTGGAAGAGCAGCCAATATTCTTAACTGCCATGCCATTTCCCTAGCCCCTTGTTTGCTTTTTTGAGGTCTCTCTTTTTGGCCAGGAGCTCTCCAATAGACTAGGCTAGTTGGCCAGTGAGGCCTAGGGGGAAAGAAACAGAAATGGTTTGTCCCCACCACCCAACACTGGGATTCCAAGCGTGAGCCATGGTGCCAGTTCTTGATACTGATATTGGAGATCAAACTCAGGTCCTCATGATTGACAGTGATCACTCTCCCAGCCGGGCTTGATCTCTGAGGCCTCTTCCAGTCTTGTCTCTGTTTTGTGCCGTGCTGTGTTCTTACTGTCCCTAAGAAACATCAGAGGGCAAAACAAACACATGTCTCAGCTCTCATGGGATTTATAACCTAATGAAAGGAAACAGGATAAGTAAATATAGTAAGTCAACAAAGTATATGGTATATTGACAGGTGATAGCTGTATCAGAGAAAAAAAATTGAGAGACCAGGGAAGAGGATTTCCCCAAAGCAGGGGTCCAGAGAAAGCTGAGATGGAGGGAGACAGAGGGAAGAACTCAGAGAAGAAGCTAATCCTCGTGTGGATTGGAGGAGGCAGCCAGGAAACCACCAAACTGATACCTGGCAGGAGAGGTGGGTAGAGCTTGAACAGGGGCCTCCTGTGGACGCATATCTTGATGCTGGAGGAACAGCAAGGCTATCATGGTACAGGAGCAGTGAGGGGGAGGGGAAGTAATGGAGTCAAGACTGAAGAGAAAGTGGGGGCTTGATGATTCAAGGCCTTCGGTCTTGTCAGGAATTTGGCTTTCACACTGAGTGAAAGTAAGACTCCTCCATGAAGGGTTTTTACAAAAAGAGAGGCCTCCCGGGCCTTCTGCTTCGACAGACTCATCCTTGCTGCTTATTGAACAAAAATGAGCTAGCCATGGCAGTGGAAGCAGAGACCAGTGAGGAGGCCCGTGGCTAATTTAGACCAGACTATGAGAAGGCTCAGACCAGTGCAGTGGCAGGCCCCGAGAAATGAGTCCTAGGTTTCAAGGTCCAGCCCTTCGCCTCCTCCTCTATTCATGTAGCTGCCTCTTTTGATCCCCTGGAACCTGATGGAGCTTCTAAAAACACAGTTTCAGTGCACAGGCCAGGTGACCTGCCTCCCTTCTTTCTGGCTGTGGATCCCAGCTCCAGGGAGGCCAGAGCACTTACTCCTTATCTGAAGGGTGGCGTGATCTGCTAGGCCTCATTTTATTTCCGGCTCAGACACCTGAACTCTGAACAGTGGGAAGCATTTGCTTATAAGCCAACATCAATACGTAGCCCAAACCACTTCTACGCCAGCTACGTAGGCTTTAGGGGCAAATGAGGCTGTTCTTGCCTCATTTGGTCCCTGGTGTGTGTGCTCTTGCCCTTCCTCCTCTGGATGACAGGAAGGGGACCAGCATTCTGTTGAGATTTCAGAACACAAGATGGCCTAAAGTGCTTGCCATGCAAACATGAGAACCTGTTTGGTCCCCAAAACTCTCATAAAAAAGCCAGGTATATCCGAATGCATCTGTAATCTGTCCTAATTGGGGAGCTGCAGGCTCAGTGAGAACACTGTCTCAAAAAATAAAGTGGAGAACAACTGAAGAAGATACCTAACCTGGACTTCTGGCCACTTCACCCACATGCATGTGTTCCTGCACAAACATGCGCGCGCGCGCGCGCGCACACACACACACACACACACACACACTTCCCTCCACATATGGTCCCTGTGCTGTCTGCTCTATCCCATTCATGACAAGAACATATGCTGCATTGGTTTGAATCCATGCTGATAACTCCACCCAGAAACTGCTGCAAGAGAGGTGAATGCTTCTGGCCTAGAGGAGCACAGAGCGTCCATCTCCCTGACTCACCCATCTCCAAAACCTCTATTTCTGGAATCGTCACAGTTTAATCCAGTCTGACAAGCAGAACTGACCTCTCATCTCTGAAACGGTCAATTAGTGACAGCTGCTCAGCCGTGTGTGACGATAGAGAAGCCACACCCAGGCTCAGCGTCAACTACAGAAGTACCAATCCATTCCTAATGTCTACCTCAGGCGCCACATCGGAAATGACTGGCCCACCCTTCGTCCTTGTTTTGAGGCTTTCTTTTATTTATTTGTACTGTATTTTTTATATATTTTTTCTCTATTCAGAAGGTACCAATAAGATCACACCCCAGTATTAAAGCTGGGTACATATCCATCCCAATGCTTTGAGGGACAATTTTCATTCCAGAAGTGTGACGCTGAGCCCTTCATTGGACACAGCATAGCCAGGCATTCAGAGAGCAGCTCCTGCTCCTGTTTCTGGACAGCTGAACATGTGAGCACAATAAAACTGAAACATTCCCTCTTCACAGAGGTCAACGCAAGCTGATTGTTCACTGCCTTTTGGCCCCTTAGTCTTAGAGAAGTTGCTTTTTGAGACTACTATTTGCATAGTGATCTCTGTGCATCATCCTCTCACCTTCTCAGGTCAATTCAACGGAGTACGGGGGGATCCTCCTCCATTTTCCAGAATTGGTTCTAGTTGTTTGACTACTCTAAGGTCATAGGCAAAGTTTCTGTGTCCATTCCTGCCCCCAAAGTGCCTGCTATTTTCTGCTTTAAAAATGAGGTGAGTGGACTGAAGAGTTGGCTCTGCAGTTAAAGGCACTGCCTGCTCCTCCAGAGGACCAGGGTTGGATTCTCAGTACTCACGTGGCAGCTCACAATTGTCTCCAGAGGATCTGATCCCCCCCTCAGCCTCCACCTGCATGAGGCATGCAGGTGGTGCATAGACATGTGCAGACAAACATTCAAACAGACTAGATAAGCATAAACCCAACTTGTAGAAAGTTGGGGACTGGAAAGAGCTCCGTTGGCAAAATGCTTGCTGTAAAAGCATGGAGACCTGGATTGAACCCCCTGAACA
>NW_026585691.1:5090955-5168455 GCF_907164565.1 Psammomys obesus | reverse complement strand
ATGTACTTAAAGGGCAAGTTTGCCTCAAGACTAACATTATTAATGCCACAATCATTTTAAATGCTAGCTTAAATGCTTATGATTTACACTCCAGACACACCCAGATCACATTAACCTTTTCAGTCCACAAGCTGATGCCCGCACACCTGGCCTCTTCTATGGAGGGCTTCCTGTTGGGGCTTTGCAGAGGAAACTTACTGGAAGGCTATGTAAAGAAGTCAGCTCTTCCTTATATAAGGCAAAGAGGCACACAGGGAAGTGTCCACTTACCAGAGGGCAGGGTGACCTGGGAAGACTGACTGAGGTGATGAAAGGAGCAGAGACTCATTCAAGTTCTTAGTCAGGATAATAAGGTAATAGAGACAGAGGATAACCACAAGAAATCCTGTGCTGTGTGCACCGTCAGCTTCTCAAGCAAATAATAAATGTTTTCCTTACTTCCAAATGTAAGTTGTTGGTGAAACAGCAAAGATGCTACTTGGACTCTTTTATTCTTTTCTTTTTTTTCATTTTCCTTTTTTTTTTTTTTTTTTAAAAAAAAAAAAGGAACGAAGATTGGAAATATGAGATGTCATTTGAGAAAAATGTAGCATATCTATAGCCTATGTTCTCCTTAGTCATCTTGTGAGAAAGATACATACTTAACCGCTTAAATACTGTAATGGTTAGTTTTAGCTGTCCATTTGACACAGTTTAGGATTACCTAGAAAAAGAATCTTAAATGAGAAATAACCTAGACCTGACTGGCCTGAGGTCATATGGGGTATGTGTGACTTGATTGTTGATTGGTGTGAGAGGATTCAATCCATTTTGGGCAAAGCCATTCCCTAGTCATGTGGTCCTGAACTGCATAGAAAAAAAAAAATAGCTGTGCTGTATTCTGAAATTGTGAGCTAAATGAACCTTTTCACTCCCAATGTTGTTTTTGCTATTTGTCATAGCAACATATGCTAGACTAGAACAACTTCCTAGCATCTAAATATCCCCCAACCCTGATTTTTGACAGGACTTGAGACTTACCCGTACCAGAGGCTGAAAAGACCACAGTCATTTCCTCATCTTTTCTTGTCACTGCAACAGGCACTTGGACATGAGACATACTCAGCTATGGCTTCCAGTAAGCAGGGCCAGGTCCATACATCCTCCTTTCAGCACTTACGGCAGCTGCATCATCTGAATCACCTTTGTGGACTACATGAGTACTGGGCACACTGTTGTCACTCGTTCCGGCTGTCTGTTTAGGCTCCCTTTGTCTCCACCATTTTTGAAGCTTGATCTTTTAGCCTTCTTGAGATCCCACAAGACAATAAATCCATTTTCTTCTTCAATGGCTAGAATCCATTTCTATTTCTTGCACTCAAGACTCATGACTAACACAGTGGCTTATCCCACCAATCTTCTTCGGGTATTGTGTGCGTCTCTGTCTGGTAGGGACAGCTTTATTAGCTCAGTGTAATCATGAGAGCAGTGTGGAAGAGCTCTTCGGGGGAAATCTGATGATTGCATTTATGTCAAAGGACTAATTAAACTCATTAATTATATCTTATTATGAGTTCATAGCCTCCCCCTGAGAAGGGTGTATCTTGTATGCATTGTCAGCTGACAAATGAAAGCAACTACCCAGGAAATCACAGGAATAAACATGCTACATTTCTCTCTTGGTCTTGGGATAAAAGCTGAAGGCAAGAAGTTACAATGTCCCAAGAGAATTCAGACTCTAAAGCTGTTCGGTTGTATGGAACTTGAAATGTCTAACTGGGTGGGGTTGGGGTGATGGCTCAGTGGGTTAAATGCTCGCTGTGAAAGCATGAGACCCCGAGTTCAGATCCCCAGCGTCCACACAGAAATACAGGCATGGCCGCACACACCTCTAAGCTGGGAGATGGAGACAGCAGCGTCCCTGGGGCTCACAAACTAGTCATTTTACGTAACGGTCAAGCTCAGTGAGAGACCCTGACTGGAAAAGTAAGGAGGAGGGTCAGGCGTGGTGGTGTGCACCTTTAACCCCAGCGCACGGGAGGCAGGGGCAGATGGACCTCTGAGTTAGAGGCCACAGGCTGGTCTACCGAGTGAGTTCCAGAATGGCCAGGGCTACACAGAAAGAGCCTGTCTCAAACAACCTAACTAACTAACTAAACAAATAAATAAGGCAGAGGATGATGAAGAAAGGCAACCTGACATTGAACGCTGGCCTCCGTGTGTGCTTGTGGAGGCCCACACATTACAAGGTGCTCACATGTTCCTGTAACACCCCTAACACATACCCCATCTAGCTTCCACATATCTAGCTTCAAATCCTTATATGTTTGCTGTGATGGTAAAGCATCAGTTGGAACCTACCCACCCCCCCATCCCCCATCCCCCCTGAGTGCTTAAGTGTGTTCATGCGCGCACGCACGTGTGCGCGCGCACACACACACACACACACACACACACACACACACACGCGCGCCAGCTACAGCAAGGTTAAACAAAGTTCTATCAACCTGAAAATAGCAGCCAGGGCCATATGCTTATCTCACAGTTCAGTGATAAGCTTGTCAGGGCCCGGTTCTTGATCCCTTTTACATTGCCCTCTCCGTGCCCAGTGCGGAGCTTTGCATCTAGCAGCTGACGAATGAGCGCTTGTTAATTTAATCCGGAGTGAAAATGATGAGAGCTGGCAGTGGTCTGAAGTGTGTCACACACCCAGACATGGCCCAGGCTGCGTTTTTTTCAGCAGATGCTGCCCTGCGGGAATAGAGCTGGGGGGAGGGACATTCACTATATAGACAGAGTACACATGTGGATTGACCGTTACGGTATCAGTACATTTGAGGGATTTTTTTTTTCCACACAAAAGTTTAATGTCTAATGTCACCACCATATGGGCTAGCAGCAACTTGGACGATCCCTGGACAGTGACACTGCTGGATAGACACGCAACCTTAAAAGCCTTACTATTTAAAATAAATTGGGGGAAAAAAAGAGCCCTACCATCACTGGAGGAGGGACAGGACAGCAATTGTAGTACGAACAATTGCATTTTTTACTCTGTACTTGTGGCAAAAGCTATAGGAGCCAATGTGTTGCATCATTTCAGAGAGGTTAATAATAATACCACTCATCATCATCATCTCTGCTCCTCATTCTCCCTAGCTCATAATCTCATCGGAGTCTTCAGATCATTTGCTACTAGAGGGAGGGGCAGGTGAAGGAGTAGACTGTTAATGACGCGCAGCCTCACAGCAGCGGGGTGACGTCCTGGGCAAGCCACACGCACAAGGAAACAGACACTGGCTTGGTCGCTGGGGCTCCTGCAAGCATGAAAGAGTGGAGGAGAGAGGCTCTCCCTGCAGCAACCGGGCAACAGGCAGATTAGATAAAGCAACTGCTTAAAGCAATGGCTCTCAGTGAGCCGAGAGCGCATCTTAAAGGGGCACACTGGCAACTTGGGCAGGGGTGGGGGTGGGGTCCTAGCAAGCACAGTGAGGTCGGGAGCACAATGCACAATTGTTGGGTAGACTCGGGGTGCTGAACAGCCTTCAGTAGGCAAGATACTTTCATCCAACCACAACTTGCTCAAATATCCCATGAAATTAGAATACAGAGGGAAGCCCTTTGTATAACTTTGTGAACCCAGAATATGCCAGTCTCCCAAGAATATAACTGTTAATGGCAAACCCTCCAGATGCCCCTCTCCCCTATCCCCTCACCCCCGTTCCTTCTTTTCCCAGAAACCAAGCTCACCCTCTGCAGTTTTCTCTGGGACTGAGAGTTGATAAAGTACACCGACTCAGCCTTTAACACCCCCACCCCACCACGAAGCTGCAGGCAACTTCAAGACAACACTGAATTATAACCTCACTTGTATCTAGTACCTCCCTGCGTTCATCTTGGGTCTTTTATCTTGTGACTCTTGACACGTAGGCCAGGCCAGGCCAGGCCGGGGGCCATGTGCTACCCATGAAAGCCTTATAAGAATCAGAAACCCACTTTGTCCTCTGGAATTGAAAGTCACATCATGGCTGCCTATGGGCCAAAGCCAATTTCCTAATGTTCTCTGATTTCAAAGCACAACCATGTTGCCCATGGCTGAAAAAAAATTTTTTTTTTTTTGTCTACTAATACAGTTCATATGAAGAGTAGTTTCATCTCAGATTTCCTTTCCTACGAACCAGACAGTCTTTCCAACAATAACTTCTATGAATTGGGAAAAGTTTGCATTTTTTTTCTTGTTTATGCCAGATGTTTAATACAGTGAAAACTCAGGCCACAGACCCTGGGCTACACACAACCATGTCAGCCTGCATTTGACCCATATAAAAATACATCAAAGACTTGGTATCTGCTTAGCAAATCTGATGCTTTTGGCACATGTAAATCTAAACACCATTAAAATGAGGATGAGCATAAAATGTAAGAATCGAATTGCATTTCACTGTATTTTAATATTTCAAATTCAATCATCATTAGATTCTGGTTTTTAAGCCAATGAGGAGATGGGAAAAATCACTAGTTCGGATGGCTGCCATTCAAGTACAGGGACCTGAGCCTGCTCCTTAGAACCCACGCAGGTAGAGGGCTATGCGTGGGGATGTGCTTACAATCCCAGCACCAAGGGGGTTATGGCAGGCCGACCTCTGCGCCTTGCTTGCCAGTCATGCTAGCTTAATTGGTGATCTCCAGGTCAATAAAATATTCTACCTCAAAAAAAAAAAAAAAAGTAGACAGTCTTGAAGGACAACATCCCACATCTGAGTTTGACCTCTGGTCTCCACACAGCCAGGAATGTACACCCACACAAACACACAAATAATACGCATCCACACATACCCCTAATAAATCAGTAAGGAACCTAACAGTGAAGCCACTCGTTTATTTCAAAGCTGCCTAGCACTTTCCTGCCTTGCTCTATTGTGGGGTGGGGCATGTATTCCATGGCCTCTTAAACAATTGCTCTTGTCTGGAAAGAAGTTTTAATTCTCCATCACTTACTATACTAGGAATCTGGTCTCCCACGACGTTTTCAGCATTAGGAACTGGATGGTAAAACTAGACGCAGTGCTGACCAATCCTGAACCGCTCTGCCAGATAGGAGTTGAGCTTTTCGTGAAATGTCATCATTCCTCGATTGATGTCACGAAGGTGGTCATAGACACAGCACCTGTAAATAAATCCCAGCCCATCCGTGAGAACAGTGTAAACTTCCTCATCTTCTCCCCCATATCCCTGTGTTGTTTATTTTGGTCTGTTATCGTCATTTAATTAAGGTCGCTTCCTATTTTATCTTATCACAGACAAATAACCCTGGCCTGCAACCAGACAGCCTCACATCCTCAGGCTCTGAAGCCACCCCTGGGTACCAGGGTTCTTTCACATCTTGAGTATGAAGTGGTTTCTTATCTGCTGTCTTTGCCAGCTCATTTATCACACATAGGTACAACCCAACCACTTGCCAATTCAAAGTGAGAATAACTTGGGGACAGAAGGGTGGGAAGAAACGTCTTGGCCTCTCCCACTCCCCAGTCCCTCCCTATCAACTCCTCTCACTGGGAGCAGCCAGGTGGCATAAGCTAGAGAAACACACCTACAGGAGTCACTTTCTAAGACATAGAACTACCTTTTCAGAGAATAGAGTTGAAGGTTGCCTTCCGATATTATGTACAGTGGAATTAGCTCCATGCCTGCAATATAGAGCACAGCTTCCTAAAAAAGTTTTAAAGTATATTATGTAGATGTGTTTATATGTCCTTCAGTGTGTATGTGCACATTCCTGCAGTACTCCTGGAGTCCAGAAGATGGCGCCAGAATTCCCTTAAGCTGAAGTTACAGGTGCTTGTGAGCCACCCTTCATTGGTAGTGGGATCTGAATTCAGGTCCTCTTGAAGAACAGTTTTTGTTTTTAACTACTTAACCATTTTCCTTAAGCTTCTTAATCCATTTCCCTGAGCTTCTTAAATGCTGGGTTGTCACATGGAAGTGAATGTGGGGATCACAAAAAATTTAAAAATAGTAAAAGGTTTCTGAATACTCAATAGCCAAAACTTACTCCAAAATTAAATGAAGAACAAAGCCTAGGCAGCAGGCAGCTCTAGCCCAAGTTGTTTTGCCCACTCATTTCACTGCAGCTTTGGTTCAGAACATAACGTGGGCCTTTGCACTACACATTCTGTCCCAAGACACCCTGTCAGCAAGTGCTGTCTAGGTCCCCTTGCTTTTGATTGGAGACTATTGCAGTGTTTTTTACTGCAAACACAAAATTTTCTGCTCTTACAGGCACACAATAGTGTAATTACAGGAAAAAAAAAAAAGAAAAAGATTTAACTCATTCCCGACACTCCTGGCAAGCAGCATCAAATGAGTCTCTCTTTGTTGTGTTGTGTTAGAATGTTGACTTTTTTTTAATGCTGCTTGGGTTGATTCAGGTTTCCTAAAGCATGGTTAATTAAGGAGAGGTAGATTGGCAGCTATGAGCGTGTGCTACTGTTGCAGAAGAGCCACGTTTGGTTGGGAGGCCATCGCCTCACTAAATAAGGTAGAAGAGTGATGGAGGACGATTCCAAGCATCAGCCTGCGGCTTCCACATGCATGAGCACACACACCCAGACACATGTACCCACACACATGCAAAATACACAGATGCACATGCACATGAAAAAAAAAACAGAAAAAGAAAAACCTAATCAAAATATCAGCCAACTCCAAAAAGCACCAAAGATGCTCTATGTCCAACAGCATCCGGTATGCAGTCAGGATGTAGTTCTTCATGAACGCACAAACAAGCACGTCCACCCATCACTACGCACCTTTCTGTTGTCTTCAGTAAATGGTGAAATTGTACTTATACCAAGGAAATACTTGAAAGGAACTCGCTATCATGTATAATCACCAAATGGCTTACATCCTTACTGTGTAGACCCATACAGCCAGGGTCATGTCAAAACCTCTCAGGAGAAAAGGTAGGATGGACAAAAAAGCTCAGGAAGCCCTGCTCTTCAAGACATGGCTGGCTCTCCTTTCAGAGGCCAGCAGGTTGTTTCTCTTGTCACCTGTCGTTTACAGCTGGGAAACATGAGGCCGCACGCCTCTGTCTCTTTCTGTAGTAGTGCGTAAGGAAAAGATGTTGGGTCTAGAGTGAGGTACCCTTTAGCGATGTGACACAGAGCGGCCAAGCGACAGCTTTAGTTTTAGGTGCTAACTCGGGGGTAGTGCAGCTCACCTTGAAACAGGGAGTACAAAACCTCCAACAATGTCAGAATGAGCTGGTGTCCAGTAACATCAAGCCTGCCCTCCAAAGTGAGCCCTGACAACATTCAATCGTCACTAAAAAACGGTAAAGCTGTCCTAAAACCACAAGTGTCCTCAAGCCTGGGCTTTCGGTTTTGTTTAGTGTTCCACAATAAGAGCTACATTCACACCATAATGCATTTCTTACCCCAAAGTAAAACAGGGATGAGGACAGGTCTTACCTCACAAGTGTGAGGGCCTGGACCGCTAAGTGTGGATCCCAGGAACCACACACAGAGCTGCCTGCACCATATAATACCAGTGCGGGGCGGGAGGGGGGGGATGAGGGATGGAGGAGACAGAGCCTAGGGGCTTCCTAGCCAGCCAGGCCAGCCAATTAGTGAGCTCCAGGTTCAATGAAAGGCACTCTCTTCACAATTAAAGCAAAGGATAATCGAGGAAGACACCTAATGTTGACCTCTGACCTGTACACACACACACACACACACAAGCATGAGCACCCACATGGTTATGTCTGAACATAGACACACACAGAAGAAAAACAAACTAAAACAAATGTTACCGACGCTTTTCCTGACTCTTAACATACAACGAACCCTGATATTTTTCTATGCTGTGTGGCTCCATTCCAGTAGTTCATTTAATAGAGTTTTCACCTAACATACGTGAAAACCGGGGTCTGACCCTCAGTATCACACACAACTGAGGGTAGGATGCACAGCTGTAATCCCAGCCCTGGGAAGGTGGAGGGAGAAGAATCAGACGTTTGATGTAAACTTCAGCCACAAAAGCAAGTTACCGGCTTGTTAAAAAAAAAAAAAATCATTATAACTGAACAAGCTCCATATGAGTGGAAAATTCCAACTCATTAGATTTTTTTTTTATGTGTTCAGAAGGAGGTCAGCCTCTCACTGACGTCAGAGGAAGTCAGGCAGCCACATAGAACTCAGAAGGAAGTGATTGCTCTCTGGCAGCTTAACATAAATATGGCCCCAACCTTGGCTGCCTTCATTTAGTGTTTCCACCAGAACACACCTTGGAACTGATCCTTTATGACTGCATGTCAATGGGAACATTTGAGCTGTCGATGAGGCGCCCCTGTGACACGGCCTTGTCTCTAGCTGAGTCATGACGAAGGCCACACAGCCCGACGGCTCTATTTACAACCTTCCGGAGAGTGTTGCTGAGTTTTCTATTTCGAGCTGAGATGGATGTGTCTTTGCATTCTGGGGCTTTTTCTGAGCTGTCTAATCACCGGTGGCTTTGGTGCGCGAGGCAGGTAAGCACTTAGCGAAGTCACATTATAAAATGAGTTGCTCAAATATTTAATCAGCTGTGCAGTGAATCTAGCCACACGGCTAGGAGTAGCCACAGATCTGTGGCCAAATGCGAATAGGCTGGATTTGGGGGTGGGAGGCATTTCCAGAAACAGGTCCCTCAGGGTAGAAGGCCCAGCACTGAGGAATCTTGTCACACCCATCCCTAACGGCCTGCTGGGATCCAGGGTCTATCCCAAGTTTTCATTCATTCAGAGGAAACAGCAAGTGCTCTGCATGAACGTTCAAAAAAATTAAAGTCATTATCTGCAGGCATTCAAGACAGCCCCACGGGTAAAGGTATTCATCATACAAGCCTGCCCACCTGAGTCTGATCCCGGGAACACCCAGTGGAAGGAGAGAACCAACTTGCCAACATTGTCCTCTGGTTTCCATACATATAAGCTTGTCCACCCACCTGAGAGTCCCCGGCAGTTGTAGGCTGCTGGGGTAAGGGAGAGTCAGTTTTCTTCAGGCCTGTTTGGTCGCTTATGCTTTAGTGGATAGTCCTATACCTGTGTGCATGCAGATTGCAGTAATGGGACTCAGTAGGTTAGAAGAAAAGAAGGAAGAGGAGAAGAACGGGGAGAGATAAAGATGGGAGGGAAATTTGTTGAGGGGTAGACTCTAGAAGGAGTTGAAGGAGAGAAAACAAATTCTCAAAAAATAAATTTAAAATATATCTTTTTAAAAAAAGTGTCTCATTGCTGAGACCAAATGGGGATCAAGAAAGGCACTCATATTTCACCTTACACCCATCAGAATGGCTACAATCAAAAACTCAAGTGACAACACATGCTGGAGAGGATGTGGAGAAAGGGGAACCCTCCTCCACTGCTGGTGGGAATGTAAACTTCTACAACCACTATGGAAATCAATCTGGCGCTTTCTCAGACAATTAGGAATAATGCTACCTCAAGATCCAGCTATACTACTCCTAGGCATATATCCAAAACATACTCAAGTGCACAACAAGGACATTTGTTCAACCATGTTTGTAGCAGCTTTATTTGTTATAGCCAGAATCTGGAAACAACCCAGATGTCCCTCAGTGGAGGAATGGATACAGAAATTGTGGTACATTTACACAATGGAATACTCAGCAACAAAAAACAAGGACATCATGAAATTTGCAGGCAAATGGTGGGAACTAGAAAAGATCATCCTGAGTGAGGTATCCCAAAAGCAGAAAGACACACATGGTATATACTCACTTATAAGTGGATATTAGACATATAATATATAGGACAAATATACTAAAATCTGTACACCTAAAGAAGATAAGCAAGGAGGCAGACCCTGGGTAAATGATCAATCCTCATGCAGAAAGGCAAATGGGATGGACATCGGAAGAGGGGGAAAACAGGCAACAGGACAGGATCCTACCACAGAGGGCCATTGAAAGACTCTACCCAGCAAGGTATTGAAGGAGATGCTGAGACTCATAGCCGAACTGTGGGCAGAGTGCAAGGAATCTTATGAAAGACAGGGGAGATAGGAAGACCTGGAGGGTACAGGAGCTCCACAAGGAGAGCAACAGATGAAAAAAAATTCTGGGTACAAGGGTCTTTTCTGAGACAGATACTCTAAACAAGGACCATGCATGAAGATATCTTACAATCCCTGCACAGATGTACCCCAGGGCAGCTCAGTGTCCAAGTGGGTTCCTAAACAGGAATTGTCTCTGACATGAACTCAGTGACTGGCTCTTTGATCACCTCCCCCTGAGGGGGGTGCAGCCTTACCAGGCCACAGAGGAAAATAATGCAGCCAGTCCTGATGAGCCTTGATAGGCTAGGGTCAGAGGGAAGGGAGGAGGACCTTCCGTATCAGTGGACTTGGGGAGGGGCATCGGAGGGGATGAGGAAGGGAGAATGGGGTTGGGAGGGGATGTGGGAGGGGGCTACAGTGGGGATACAAAGTGAATAAACTGTAATTTATAAAAATATAAATACATTTTTTTAAAAGTGAAAAAAAGAAGAAAGTCATTTCAGGTGCAAAGTTTAAGGGGACACAGAGAACAAGCAACAAGATAAATAATAAATTAAAGTTTAGAAATAATATTTGCCTGTGGTGTAAAAATTGAATTGGCAGATAACAGCCTGCAGGTCCACTGTTTTCACTTCTGAGTCCCAAGACCTCTTTGAAGCCACAAATTATACAATATTCTTATCTGAGTCAGATCCAGTTGACCTCTTGATCCTCTGAGATTTGGAGAGTAAAGGGTGCCTACTTCTCTTTCACCAACAAACGAAAGTTCCCACAGGATTAACAGCTCAGCTCTTGACCAACAAAGGGTCTAGAAGAGACAGGAATGGATCAGGTGACTCGCATTCAGGCTAAGTCTGATGTTTCCAGCCCCACACTCAAGTTCCAGTGCAAATCCAAGAAGGCAAATTCAGCCAGCTGCCAGGGAGGGTTTATCAATTCTACTTAAGCCAAGTGGGTGAAGAGGCAGCCCAACTTCACGGTTCAACGTGTTGCCAGCCCATGGAAGGCCTTGCTGTTCTGGGAAGATGTGCTGCGACTTCTGGTCCTGAGCCAGGATTGCCCTCTCTGGCAGCTCCTAAAAAGCCAGCCCACCCATGCTGTCAGGAGCTGGGACCTAGCATTAGTCCAGGCAGTGGTAAATGAAGGATATGGCAGTGGTAAATGAAAGATATCTTTCCCAACTCGTGACCAGATGGCTGGCAAAGAGGAGAGAGATAACCAGTAATGTTCATGGGTTATCCAAACACATCATTTAAGTAGGAACTCATTTCTATTTCCTTTGAAGAAATGCCTGCCTGGATCTGTCCAGCAAGGCTTATCACAAGACCACAAAAGGTGTTCATGAGAAAGTCAAAGGAATGTGCTCCAATATCCTGAGTTAAAATTAGAATACAAACTGGCTGCTCTTATCTTATTACAATAGGATGATACAATTGATCTTTTCGTGTGCGTGCATGTGGGTGGAGGCGGGAGGACAGCCTTGGGAGTCATTCTCAGAAACACTGACACCTTCTTTGAGATAGGGTCTCTCGTTAGGCTGGCTGCATGGCAAACCCCAGGAATCTGGCCAGCCTTTCCAGTGTTGGAATTACAAGTGTAAGCCACCATACCTAACGTTTCCATGTGAGTTCTGGGACCTAATGTATGTCCTCATGGTTCCAAGGCAGGCCATCTTCTCAACCCAGATACTTTTTTTTTAAGTAAAAACAAACAAACAAACAATTTTTATGAAATTTAACTCAAGATTTTGTATACACTTTGAAACATCCCCTATAGAAAGTTTTGACAGCCTCTGATCCTCTGGAATCCTAGCATAGCATAGATGGGGAAACCAGGACACACAAACACAAGATATACATGTATGTTTTGTATACGTGTAATGTACCTGCTGTGTGTATGAGTGGAGGCCAGAGACTGTTGTCAGGTGCCCTTACTCTATTGCTCCCTACAAGGTGCTTACTGAACCCAGGGCTCACCGCCCAGAGCTGGACAGTCTGTGAGCCCCAGGGATGCCCCTGCGTATCCCCGCAACACTGGGAATACAGACATTTCTTACGGCATCCAGATTTTATATGCATTCTGGCCGTCTGAACTTGGGTCCGCATGCTTACACATGTATGTACTGTGTGCATGTTCACTGAGCTATCCCACCAGCCCCTGCCTGACACAGGCTCTTGGCCCATTAGTGACAGAATCACAATGGGAACTTCAGCCCTCAGTTCCCTGGCCAGAGCTCTGATACTAATTCTCTAAGTTCCCAGAGGCCGTGAGCCTTGCCAGAAGGAGAGCAGCAGACAGCATGGGTTCAGGCATGAATCCTTTCTTTACATGGTACCGAGAGCAGTGACCTTTGAGCCAACCTGTGCTAGAGAGCTTGGAGGAAAAAAAAATGTTTTGGTTTGTTTGATTTGGTTGTTAAGAAAACACAGAGCCGAGGTACAGATGATTCGGAGGTGTAGAGACAGTAGGTCTGCCTTACCAAAACCCATCTCTAGCATGGGGAGGGAAAAACACCTACACAAACCGAGGCAATGATGGACTCTGGGGCCGATCCAAATCTGAGCCACCAGGAAAAGGCTGAGCCAGGAGGCCCACAGAAGCAGTCTCTCCACCTGCCAGACAGTTACGTCAGCTATTCTAAGCCCTGGCCTGAAGCCAGCCTCTGCTGACTCCAACAACACAATTACATGTTCTAAAACTCACCTGTTTGGAGCTATAAATGAGAGAAAAAGAGCTGTTACAGAACGTCAGCTGTGCCCCTGTTTGGAATGATGTGCTTTGCAGTAAGATTTGTTTGGCTGTCACAGATGATTCATTTGGGGCAGCAGAATTTCTGAGTCACGGGCAGAATGATTTGTTCACGTTTCTCTCATCGCTGTCGTGTGTTCGTGCCTGCCAGCACCAGGCATTGTTCACACTTCCCTCTGGCCAACGTTAATGTGAATGTCAGCAATGGGCTGTGCTTTTACGCTGCTGCCCAGAGATGAGGCAAACGAAAGAATAAAACAAAAGATGTCTTCAGTGTCGGGAAAGCCCTACTTTTAAAGGATGACGCCACATTTTCTAACCAGGAGCCAAAAGACAATTAATATTGTTACAATCATTTTTTAAAAAATTCTTTGCCTAGAAGTTCTTCCAGGTCATTCTCATTAGGGGTCATTGTCACAGGATAAATAATGGGAGGGCATACTGTCCTTTTCCACATTACTTTGTTCAAATCACTTTCTTCTTTCAGTGGAGAAGAGTACAGTGTTTGGGAGAGGGGTGAGGTCTGAGAGGGCTGAGGTGCTCTTTTCCTATGTGGGACTGGTCTTAAACGCTGGAGGTTCCCATCCCCAGCCATCCGAGAGTCTGCTACTGTCCATGCTAGCGGTCGAGGTCTAAGGGGTGGCACAGCCCTGCTGGTCCCCTTCTGATGTGGCTCCCTCTATCTAGATGTGCCTTCTTGGTCAGCTGAGCAACCAGAAGTTGGGACACAAGAACCCGAGAAGCCAGATATGACGTATGGAGACCTGCTGGGTGAGGGGCAGCAGGGGATGGCAGGGAAGGGAAACCCTGGGCCAGCCCTGCAGTCTGTGGGTGAGAAGAGAGGTTGTCAAGTTTAAAGTCCGTCCCAACTACTCAAAGGGCTTTCTAGTCCTGCCCAAGTGAGGCCAGCTTCACTCCCCAACCCCCACACAGCTGCGACCTTGTGAGCAAGACTCGGGAACCAACTCCACACTACTCCCTCTGCCGTCACTCACAAAGACTTTGCTGTCATTTGGTTCAGGGAGTGTGATGATGTCTGTCAAGAGAACAAAGGACAGAAACTGTTCAGACTAACTCAACAGCAACCCCTACACACACCACCAAAAAAAGTGGGGACTTTGTTAGAAGGAAACAGTTCTATCAGGGAAGGCAGGGTAGGAACAGGGGGGCTGATCTCCAAAGAGTTAAGATACCATTGCGGCAGCGGAGAAAAGGCAGCCATACCGGCAGGCTCCCTCTCTAGACAACTGTCAACAAGTGAGGGAGAAATGATTGTTGTTTACCCTGTGTTGCACGGCGAGAGGGACAAGTGTCGTGCAGAAGCTCACGTGTGTAACGATGATCGACACTAATGGTCACACTTTTGACCACAGGTGATCCAGCAATAGCACTAGCCAGTAAGTCATGTCCTTGCTTCAATCCAGCCCTACCTTTTCCCAGGGAGCCTCTGTGACCCAGGCAGCACATACAGAGAGGGGACTCCTAAGGCTACAGCTCAACTTTAGATTTCCATTCATCATCTGAAAAGATTGCTTACTTTGGCAAGGGATACAGGGTTTTAAACAAAGCATTCCTAAATACGTAAACTATGGGTGCTTGTGAGTGGATGAAGTCAAAGCAGGTCATGGCTGCCTGCAGAGCGATAGCTATGAGGGGCCTCTGAGAAAGCAGCGGGTGCAGGGGGGCACAGAATCTTGGCTTACCCAGTCACAGGAGCCCTGACTCCTGCCCCTGCCATTGCTGTCTTCAGGCAGGTCATTCAGCTGCTAGACCTGTGTCCTTTCTATTCCAAATCAGACAATATTACTGATTCATGAATATGATGCCATGAGGAAAATGGTTAGAGTTGGAAGAGATGTTAGTATGTGAACAGGAAAGACAGATGAATCCCACATGAGCTGAAGTCCCCGGAACTCAGGTGGCTTTCTTGGAGGCAGGAATGTTCAGTCAGAGACTACATTCCCAGGAACTGCATTCTGCCTCTTGAACTAAGAGACGTTTGGCTGAGATAATAGCCCTGGAAACATGAGCGCTGGCAGTGGGACTGGCGACCGTGCCAGCCTCTATCATCAAGTCTTGCTACAGGACTGTTTGGCCCTGGTTCTGCTTAGAAATGGGGTACTGTGGGCCAGGTTGGGTGGCACACACCTTTAATACTAGCCCAGCACTTTGGAGGTAGCAGCAGAGGCAGGTGGAGTTCTGTGGGTTTGAATTCACGCTTGGACTACACAGTGAGTAAGTTCCAGGCCAGCCAAGGCTACATAGTGGGGCCCTGTCTCAAAAGAAAAGAAAATGCTTTATCTGCCCTTGCTAGCCACCGACAGTTAAAATAAAAATTAAAAAAAAAGGAAAACATTAAAGCAAGAGGAGCGAGAAGAGGAACCCCATAATTTCCTCTGAGGACACACTGTGTGACAGCCATCGGCTTCCCCCAGGGTACTGAGAACCCGCAGACCCCTCCTACAGCATGAATCAGTGTTATTGTCTGATTCAGAATAGAGAGGACACAGGCTCGCCAGCTAAATGACCTGTCAGAGGACACAGTGTACCAACAGCAAGGCTGGGAGTCGGGGCTCCTGTGACTAGTCATCGTCTCCATTCCCAGAGATTACCTGACAGGCAAGCAGTAATTAACAGTGAGCTCCCTCCATCTCATCCTTTCCATCGCCACCACCCCCACACAGATCAAGGCCCTGCTGTCCTTTGGTCAACAGGGACCATGGCTGCAGATGTCTACCCTCATCTGGCCCTGGAGTCCCACTCCATCCTTGCCTAGAGCATATTCAGTCCATAAAACTGGCCCAGTCTGCTCCCATAACCTTCCGTTCCCACCCACCTTAACTCTAGTCCTATATCCACTGTATTCCCCACTCTTGGCTCCATGATTCACACCATGCATGACCTCTTCTGACCCCTGCAGGGTTGATGCTAATAATAATCTCTCGGGGGGAGGGGGAAGGTTCATCTCTTCTCTCAGCTTGGGGTTGGCACATGCCTCTGAACCCCCAATCCTAGTGCCATAGTGTAGGAGGATAGTTGATCCCATTGTGAACCCCAAAATTGTGAACTGTAAAACCCTGTTTATTGTTTGGTTTGGTGAGCCCTAAAACACACCTTTAATCCAAGAACTTTCTGTTTATTGTAAACAGGTGATTATGGTGCGGTTCAGCCAGCCCTAGCACACACCTTTAATCCAAGAGTTCTCTGTATAACAGATCTAATAAAGTTAACCCTATGTCAAGAGGCAGAGCAAGAAACCAGCTGAAAGGGATTGATGGGGATTGAAGAGTAGGAAGGACTTTGAGTTGAGGGCTATTTAAGACAGCCTGTTGAAGAAGCAGAGCTTTTTCTTTCTTTTTTAATTAATTATTTTTTTTATAAATTAGTTTATTCACTTTGTATCCCCACTGTAGTCCCTTCCCTCAGCCTCTCCCAATCCCACCCTTCCTCCCTCATCTCCTACCATGCCCCTCCCCAAGTCTACTGATAGGGGAAGTCTCCTCCCCCTCCCTCTGACCCTAGCCTATCAGGTCTCATCAGGACTGGCTGCATTGTCTTCCTCTGTGGCCTGATAAGGCTGCTCCCCAATCAGAGGGAGATGATCAAAAGCCAGCCACTGAGTTCATGTCAGAGACAGTGCCTGTCCCCATTACTAGGGAACCCACTTGGACACTGAGCT
Source organism: Psammomys obesus (assembly GCF_907164565.1). Lineage (NCBI taxonomy): Eukaryota > Metazoa > Chordata > Mammalia > Rodentia > Muridae > Psammomys > Psammomys obesus. The sequence goes on along the minus strand of NW_026585691.1, from coordinate 5,151,991 downwards.
GCCATGGGCTACATCTGTGCAGGGGTTCTAGGTCACCTCCATGAATGGTCATTGGAGTATCAGTCTCAGAAAAGACCCCTGTGCCCAGATTTTTTGGTTCTGTTGTTCTCCTTGTGGAGCTCCTGTCCCCTCTAAGTCTTTCTATCTTTCCCTGGCTAGGAGTCTCAGCATCTGCCCCAACACCCTGCAGGGTAGAGTCCCTCTCTGATATAGGCTCCCACTCTGCTTCTTCCCCTCTCCTTCCTCCAAAGTCCAACTCACTTGCACCTCTGAATGAGGACTGAGCATCCCACCCAGGGTACTCTCTATTGATCAGCCTCATCAGGTGTACAGATTCCAGCATGACTATCCCATATTGCATGTTTAATATCTGCCTATCAGTGAGCATATACCATGTGTGTGTCTCTGCCTCTGGGATACCTCACTCAGAATGATCTTTTCTAGTTCCTACCATTTGCCTGCAAATTTCATAATTTCATGATTTGTTTCTAATTGCTGAGTAGTATTCCATTGTGTAAATGTACCACAATTTTTGTATCCATTCTTCAACTGAGGGACATCTGGGTTGTTTTCAGGTTCTGGCTATAACAAACAAATAAAGCTGCTACAAACATGGTTGAACAAATGTCCTTGCTGTTTACATGAGCATATTTGGGTATATGCCTAGGAGTGGTATAGCTGGATCTTGAGGTAGCACTATTCCTAATTGAGAAAGCAGCAGATTGATTTCCAAAGTGGTTGTACAAGTTCACATTCCCACCAGCAATGGAGGAGGGTTCACCTTTCTTTCCATCCTCTCCAGCATGTGTTGTCACTTGAGTTTTTGATCTTAGCCATTCTGATGGATGTAAGGTGAAATCTCAGGGTCATTTTTATTTGCATTTCCCTGACAACTAAGGATGTTGAGCATTTCTTTGTTTCTCTGCCATTCAATATTCCTCTATTGAGAATTCTCTGTTTAGTGCTGTAGCCCATTTTTTAATTGGATTACTTGATTTGTTGCTGTTTAACTTCTTGAGTTCTTTATATATTCTGGATATTAGCCCTCTGTCAGATATAGGATTGGTGAAGATTCTTTCCCAATCTGTAGGCAGTCGTTTTGTTTTGATGACGGTGTCCTTTGCTTTACAGAAGCTTTTCAGTTTCATGATGTCCCATTTATTGATTGTTAATCTTAAAGCCTGTGTTGTTGGTGTTCTGTTCAGGAAGTTGTCTCCTGTGCCAATGATATCAAGGCTCTTCCCCACTTTCTCTTATAACATGTTTAGGGTGTCTGGTTTTATATTGAAGTCTTTGATTTACTTGGACTTTAGTTTTGTGCAGGGTGATAAATATGGATTTATTTGCGTATTTATTTTCTACATGTAGATATCCAGTTAGACCAGCACCATTTGTTGAAATGCTACCTTTTTTCCATTGTTTTGGTATCTTTGTCAAAAATAAGGTGTCCATAAGTGTGTGGGTTTATCTCCGGGTCTTCAATTCGATTCCATTGATCCACCAGCCAGTTTCTATTCCAGTACAATAATACCATGCAGGCTTTTTTTTTTTTTTTTTTTACTGTTGCTCTACAGTACAGCTTGAGATCAGGAATGGAGATAGCTCCAGAAGATCTTTTATTGTAGAGGATTGTTTTAGCGATTCTGGATTTCTTGTTATTCCATATGAAGTTGAGAATTTTTCTTTCAAGGTCTGTAAAGAATTGTGTTGATAATTTGATGGGAATTGTATTGAATCTGTAGATTGCTGTTGGTAGGATGGCCATTTTTACTATGTTAAACAGAGCTTTTAGCTCAAGCTCTGACTTTAACTTAGGTTTCAGCTCCTCAGCTCCCTGGCTTTTTGGGGCTTTGAACTAACAAGCCTCTTGTTCAACCCTCTGGCCTTGGGTGTTTTTGGCCCTTTTCTCCTGGGCTGTCAGTTTTACTAGTGAGCCTTTTGGGGTTTTTCCATCCGGACCTGAGCTGAGAAAGGTCACCTGTGTCCTTTCTCTGCTTCTCTGAGCTAGCAGGTTTTCACCCAGCATCTGTCTCCTGAGTTCTTATTGGTAAAAGAGAATGGTTGAGATTTTCATCATTGTTTATAACAACACCATAAAATCAGACCCTGTCCTGGATGTCTCTACCTACGAGGATGACGATGCTCAGATAGTGACTGCCAGCACTCAACTGGGTCCTCTTGCTTTGACGTCTCCTATCAGCCCTGATGTTTATTGGGCTCAGGGGCAACAGGACTAAGAACAGATACCCTAGCTACTTTCTTTCTGAGACATGTAAGGGTTAAAGTATTTTCATCCAGACGCTGCACTTCTATTACTTCATGTCCTTATTTATAGATTGGTGGGTATGAATACAGTCATTCTGAGAATGAATTCAGCTTTCTGTGGTCAGAACACACTGCTGGCTCTCACAGAGCTGCTTTTCAATCAGACTCCTGGGTCCCAGGAAGCTGAATCACTTTCAGGCCTCATATCTCTGATCTCCTCACTAGATAGTTTGTATTTAAAGCCTAAGCGAATCTTTACATTTCTTTCATCCATGACCTGGCTGGGATTGGGGCTGTATTTGCTGCTCTTCTCATTGCTATGACAAAATAAGGAAGGAAGGGTTTGTCTTGGCTCACAGTTGGAGGGCACTGTCTAGAGCAGAGGCGAAATCCTGGCTGTGGGAGCATAAGGCAGCTGGTCATGCCGCATCAGCCATCAGAGAGACAGGAATGCTGGTGCTTAGGTCACCTTCTTTATATTCAGGCCAGGACCTCAGCCCACGGACTGGCCCTGTCCACATTATGGAGAGGCTTCCCACTCTATTAATCTAATCTAGAAACTCTCTCATGGATCTGCCCAGAGGTTTATCGCCTAACTGATACCCATCATTGCAACAGCCCCACTCACTGAAATTTCACTTGCTGAAATTATTTTATGCAGCAATTCTACCATCAAACTCTCTATTATGTATCTTCACATAAACCTTGAATTTGGCACATCTACAGGGGGCTGAGGAGATGGCTCAGTGGATGAAGAGCTTGTCATAAAGTGTGGAGGACACAAGTCCAGAGCCCCAGAAATCGTAAAGTTTAGGGCACTGTAGCAGCCCATCTGTAATCCCAGCACTTGGGAAGCAGAGACAGGGAGTCCGGGGACAAGATTCTGGAGAGGTCAGGGTTCAGTGAGAGACTATGCCTCAGGGAATAAAGTGAGGGGGATTATATCAGTTGATATGGGAAAACCCACCTTAATTTCGGGTAGGACCTGAGCTGTGTCATTTGAGAAGTCATGCTGAACACTCGCATGTGTGCGTTCAGCCCTCTCTCTGTCTTGCGGGTCTGTAGCTGTTTGAGCTCCTGCTGCTTGCCGCAGTGCGTGGGCTAAATAGTTCCTTTCTTCCTTAAGTTTCTTTCGCCCAGATATTTCATCATAAGAACACACTGGCACCTCCCCCATCCTCTTTCCTTGTCTTAGGCGCCAATTCCCTGGTCCCTGTGTTTTCCATTCTGCAGATTATTAATCTTAAAAGAATGGTAGAGTCACAGACTAATTGTGCTTTGGGGTTGTCACCTGCAAATACTACTGACATTACTAGGAGGCACAGTCCCACGGCGAACTCCCCGGTCTTCCGGCTCGTACACTCTTTCTACCGCCTCTTCCACAATGATCTTTTAGCCAAAGGTGCAGGAGTTTTATTGTAGCTGCATCCTTGGGGCTGGGCTCTACAACTCTGAATTCTGATTGGCTGTGGTTTTCTGTAATAGTCCCCATCTGTTGCAAAGAGAAGTCTCCTTGTTACAGGTTGTATGCACACAAACACACACACACATACACACACACACACACATCCGTATATAACAAATATTAATGAAAAAGAGCCCTTGAATTAAAAACAAAAACCAGGAAGGTGATATGGGAGGGTGTGGAGGGAAGAAAAGGAAGAAGAATGATGTAATTATATTATAATCTCAAAAAAATTAAAAATTAAGAAAAAAAAAAGTACTCCCTGTACCCCATAACCTGTGTGAAAATGTCAGGCCCGGTAACATAATGCTTATAATCTCAGTGAGAGACCCTGTCTCAAAGGGAAAAAAACAAGAAGCTGGTTGCAACCTGAGAAATGATAATCAAGGTTAGCCTCCGGCCTTTACATGCACATGAACACATGTGCCCACACGCCAACGTACAAACACATACACAAAAGTGAGAGAGGAGAAAAGCTGTGCTCACTCTTTTTATGGCAAGCTGCCTTCTGGTATGAGCTAATCCATCCCAGCCAGAGCTGAGGCCTCTGCGAGATTCACTTCCAGGAGACTAAGCCATCTTTAAGGGTGGGGTACCCATGACCTAGCCACCAGGCATCATGTCTTCAAGGTTCTGCCACCTCAAAACCTCCACATTGGGACCAAGCTCCCCGCTACTGGACCTTACAGGAACAAACCGCACATAATACCTAGCAAGAGGGCTGTGTGCTTGGCACATATGGAAAAAGAGAAGAGCTCACTAAGGCAGGACACAGAGGAGCCGGAGCAGTCTCTGACGAGCCTTGACCATCCCAGCAAGGAGCCCAGGCTTTCCCCAGAATTCAACTTGTGATCAGGGTACAGTGTCATGGGTGGGCTTGCTCATTATTTGGGAAGACAAGGTAGGAGACATTGGCAGCCTAGGCTCTCTGGAGAGTGCATCTGGGAGCCCCCAATTCTGCTTGGCTTCATGTCTCTCTTTGGCATGTGTCATTAACACCCTTTTGACCGATCCAGGTCCCTGGACTGGACTACATTTACCAAGAAGCCAGGAAACGCTCTTCCTGGCTGTGGTATCTCTCCCTTTGTTAACATACCTTCCTAATCACAGGTCAGTCAAGGAGAGCCAGCAGAGCTGAGACATCTGACTCTGTCAGCCAGGGTGCCCATGTAACTCCTCACGGATCCTCGTGGTAAGTTTACTGGGAGTGGACTGTTAATATTCCCCCTTGGTAGATAGAGAAAGCTGGGCTCAGGGAGGGGACATGACTCCCCTCAGGTAAGTTCACAGATATGAGTGGTGCAGCCTGGAAGAGCCTCTGCTGAGTTCCCGGTCATTCCAGAGGGGATCCTGAACCTACACCCTCCCTCGATTTCTACTGCTGTAGAAGCAGCAGAGAACTCGTTCGTTTTTTTTCTCTGCCAATCAGCCGGAGCCACCTGGGTGCCTGTGAACTGTGGCGTTGCTGCTGTAATGGCTGCCCCTCCTGGATATCCATCAGTTAGGAAAGACAAGGCTGCGGTGGCCTCCTGCAGCATGTAACCCCATCTGACCCCTTGCTCACCGCACCGGTGACTCAGACACCTGTTGTTCTGAAAATCCTCCTTTGAGCTTCTGTGTATGGGTGTTGGGCCCGATTTCCTGTTAACGTGTGGCTCTTACTTTTCTCTGCACAGGGATTAAGTGGCTGAGTTGACAGCAAAAGTAGATCTAGAAGTCCCTGCAATTGGTCAAATGGTCTTGCTAGTATGATGCTTTCCTTTGATAAGGCAACGTCATAGTATAATCATGCCATGAAGGTTGATGCAGCCTGATGGGAAGACGGTAAGAGTAGAAGTCTGGAGAGCAGCTTCCTTCCGACAATTCAGGCTTGTGCTGGTGATTGAGTTATAATCCTCACACTATAAAACCCCTCCGGAAAGGGTGTCCAACGGCTTTTCGTGTATTCACAGAGTTGTCCAGCTGTCGCCTTATCTCATGCCAGGACATTTTGATCACCCCCATAAAACCATGCTGTCCCATGTGCAGCCCCTTCCTGGGCCTTTTCCTGTGTGCTGACACCATCTGGACTTGGTTGTTTCTCCTCACACCTCTCTCTCCTCCCCCAGTCACCCAGCTGTCACTAGCAGGTCACCAGAGATGGCGTGGCTGAGCCCAAGCTCACAGTTACGTCACTGACCACGACAGTGCCACAAGGCCTCACCTCTGACACTGGAGGAGCCCCATCCTCCTGTCTCATGCCCACAGTGAACAGGAGCCTGAACTGAAGAGAACAGAAAGCCCCAAGTGTGACCTTCCCCCACAGCTATCATGGCCACATCAGCAAATGGCCTCTCTAGAAAACCTAAGTCAGATCGAATCATTAGGGGCGTGGAACCCCAGGACAAAAGCACGGTCTCCTGCCTCCTCTGGAGGCTGTGCTGACTTCAATAGGCCCAAGTGTGTTAGACTCCTTTACAGCTGCTACTCCTTTCAGCATGGCTGCCAAAGTAACCAGGGGTGTCTTCAGCCTCAGGTAGGGGCCCTCAGGACCCACTAGAAAATTTTCAGGGCAATGCCTCTCGTAACGACACATAAGTCCTGTTTGACATAGGGAATGCATTCGTTAGCCATAGGGGAGGCCCTTGCTGCTTTGCTGAGTAAGGTAGACGAAGTGTACAATATTTTGTTCGATCATGCACTGCATATCTATCAGTGGATCTCTAAGAGAAAGTGTGTGTGTGTGTGTGTGTGTGTGAGAGAGAGAGAGAGAGAGAAAGAGTAGTTATCTTTGTGTAAGTATATATACTATGAAATCACCCAGTGATGCATTTCTTTTGCTTTGTTTTGTTCTTTAAGATAGGGTTTCTCTGTGCAGCCTTCGCTGTCCTGGACTCACTTTGTAGCCCAGGTTAGCCTTGAACTCACAGAGATCCACCTGCCACTGCTTCCCCGAGTGTTGGGATTACAGGTGTGCATCACTGAGCCACGCTTGCATTTCTTATAGTATGTTCCCATTGCTAAGCCACACACAGCTGGATTTGTACCCAGAGATGAGTTATCCAAATCAGTAAAAGAAAGGCTTTGAACCATGATAGATGACCTTGCTGCTCTCTGCTCTGGGAGGCTGTTTCTTAAAAAAATGTCACCACTTGAGCCAGAGAGATAGCTCAGTGGTTAAGAGCACTGCTTCCAGAGAACCTTGGTTCAATTTCGAGAAGCCACATGGTGTCTCATAACCATTTATAATTCAAGTGTCAGGGGATCTGACTCCCTTTTCTGGCCTCTACGGCACCAGGTATGCGTGAAATATGCTTATATACATATGCAGAAAATAAGTAAGTAAGTAAATAAATAAATAAACAAACAAACAAACAAATAAATAAATAAAACACTTGTACATATAAAATAAAGCATAAATAAAAATTTAGGAAGTAGAAATACCCCACCAATTAAGACTACATTTCACTCATCCAGAGGACCTGGGTTTGGTTCCCAGCATCCACATGGTGGCTCACAACTGCCTAGAATTCCAGTTTCTGGGGGATCTGCTGCCCTCTTTTGGCCCCTGTGGGCACTGCGTGCACATTGTATGTAGACATACATGCAGGCAAAACATTCATACACATTAAAATAGAAATAGATATTTAAAAAAATTTTAACCAAATACATTTTACTTGAAAAATAAGGAAAGGGGACCCTAGTTGCTTATCCAATACAGAGCAGTGGACCCTGAAATCATATATACACAAGGAACACAGAACAGACTTAGCAAGTTGTATTTACATATTTATGCACATATGTGTGTGTGTATAACAATAATAAAAAAGAGATCATAAATTTAAGAGGAAATGAGGGGAGACACTGGAGGGGCTGGAGGGAGAAAAGAGAAGGCAAGAATTAATATAATTACAGTTTGATGGAAAAAAAAAACTTAAGGGCCATCCTTCAAAGGGCCTCCCAACTGATATCCTGCTCAGCGTGTCTGTAGACTTCACCCACCCTCTATTAACCCCACACTGTACCTGACTATGTTCCAGCTTCGTGAGTCTACATTGACAACCAGCCTCGTGCACCCCTATGTTAGTATCAGCCATAGCCCCCAGGCACTCACAGCCGCCTCTATGACATACGCTTCAGCCACACATCTTCACAATAAACAAGATGCCACAGAGAATCCTGGCCTCTGTCCTGAATTTCCTTTCAGTGGCTCTTAATGGAGAATTAAGGCAATTTATAACACATCTCGGAAACAACTAGAATCCTTGTCTCTCAGCATCTGTAATCACCAAGGTGATCCAAAATCGCAATGAGAAAGTGAAGGCTATGTATAAAACTGGGTCAGGATCTCTTAATGGTATTGATTCAGCAGAGAATCTAGGTCAATAATATTTTGGCGTGACCTACATTGAGGCAGAGCCTTTCATTACACATGGAGCTTGGAGCAAAGGTGATTTTCCTGGCTTCTACATGAAGGCTTTTTTTTCCTCATTCCAGCCAAAGGGCAGAAATGCACCTTTATAATTAGGTCCACCAACTTTAAACATAACAGGTTGGATGACCTACTTGGCCCTGGGTTTCATTGGCTGCAACTTGCTGCAGCACACCTGAGTTATTGGTTAAGGGTTGGTATATAGCCTGGGGTTTTCAGGATAGAGGCTCTTTATTTTCCTCCTTTACCTGAACAAAGAACAATAATCAGAGTGTATTTAGCACCTGAAGAATGAGGCTCAGCAAACTTGTCTTGATGGCTCTGACGTCAAACACGGTCAGGCATCGGTTTGGTCTCATAGGTGCTTTCACACGCACTTGGGGTTCATTCCTGAACCTCTTGATCATCAGCCCTACAGAGACACAAGGGAGTCTGCAAGCCCAGAAAGTATATCTACTCCTCGGGCAAACTTGAAAAAAAATCATCTATGCCTGTGAAAATACATGCACGCCGAAGAATGCTTTGTACTATTAGTCTTAAGCGGCCACGGTGCTGATGGGAGTGGGTGATGGGAAATGGGGCAGAAATTTGCTCTCTTGGTAGAAATGCTTTCAAGGGTCCCTTTCAAGCTCCAAAATTCTGATTTTTTTTTTTGTTACCAACCCTCACAGACCACTCAATCACCTGAAAGTTACAGCATGCACACAATATGTGAGTGGGACACTCACTAGATCCCAGCACCATGCAAAATCCGTTGCATAGACCACCTCATTGCCTCCTCATTGCCACGCTAGGGGCTCATGCTGCCAGATTATACAGGAAGCCAAAGTTTAAGGAAGTTGAATAGCTAGGCCACGTGGCTTTCAAGGTGAAATCAGGACACACAGCCTGCAAGTCTCTAGCAATGTACGGGAGGAGCTGGTGTGCTTTTTCTCATCGCCCAACAAAAAGATGAAGATAGTGTTGCAAAAAGGAAAAAGAAATAAGCATATTCTGGAGACAAGAAACTGCTTCTATCTACTCTGATGAACAATGATTTGCAACCTTAAATAAGAGAGGGCAGTACAAATATTGACTTTTCCTGAATCACTGGTAGCATAGGCAAACCGTTTAAAATGCACACATCCTTGGGAAAATTAAGATATGGTCTCCTCCCATCCCAGCAGTGTTAGAAAGGTAGTGAAGCCAGGGGTTAGAAAGGACCTCCCTCATCCTTCCCAGCTTGCTTTCCTTCTGTGGATTACTGGTCAGCAACTGCTCCCATCACCTGTCAACCTAAGTCCCCTCTCTGGTCCACACTGTGGAGCTGAGCTGATTCCCTTCTCTCTCATTAGTCCACCCTGTTCCTGGTCCCTTAGGCCACGTAGACTTGCCTCTGTGTTATACCCTGCTGATCCATAGCAGAAAGCCTAGCCTGTGAGCTACTCTGCGAGGCTCAGAATGGAAAATCATTTGAACTCACCGAATCCGGCACAGTGCGTTAATGGGAATAGCTTCTAGCATTCATGCATCCTGACCAATAGGTAGATAGTGAGACTTGGACACACTTCCTTCCCCTGAAATCTGAGGTAGCTCCCACCCAGACATAAAAGAACATTCCAAGACTAGCTTCAAACTCATGATCCTCCTGTTCTCTCTTCTGTAGGCTTATATTTTTTTAAAATCTATTTTATTAGGGTTCTTATTCCTCTACCTCCCTTCTCTACCTCTATCTCTTCTAACACCCCAACACCAGAAAGAAGGTTAGTGGGGAGAGGGGACATAGTTCTCTTTAGCTACTTCCTGCTGGTTAAGAACGTTGGGTTCCTTGGGGGCAAGGACAATCTTTGTTTCAGGATATCTCCAACTTCAGCTTCTTCAACAGCAACAACCAGGAGCATTCAGGAGCAGCAGTGGAAGGAAAAGCAGCCACCTTCTTCCTTTGAGCTGAACCACCGTTCCCCCCGCCCCCCACTCTGGGCTCTGGCATTTATTCCTCCTGAGTTCCCAGAATTAAACCATCTGCAGCTGACAAAGATCATGCCCCTCTCAGAGCCCACACGAGGTAAGTAGTATGCTACTGTGGACAATCTAAAGCAGTTTCACATGCCACACCGGGGATTAAAACAGGAGCATGTTTCCATAACATATAACAGGGTTTTTAAAGAAACCAGGATTCTCACTGCACCTCTTCCGTTGCTCAGCCCTAAGAAGGACAGCATTGTCACTCCCACAAGGCTCAGGGAACATCAAGGAAGAGTCAGCAGGAGGGTGGGGAGGTGTGCTGCAAAATGCTGTCTTCTAGATGTGACAAGGGCATTCCAATTCTGAGTTCACAGGGTCAAGCCAGCCAAAACCCCAGCAAAGATTGGGGAGGGGAAGCTCACAAGGCCCCACCCCTACCTGAGGAGCTACTGGTATCATTTACTAGCTGCTGACAGATGGAGAATCATTCTTCTTTGAGGCTGTGGTCAGTGATAGATTGCCCATGCACATATGAACATCACTAACTGGACTGAGTGAGTTATAGTAAAAAAAAAAAAAAGAATAAGGAAACGCAAAGTTGGAAGGGAGATATATTGGAGTAGACTCAGGGTAAGATGGAAAGTGGACACAATCATATTACATACATGTATAAAATCATCAATCAACCAATAAATAAATCCAAGAAAAGGGCAACCCCATTGATACCCAGAAGGTGAGGAGTCGGCATTTAATTCACAGAGAAAGGTGTTATATCTGTTCCTCCTCCTGTGTCTTCTCCTTAGCATTACCCTCTCTCCATTCCTCTCTCTCTACAAAGGCCCCACTCCTCATCCTTTAGCTTCACCTCCTATGGGAGGGGCAGGTAATTATTTTTAATTACTCATTACTAATTCCTAATGCGTTAATTCTCCTTCCGAGAAATCAGGACATTACAGATAAGCAAATGGCTCTAGGGGTAACTATTAATCTGAATCCTGAGGCAAGGTTTAGAAACAGTTGCTGGACTGGTAAATGGAAAGTGTGGTCACCGATAGGGATTGCATAGAACAATCTCCTCTCTCATATTGCCCAAATCTCTCTCATAATCAGAAACAAGGCTGACAAAATTCCCAGGCTTCCTTTTCACCTGATTCTTTCCCTAGTTACCGCCCATCTCTCTTTCATCTCCCTTCACACACTCCTTCAAAAGTTTTCTCTGTATCCCCAGTTTCTGAAGCTGTATTATAACACAGTAAACTTCTGGGTGGTGCCTAATTTTGGGTCACCTTGATGCAAGGTAGAGTCATTTGGAAAGAGGGGACCTCAATTCAGAAAATGCCCCCCCCCCCCACCAGACTGGTGTATAGGCAAGTCTGTAGAGGCACTTTCTTGATTGATGAGTGACATATGGGAGGGCTTAGATCACTGTGGGCAGCACCACCGTGGATTTATACGATCCTGGAGGTTACAGGAAAGCAGGCTGAGCAAGCCATGAGGAACAAGCCAGTTAGCAGCGCTCCTCTGCATAAGCTCCTGCATTCAGGAGTCTGTCCTGTTTGAGTCTGCCCTGACTTCTCAGTGAGGGATTACTATCTGGAAATGAAAGATGAACTAAATCCTTTCCTTCCCAGGTTGCCTCTGGTCATGGCGTTTTACCACCACAATAGGAAGCAGAACTGAGACAGTAGGGTTGGTTCTAGTGACAAAGAACATACACCAGAGGCTGGAGAGGTGTCTCAGTAGTTAAAAATGTGAACTGCTCTTGCAGAGAACTCAAGTTCTTCAGGCAGCTAGCAACCACCTGGAACTCCAGCTCCGAGGGGATCCAATGGCCCTAGACTCCAATTACACCTGCCTTCACATGCACGTGGCCACACACAGATACACACACACCTACACATAGTTTTAAATGAATACATCTTAGCTACTTAGTGGTGGTTCATGATTTAATCCCAGCACTCAGGAAGCAGAGGCAAGTAGAGCTCTGTAAGTTCAAGGGCAGCCTGGTCTACAGAGCTAGTTGCAAGACAGCCAGGCCTACACAAAGAAATCCTGTCTTGAAGAAAGAAATAGCAATAACAGCAACAACAAAAAAATCAATAGATTTGAAAAAGAGCTCACATTTAAGACAAGAGTTTTAAGAAATAAAGCAAATCAGCAAAGCACGGTGGCCCGCACCTATCTTAGCCTTGGGAATACTGAAGCAAGAAGATTGAGGCCAACCTGGGCTACACAGTGAGTCCAGGGTACCCTAGGATACAGAGTAAAACCTTGTCTCAAGGTGATAGACAGACAGATAGAAAGATGATAATGATAAATGGATAAGTAGATAGAGATAGATAGGTAGGTAGGTAGATAGATAGATAGATAGATAGATGATAATGATAGATAAATAGATAGATAATGGATAGATAAATTGATAGGTGATAGATAATGATAGATTAGATAGACAGACAGGCAGACTACAGACAGACAGACAGATAATAGAATTCCCAAGTTTCCTTCTGCTAACCCTAGGCCCACAGTGCTGGGATTGAGGGTGAAGAAGCCAGAAGGTACAGGCACAATTGTACCCTTCAGCTGTGTGCTCGGCCAGCCAGGAAGAAGGCCCTGAAGGGATGGGGCAAGACTTCCAGGTAGGAGCCATTAGCATTTGCATCCGGAGTTCCCAGCACTGGCAATGCTCCAGGGGCATTTAGCACAGCTGGAAGGCAGAGCATTGCTAAGTCAAGGTCTTCCTCTGTCCGGAGCTTATCTGGGTGTAACTGGCTATTACCAGCAGTGCAGGGCAGACTCCCATCTCTGCTTCACCCAGGTCAATCAGTCATACTTAATGTTCTCTCTTACATCATCCTCTAACATCTAATAAAAGTGTTTGTAATGTTAAGCCTAAGATCTGTCTCATTTACTACTCACTCTGGTGATCCTACAAAAGGAGTGTAATTACATGAGCTATTAATCCAATAAGTCCCCAGACGGAACAGGAAGGCCCAAATTTCTTCTCTGCTGGTTGATAAAATTTAGCACGTACTACACATCCTTCTCCAGAGTTCAACTGTCATGTTCACCACAATCCTCACTGTAAAAGGAGGATTTTACTTTGCTATGTAGTTTTAGTCCAGTGTTAACACTACATGAGTTTACCTACTATACATTCTCATTGTGCTTTGATATTTCATAGAGTAAGTGTCCCTTTATTTCTACTTTTTGATTAAATATATTTCGGCAACACCTTTTTATCTTCCATGTGAACTTCCATGCGTAGCTTTTTTTTTTTTTAATCAGAGCACCTTTAAAATATTTGTTTATTTGTATTTAATATGTAGGACCATCTGCCAGCATGTATGTAAAAAACTGTGTGGGTACTGGCATACGAACAGAATGGTGGATCAATCGAATCGAACAGAAGACCCAGAAATAAACCCACACACCTATGGATACTTGATTTTTTACAAAGAAGCCAAAACCATACAATGGAAAAAAGAAAGCATCTTCAACAAATGCTAGTCTAACTGGATGTCTACATGCAGAAAAATGCAAATAGATCCATATTATCACCTGCACAAAACTAAAGTCCAAGTGGGTCAAAGACCTCAACATAAAATCTGACACATTAAATTGGTTAGAATAAAAAGTGGGAAAGAACCTAGAACTCATTGGCACAGGAGATAACTTCCTGAACAGAACACCAACAGCACAGGCTCTAAGATCAACAATCAATAAGTGACACCTCATGAAACTGAAAAGCTTCTGTAAGGCAAAGGACACTGTCATCAGAACAAAACAACAGCCTACAGACTGGAAAAGGATCTTCACCAACCCTATATCTGACAGAGGACTAATATCCAAAATGTATGTATGAACATGTGTGAATGCAATGGCTGCAGAGGCCAAAAGATGATGTTGGACTTCCTAGAACTGGAGTTACAGGCAGTTGTGAGCAACCACATGAGTGCCGGGAAACAAGCCTGTGAACAGCCTGAGCTACTGACCACTGAACCTGGATCACCTTTTAGAATCAGCATAAAGGAAGATCAAATCGGTGAAAATGAGCTAGGTTTTATGATATTCCAATATTGGAAATAACTGAATAGCCATACCAAAAAAAAAAAAAAAAAAACCCACAAAGTTAGATCTGTTAGACTCACAATTTGTCTCGGTACTTCTAACGTAGACAAGCGATAAATGAGATACAAACCATACAGCTACTTAAAGAAAGCACTTCAGTAATGTTCCTTTATTCAGTACTGAATGAAAGTTCCCCTCAACTTGATATCCAGACACTGAAAAGGCTGACTATATGAATAAGAACGTGTGTGTGTGTGTGTGTGTGTGTGTGTGTGTGTGTGTGTGTGTGTTCAGGCCGTCATATTTGTGCAGCAGCTACTTTACCAACTGAACCATCTCCCCAGACTCTTTATGAAAAAGAATTTCAATGAAAAAAAGAGACTCACGAAAGCTATAACAAGGGAAAAATTGGCAAGTAAGTAGTTACTACTACTCTTAACACACACAGGGTCCTAAAAATAGGCAAATATAAACAGCCCTATAGAAAATAGGTAAAGCATGATAATAAGATGCAATTTAAAACTTTTGTTAATGCGTTTGGAATAACAAGAAACCAAGAATTGCTAAAACAATCCTCTACAATAAAAGATCTTCTGGAGGTATCTCCATCCCTGATCTTAAGCTGTACTATAGAGCAACACTTATAAAGACTGCATGGTACTGGCATAGAAACAGAATGGTGGATCAATGGAACCGAACAGAAGACCCAGAAATAAACCCACACACTTCTGGACACCTGATTTTTGACAAAGATGCCAAAACCATACAGTGGAAAAAAGACAGCATCTTCAACAAATGGTGCTGGTCCAATTAGATGTCTACATGTAGAAAAATGAAAATAGATCCATACTTATCACCCTACACAAAACTGAAATCCAAGTGGGTCAAAGACCTCAACATAAAACCAGACACATTAAATCGGCTAGAAAAAAAAGTGGGGAATACCCTAGAACTCATTGGCACAGGGGACAACTTCCTGAACAGAACACCAACAGCACAGGCTCTAAGATCAACAATCAATAAATGGGACCTCATGAAACTGAAAAGCTTCTGTAAATCAAAGGACACCGTTATCAAAAGAAAACGACTGCCTACAGATTGGGAAAGAATCTTCACTAACCCTTTATCTGACAGAGGGCTAATATCCAGTATATATAAAGAACCAAAGAAGCTGAAAAGCAGCAAATCAA
The DNA here is from genome assembly GCF_907164565.1 of Psammomys obesus. Lineage (NCBI taxonomy): Eukaryota > Metazoa > Chordata > Mammalia > Rodentia > Muridae > Psammomys > Psammomys obesus. Next base: position 5,136,648 of record NW_026585691.1, on the reverse strand, counting down.
GTAATCCACTTAAAAAATGGGGAACAGAGCTAAACAGAGAATTCTCTGTAGAGGAATATCGAATGGCAGAGAAACACTTGAAGAAATGCTCATCCTCATTAGCCATTAGGAAAATGCAAATCAAAACAACCCTGAGATTTCACCTTACACCCATCAGAATGGCCAAGATAAAAAACTCAAGTGACAATACATGTTGGAGAGGTTGTAGAGAAAGGGGAACCCTCCTCCACTGCTGGTGGGAATGTATACTTGTACAACCACTTTGGAAATCAATTTGGCGCTTTCTCAGACAACTAGGAATAGCGCTTCCTCAAGATCCAGCCATACCACTCCTAGGCATATATCCAAAAGAGGCCCAAGTACACAATAAGGACATTTGCTCAACCATGTTTGTAGCAGCCTTATTTGTAATAGCCAGAAGCTGGAAATAGCCCAGATGCCCCTCAACTGAAGAGTGGATGCAGAAATTGTGGTACATCTATACAATGGAGTATTACTCTGCAATGAAAAATAAGGAAATCATGAAATTTGCAGGTAAAAGTGGGACCTGGAAAGGATCACCCTGAGTGAGCTGTCCCAGAAGCAGAAAGACACACACGGTATATACTCACTCATATAGACTTATAGGATAAACCTAAAAGCTGCCCATTTAAAGAAACTAATCAAGAGAGAGGACTCTGACTAAAATGCTCAATCACCATCCCAAAAAGCAAAGAGGATGGACATCAGAAGAAGAAAGTAGGAAACAACCTAGGAACCTGCCACAGAGGGCCTCTGAAAGGCTCTGCCCTGCAGACTATCAAAGAAGCTGAGACTTTATGACCAACTGTTGGGCAGAGTGCATGGAATCTTATGTAAGAAGTGGGAAATAGTAGGTTATGGGGAGGACAGGAACCCCACAAGGAGAGCAACAGAACTAGAAGATTTGAACACAGGGGTCTTCTCAGAGACCCATACTCCAACCAAGTACCAAGTACCAGGCATGGAGATAACCTAGAACCCCTGCACAGATGTAATCCATGGCAGTTTAGTGTCTAAGTGGGCTACATAGTAATGGGAAGAGGGACTGCTTCTGACACAATCTGATAGGCCTGCTCTTGGATCACCTCCCCCTGAGGGGAAAGCAGTCTTACCAGGCCACAGAAGATGACAATGCAGCCACTCCTAATGTGATCTGATAGACTAAGATCAGAAGGAAGGAGAGGAGGACCTCCCCTATCAGTGGACTTGGGGAGGGGCATGCGTGAAGAAGGGAGAGGGAGGGTGGGACTGGGAAGGGAGAAGGGAGGGGCTTATGGGGGGATACAAAGTGAATAAAGTATAAATAATAATAATAATTATATATATATATATATATATATATATATTTAAAAAAAACTTTCATTAAGCACTGGCTCCCCAAATCCAGCCGTCTGCTGATGACATAAACCCAAATTCATCAATTAGTTGCCAAGGAAGAACACCAGATGGAGATGGAGCTCAATGGTAGAGCAGTGCCTAACAGCCAGGAGGTCCTGGATGTCGGCACGTACCCACCATCCCAGCACTGGTGAGGCTGGGGACAGATCTGTAAGATACAGCTCGCATTGCCAGGTATACGGTGGCCCCATAGAAGGACTTGCTTCCACATTGGTTCTGCTTCAGTCGGTGAAGAGTGTAACCAGGAAGACTCCACAGTGCCCAGCTCACCTCACCAGAGAGTTGGTCCTCTAGAAGTCAAATGAGGGCCATAAAATGGACGGTAAGACTATCGGTTCAGAATAGGGAACCTTCAGAGAAATTGGGAGCAAAAGGCTGATAAGCATCAAAGCAAGCAGGAGAGCAAGGGTTTCTTTGCTTTTTAGATAATATAGCTTATTAAAAAAATAATAACGGGAGTAAATTCCTCATTATGGTGTTTTCATACAGAATATAAGATTTTCACAAAAGGATTATTAATGTTAAGCAAGAAATGTGTGCCTTTTTTGTTATTAGAACTGTGTCTATTTTACTAACCTTTAAAGAAAACCAACAAAATCCAGCTCTTGTCCTGAGTGTTTATGGTGACTAGTGAGAATGCTCCCCCCTCCACCGCCCCCATAGGCTCATATATTTGAGCCTTGGTTCCTATTGGGTGGAACTATTGGAAAGATTGAGAGGTGTGGCCTCTTGGAGGAGGTGTGTCATCATGGAGGACAAGCTTTGAGATTCAAAAGCCCACACCATTTCCACTCTCTGCTTCCTGCTTGTGGATCAAGATGTAAGCTCCTGGATACTGATCCAGTGCCATGCCGGCCTGCTTGCTGCCATGCTCCCCACCATGGTGATCATGGATTCACCTTCTAAAGCCTTAAGCCTCATTAAACCCTGTCTTGTATAAGTTGCCTTGGTCATGATGAACAGCAACAAAGGACAATGCCAGGTAGATCTTGTTTTCTCTCTCATGAACCACTTTCCATTGCTTCCTGCCATTTACTCTCTATTTTCTTTCTTTCTCTCTTCCTATTTATTTATTTACTTTTGAAACAGGGTTTCTCACTGCAGCCTTGGCTGTCCTGGAACTTGCTCTGTAGACCAGGCTGACTTTGAACTCATAGAGACCTGCTTACCTCTGCCACCTGAGTGCTGGGATTAAAGGTGTGTATACCACACCAGCTACTGTTTCTTTCTTCTTTTTTTTTTCAAATATTTTATTTATTATGTGTACTATGTTCTGTCTGCATGTACACCTGCGGGCCAGAAGAAGACACCAGATAGTACAGATGGTTGTGAGCCACCATGTGGTTGCTGGGAATTGAACTCAGGACCTCTGGAAGAGCAACCAGTGCTCTTAACCTCTGAGCCATCTCTCCAGCCCTACTGTTTCCTTTTTAAAACAACTTCTTTACGTGTCTAGTCCTTCCTTGGCTCTAGTGACCACAATTCTCTCTCTGTGTGTATGTGTGTGTGTCTGTCTGTCTCTTCCTACTCCCTCCATCTCTGTATCTTGTGAATCTAGGGTCTCTCACAGAGCAATGGTTTCTTGAACTCAGAGTTGCTCTTGCTGACCTTTTTGAACCAAGAAAGTCTCCAGAAAACGCTACCCTTCAAGAGGCCTCGAGGCTGAACCACCTGGGTCTAACAACTAGAAGTCAGTCCATTCGTCCATTCATTGTACATTCTACAAATGTCCTTTGAAACTTTTTTCTGTGCCATGCACAGAGTTGAACATAAGAAAAAAGGAGAGATACAGGCTCTCAGCACAATATTTTAGGGGCCAAAAATACAATATATACAAATAGCTGTGCTAACAAAATAGGGGGCACAAAAAGGTACCTACAAAATAGGAGCATGGAAGCATTGTGGCAGAAGAGTGTGAGGTTGGTAGACGGTCAGACAGAGCTCCACCTACACAGCTTTGACTGTGAGCCAGATAGCTAGTCAGCAAGGGACCTGGGGCGGCTGTATCTAGCCGTCTACTCCCCAAGACTCAGGGCATTAGGGAGAACTTCCCACTCCCCTCATTAGCTAACACAGTTAGCTCACAACAGACTTGTGAGGAGCAGGCTGAGGTCCTCCCTCCTCATTTTGTCTCAGCAGGAACCAAACATCTGTGGCTGCACCTCTACATGGGCCCTGTGATGTCCCGAGTGGCCAGTTCTGGCCTGGGTGTTTGTTCCCTCTGCAGACTTGAGCCCTGTAGCAATCACTAGGAGACTTTGGGGATTTTCCTCTGAGCTGAAAACACTTCAGTATTGCCTAGTTGCAGCGCTTGCCAGGTCTCAAAGTCTCGATCCATCTATAAATGAGGTCCGGCCAGAGAGCTGCAATGAACTCCTGCTCTCCTAAGCTAACAAAAACATGCTTATCTCCCAGCCAAAAAGAAAAGGGGGAAAAGTCCCTATTATCATCCAACTGCGTTAACTTCCTTTTTTTTTTTTCAGCCTGCTACTGTTTCTTCTTCATTGTGTCCTGGTTTCCCAGCAGCTGTCAACATCCTCTGAAAACTTGAGCAGCAGGGCCGAGCACGCATTGCCCAGGTGTATGCCAAGCTCAAAGCATGAGAGGGCACAGGAAGAGGGCATAGCCGGAATCCACTGCTGCCCAAGAGCCAGAGGCATTTATGTGACTGGCCTGGGGAGCTAGCTCATGGCCTTCTCTAAATAAACACTTCAGACCTTGGATGGGGTCCTTGCAAACCCACGTTTCAGAATTTGCAGAGGAAGCTGCTTGGTGTAAGCTGCTGTGTTTCATAACCTGCTAGGAGCGGGTCTCGTCTTTCTTTCAAGACGAGGAAGCCAAGGCTCAAAAACTTTGAGTGGCTTTTACAATATCGGCCAGCAAAGTCTCAGACTTCTGGCTAAATCCCATGTGTTGGCCCTAGACCTGACATCACATAAAATAGAAGCAGTGCTGAGAAGCCTCAGTGTGGACGTAGGCACATGGATGTCCACCTGTTTGCGCCTACACACTGCTATCATGGTACCACAGTGCTTGCTGCACTGTGGGTCTCATCTGGGCATAGAGATCACCTTAAACTTGGACTTTGTGTTTGTGTGTGTGCCTATATGTGCATGTACGTGTCTACTCATGCGTGCGTGCAGAGGTCAGAGGTTGACTTTAGAGGTTGTCTTCATCTTATATTTTGAGACAGGGTCTCTCACTAAGCCTGAAGCTCACCAATTTGGCTGGACTGGCTGGCCAGTGAGTTCCAGCTTTCCAGTGTCTCTACCTCCCCAGCACTAGGACTGTAGGCACAGGTCCCTGGGCCTGTGTTTTACACGGATGCCAGATACCCAGATTCAAGGCCTCGTGCTTGCACAGCGACGACTATACTGACTGAGCCATATCCCAAGCGTTGGACTTTCTTAAGTGCTGGAGATGAATCTAAGGACTCATATATGCAGAGTACACATTCTGACCTCTGAGCTCTACCCCAACACACTACCCTTTTTTTATGAATGAGTTGACAGCATTTATCACACAGAACAAGCATGTTTGTGTGTCTGCTCCTACTGCCAGTTGTGACCTATGCTGGGAACTCTTTGAAGAGCTCCTAGCCCACCATTAAACACCTCTTTTGTTTGCTTTGAATAATGAGCAGGAAAGACCTGAAGATAAACTGCCATTTCTGTCACTCCGGTCATTGTATTATGCTGATGTCAATCATTTCATGACTCCCTGGGTCAGCTCTGATAGGACCAGGGTGCACAGAATGGATTAGCCAGAGGCACCGTGAGGCCTGACCGTGCCATAGGGGGCTCAGGTGCTATGACATGGAGGCCATCTTGAGAGATATGGTCCAACCAATGTCTTGGAGTGAGGAGGAAGGGGAGGCTCAAACTAACACAAAGGTAGGGCTGATGGCCAGTGCTAAGCAGATAGGCATGTGACAGTCATGGCCTGGAAGGCCATGTGCTGGGTGGCCTTCCCCCACTCATTACATCCCAACGAGGACAACAGACTCTTCTCTTGGCCCTTTTTCTGTGCATTATCCCAGTATCTCTGCATCTTCCCACTCCAGCTTTAAGATCAGTGTGATTATGCAATGAAAACCATTAAGTTGTTAGTCTGGACAAGGTTGGAGAATAAAGACATGAGATTCTTATGCTCCCCCCCACACACACACATTTTGTGTAGCCCAAGCTGGTGTTGAACTCACTGTGTAGACAAGGATGACCTTGAACTTTGGACCTTCCTAACTCATGTGTACTTGGAATAAATATGTGTGTGTCCCATAATGCCTGGCGAGGGGCTGCGACCCGCATCTTGGAAGCTACACAGCCGGTCCACTTCATAATCTCTTTAATTGTTTGTGTGAGAATTTTTCCTATCCCTTCAGTGGCAGCAACAGATGAGCAAAGCACAAAACTACTTTTTAAGAAGTGTGTGAAAGTGTTCTGTGTGTAAGCGTTTGTGTGTTTGTGTATGTGCTATGTGTGTTTGTGTGTATGAGTGTGGGGGGGGGAGGTTTGTGTAGGCCAGGAGTCAACATCAGGTTTGTTCTTCAGTTGTTCTCTGTCTTATTTGTTTGAGGCAGAGTCTCTCTCAGAACCTGGAGCTCACTCACTGATCTGTCTAGACTGGTTGCTCAGCCGGCCCCAGGAAGGCTGTGTCTACCTTCCAGGCTCTGGGATAATAGAAACCTACTCCCTATGTTTTTACATAGCTTCTGAGAATTTAACCTCAGGAACTAACGTATGCATAACAAGCACACCCTAAAAACATCAGTGACCAAATCATACCTAGCTAGCTCTGGCTGGAGAACCTAGCCTAATTCATGAACTCCAGGTCCACACTGACAGACCCTGTCTCAAAAACCATGGTACAGAGGAGCTGAAGAGACACTCTAATGTTTTTCTCTTTTAGAGAGGGTTCAGTCCTCAGCACCCACCTAGTAGCTTACAACTCTCCTAAACCCCGGTACTGGGAGATCCAACACCTTTTTCTGGCCTCTGCAGGCCTCCCACTCACACAGCGCACATACATACACGCAGGCAAAACACTCAGACATATAAACTAAGAATAAATAAAATTTTTAAGAATAAATAAATTAAAAAATAAGTTAGCAAAGGATAGAAGATAACCAACATTGACCTCTGACCGCTGTACCCACGCCCTCACACATGTGTGCACATGGCAACCCTGCTATCCCCACACACGTACACACAAAGGTATTGTTTTCAAAATAGTAAAAAGAGGTAGAATCGTGATAGGATTATCAAAGTCCTTGGTAAAATAAAATTAAAAAAAAAAATCAATAGCAACCTGTGGCAACAGAGGCCTTTTTCTCTGGACAGAAAGAAACCTGGCAGCGGGTGCTCGTTATCAGGCTTTGGCCTTTTTCCTGTTAAAAACCCATGCCTCCCCTCCCGGTATGCGGGTCAACATTCGTGTTTATTCTCAGCACCGAATGTTAGTGGAAATGTAAATATCAGGAGCCGGTTCTGCTCCGTCTCTTACACGCTGCGCCCATGACGCTCCTTAGCTTTTTAACTTGACCTCTGGGGCCTCTAGTAGTCTCTGACACAAAGGACAACGACTAAACAACTCACAAAACGCGTTTAACACATCGGTGTCGTGTGCCAGGTGGAGGCAGGTTCAGCCATCCTCAGCTGGATAGTGAGTTTGAGGTCAGTCTGAAGCACAGGCCACTCTTTTGTCTGTCTTTTTTTTTTTTTTTTTTCCCCAGAGCTGAGGACCAAACCCAGGGCCTTGCGCTTTCTAGGCAAGCGCTCTACCACTGAGCTAAATCCCCAACCTCATGCCACTCTTTCTTAAAAAGCAAAAGTAAAGTTAAATGAAATTTTAAAAACAGCACACAATGCCAGTGCACAGCAGGCCCTCTTATCATTAGGGAGGTCAACTTTATTTTAATTTTTTTTTTTTTTTGTCCTTGAGTCTCTCTAAAAATGCTTTTCTTGAACACGGTGGTACACATGTGTGATCTCAGCACTGAGGAGGAGGAGGCTGGAGAATCCTGAGGTCAGGGTCAGCTTGGGCAACATGAAGAAATAAAACTAACTAGCTTTAACAACACTGTTCTATCCACTTCGTATGGGGACATCTGTTTTAGACAAGGGAACATGAGGTCTGAGAGTTCAGTGACCTACTAGTGACAAGCCAAGCCCCTTGAGCCCCAGCTAGGACCCTTTCCACATTGTCACACCAAACATAGATAGGGATTGTCTCTGTGAGATCACGGAAAGTGCAGCAAAAAACAACTCTGCGGCTTTAAAATGAGGCTACTTTGATCCCTGCGGTGAAACTCGGGCTCTTTCTTCTTAACTGTTTCAAGTAAGCTGTGAGCTTCTGAGCTTCAGTGTCTCTGGACCTTATGCCTTGAACCCGAGCCAACACCACGCTCCTTTCTGGCTGTGGTGGTTTGAATAAGGATGGTCCCCGCAGGCTCGTGTGATTGAGTGCTTGAGTGCTTGGGGAAGAAACGGTTTGGGAAGAGTAGGAGGTGTGGCCTTGTTGGAGAAGGTGTGTCACTGGGGTGAGAAAGACTTCAAGAGTTCAAAAGCTCACACCATTCCCAGAATGCCTATCTCTTCGCCTCCAGCTTGCTGGTCAAGACGTGTTCTCTCAGCGTGTTCTCAGCTGTTGCTGCCACCCTTTACTCTGCCATCATGGACTCCAACCTTCTGAAACCATACACCAACGAAATGCTTTGTTTTACAGGTTGCCTTAGTCATGGTGTTTTGTCATAGCAATAAAAAAGAAACGAAGCCTTTGCCCCAGTTTTGGCCTGACATCAGGCTTTCCCTAGGACTCACACCCAATTTCTGCTTCCTTCAGCATCTGTCCCCTGGGTGCCCACCACTTCCTCTTCGTCCCTTCCTGCTAGTGAGGCCCTCATGGAGCTTCAGAGGGAAGGACACCACCACGTTCTCTGGCCTTTCCAGGAACAAAGGCAAACTCTCTAGTTCCCTTGGATCTCTGAATCTTTACATCTGATCAAGGTGAAAACATACCTTAGGCCTCGACTTAGACAGTTAAAGTGGAAGAACTCAGGAGTTGATGAGACAGACTGGAGGGTTGCGTCTCCAGAAGAGACAGAAGAGAGAAGTCACCGCTGGGGGTGCGTTGTGCCTGTAAAGGCAGGTGCTCAGGCCTGAGCAGTGGGCGGAGCCTGGAGGATAACCAGCCTTTCTATCCTGCCATGAAGGTCCATGGCAGGGGAAAACACGGACAACTCTGAAGTTTTTCTTGTGCCCCGTGATTTGGCCACATACTCCATCCTGCACAATTTCCCTCCCCAGGGAGGTCCAGACCCTACTTCAAGCTCCCTGGTGATTCCTATTTGCCATCCAGGAGACCAGAAGACTAACTTCTCATGTAGCAAACTGTCTAGAGAGAACATTTCCTAATCATTTTTTTCTAAGTCGGGGGAAATAATCCATGGCATACTAAAGAATGTGGCTGTGCTTGCTGGAGAGTGTTGAATCGCATGGTCTCTGCCCTTCAGTCTCACGGGGTGACGGACAAACAGATGCGGGGACTCTTAGCATAGTCACAATGCAATTAAAGTCAGCGCCAGCGGCACTAACAGAAACTCATAGGCTGAGCCTGCTTCCCAACCTAATCTGTGGAGGGGCTCCAGCAGGCTCAGCCTGGCTCCTAGTTCTAAGGTCACACCTTGAGCAGGCGCAAAGAATTTCAAGCCAGGCATCTACCACGTCACTTAGGATTATGTCTACCTCACAGCTAATTTAGCCTCGGGGATAATAACCAAGTCTCTCTCTCTCTTATCTACCTATCTCTATCTCTGTGTGTGCGCGTGCGTGATTGTGAGTGCACACACACGAGAAGGCCAGAGGCCAGTGTATTTAAAAATTATCTACTCAGTGTCTAACAGCTATGCTAGTCACCCAAGTGTACATAATAACCCAGTCTTACTCCTCTCTCAGTAGAACTCGGTGTCCAGTGCTCAATCTTTCCTGCCCTTCATCTTTCCAGCTCTGGTAACCACCATTCCACCCTCAAATGCTATGGGCTCATTTCTCCAGATTCTGCATATGAGACATTGCCTTAATGGTCTTCCTGTGTTTGGTTTGTTTCTATTAAAGCAGCGGTTCTCAGCCTGTGGGTTGCAACCCCCACAGGGGTTGCCTAAGAGCACTGGAAAGCATGTTTCCGATGGTCCTAGGAACTGAGACACTGCTCCCCTGTGTGTGTCCGGGTGGTCCACTCTACGTGCAGATACACTCACTTAAGAGCACCCATCTTAAAGGGCGGCGGCACAAGGACGGTTAAGAATCCGTGCCTTAGAAAAAATGTGCCCCAGCGGCTGGCTGTAACTTGGGGTTGTCACCTTTATAGAATGGAGCCTATTGTCGTGTCAGCCCTGATGAACAAACATTTACATCTTAGCATCCTAAATTGTGCTTGACTCTAAGCAGCCTGCTTAGCAGATAACTTCTCTTTGGGGTATCTATGGAGGCAGTGCTCTGTTGGCATACTTTTTAAACCTAGTTGATTCGTTTCTTATACCTCCCTCCTCCACTCCAATCCCTTCCAACACCAGGAGAGAAAGGTAGGTGGGGAGTCAGGGTATAGTTCTCTTTGGCTACTTCTGATTAGGATTCCTTGAGGCAAGTCCAATCTTCATTTCAGGATATCTTCACCACCTTCTCCTTCGTTCTTCTTCTTCTTCTTCTCCTCCTCCTCCTCCTCCTCCTCCTCTTCCTCTTCCTACCCCTCCTTCTCCTCCTCCTCCTCCTCCTTCTTCTTGTCAAACTGCAATAACAGCAATCAGTAGCAGCAGGAAGGATTATCACCATTCTTCTTAGAGTCCATTTCTTTCTGGCCTTTATTCCCTCTCCAGAGCCCTCAGAATGAATCTATCTGCAGCTGGCTAAGAGCACCTCTCAGAGCCCACATGCGGCAAACAGTCTGAGTTGTGGACAATCTAAATCAGCCCCATACCGCACCCATGGGATTAAAACAAAAACATGTTTACATAACATCACTGAGTTTTTGAAGGCACCAAAACTTTCAGCACAATGCTCCTCCAGCTAAGTTCTTTGTATGACTCTATGGATGTCTCTTAAGCAAATCTATTAGTCAACCTTTTATAGCATCAATTCTCTTCCTTCAGGTTTCTTCTACATCACATGAACTAGGTACAGTTTGTTGTTAATTTTAGTTAAAAATAAATGGAAACCTTAAAGCAAAGCTGCTCAGACATGTATATGTAGCTATGTTTTTCTGCCTCCTCAAAGGAGGCAATCGGCTTAGGGAAAGATCTGATTACACAGTTCTTCATGAGGAAGCATTTTCTAGTTGAGCATGTATTTTGTACCAGACACTATTCCAATTAGCAGGAGTACAGTGACTTCCCAGACAAGGCGTGGAAATTGGGCTCTAATGGGCCGAAGCAGACTAACCAACTGGGCCACATTTCACAAGGAAAACTAAGATAACTTTCATTCTTACGTTCAAACAACTCAAATAGGCCACACCTGAAAACCAGTGAGTTTTAAGGCAATTCTCACGATATAAGAGCCAACAGGTTTCTAGGATTAGACTCAGGTTGCTTTTCAGGGTATTTTGTAAGACAGAGCCATGACCTCTTTTGACAGGAGGTGAGGAGAGAGCAAATGTAGATGGCATAGAGCACCTCACATTGTTTGGGAGGATTATCTCAGATTCTTAACGCCACTCTGAGCAGGCTGTTGTTTAGTAGCCCTAAGCTAAAACTTGAGGAAACTAGGTGAAGCCACGTGGATTTAAGTGAGTGGGGCCTGGATGAGTCCGGAGAGCCCGACATTACTGTATCCACCTGTAAATAGCTGGGAAATCATTAAAGAAAGCAAACAGCAGGTGGGAGCTATTGGGACATTTCCTTAAGCCTTTGTAGTTTAGACTCTGCATGTGTAAGTAGAGGAATTAGGAGCATTGGCTCAGAGAAGGGAAGGAAGTAGGTGTGTCAGTTAAAGCTGAACTTTGTGCAAACATGGGTGATTGACAGCCAAAGAGAAATGGCACAGCCAGTCAGGACGGCATATGAATACACACCTGTGTATGTCAATTCCCATATCTGGGACAATTCCCTCTGTGTGTGTGTGATGATGGTGATGATGACCATGAAGGATGGATAGGGAAGCTAGTTCAGTACAAGCATTGTGCTGGCACCTTCTGCACGCTCTCCTCCTCGCCGAGCCCTCTTTCCTGGCTCTGAGTGCATGTGCCCTGAAACTTGGGGCCTGTAAGATGGCTCAGTGGATAAAGCTGCTTGCTCCAATCCTGACAACCATGGGCCACACATAAGTGAAGAGAACTGACTCCCAAATTCGTGCTTTCAGTTCCGCACACCCACTGTGGCACATGCACAGACACGTATACACGTACACACAAATAAATGTAAAATAGAATTGTAAAAACTGTTCTCTGAAACTGAATGTCTCTTCCTGCCCAGGGCAAGCCAATCTTCCTACAAGCTTGCAACTTTTCCCATATGTCCCAACTTTTTCCATATGGCTTCCAATGCAAAGCATAAGCAAGGGGCCCCACACCACTCTGTCTTTCCAGTCCATGTGCTGAACTGGTCCAGGTTCCTGGATTCCACCCCCCAACCTCCAAATCAAGTTCCCCACCTGTTCCCTTCCTCACAGTGTTCTTAAAGTGCACCAAAGAAAGGTGTCCCTCAGGCTGAATTAATCTCTGGAGAAAGGGTCCTAGAGAACTACCTGGAACAAAGCAGGCAAGAAAGGAGTAGAATGGGTGGGAGTGGGTGGGATGAAGACCCCTCAATATCTGATCTAATTGCTGTCATCTTTGATCAGCCCTTGTAGTCATTGTTCAGCTTCTCTGGTCTTTCCTCATAGGATTGTAAGTTTTATGAAGGCTACATGGAGTCATGTCCCCAGAGCCACCTCCCCATCCTTGTGTGTGTGTTTGTGTGTGTGTGTTCGCCCGCATGGCGCTGGCCTCCCATTACCCCCTCAGTCATCTGTCCAGAAACATAATTTCCCTTTCAAGAAAGGAGGCGGCAGACAGTGACTCATCACACCAGGACAGGCACGCACAGTTGCAGGCTCTGAGCGCGCCTCTCGTCCTCCTGCAGCCTTACTCTTTTCTCTTGCCTGTTCCTTTCCTTTCTGGATTTCCCTTCTTCAGAACTGAAGTAATGCTGTGACCATGACCGCAGCACGGCGAACGGAAACACAAAGACTGGAACTGATTACACTGTTTGGGGTTTCCTGGCACAGTTCACACGGAAACCAGCCACACACTTCATGTTCCAGAGGTCTTAAAGCCACCCTGTCGGCCCTGTCATCGGGCACCGACAGCTGTCCCCTTTCTAACCGGACACTGATTATTACCCGCTTTGGAATACAGAGTTAGATTGACTTCTTATAGGTTATAGCGCTCATGCCTCAGAGTGAACTGTTTTCTTCTTGATCTGCACAGGCTTCTACTTCGTCAGGCTATCTGAGTGAGATGGGCAAAGTTCTTTATTTAATATCCTCTCTCATTTACCACTCCACCCTCCCTCTACCATCCAGCGACACCTGTCCCTGCCTACAGCCGACACCCCAGTCCTCAGCCTCTGGAAGAGTGCATCTCAGTTCTTGTAAACAGGGGAGTGAGGGAAGTGTTCAATTCAAGCTCTTTTTAAAAGCCAGAGAAGCTATAGATAAGAGTAACGATAAAACAGATATGCAAAGGGTTAGGGCTTGTAAAGTCAGGGGAAGGGGCGCACAGAAAGTCTTTGTGCTGTTTAGCAAGTGTCCTGTGAGTCTTGCCTATCTAAAAATAGAAATAAGATAAGATAGAGAGGGACTGAGAAAGACACCAGTTGAACTTTGACCTCCACATGTTCATGCATATCTTCATACACATATCAATGTGTATATATAACACAGATACACACACACACGCACACACAAATGAAAATAAGAAAAGGTGGCAGTAGTGACGAATACAGCTTGAGCTGATAGGTAAGGGGAAGGTGAGAGGCTCTGGTCCAGGTATAGAACAGGAAGATGGAGGTTCAGGATTCTGCATGAATAGTTATGACAAACAAAGGCACCCTCTCCTGGCAGAGAGAAACAGGAGGCATCGCTTCTTTTCTGAGATCAGGGACTGTTACAAATCAGCAAAACAATCCTCCTCTTTGCAAAATAAAATGTGGATTTCCTCTGCTAGTGGCTGGTCCGTGGAGATATAATATCAGAGTGAGGGTGTTTATAAATGATCACAAACTCTTCATGCTGATGGTTGGATTTGGAAAGCACAGATCAGCTGAGTTGTTCTGCTTAGAACCTGGCAGATGGAGAGAGGAGTGTGCTACCAGTGGAGTGGAAAGATGCAATTCTTGTGGTTTTATGTCATTTAGTGCACTCACCCAGACATGTTCCCAGTGGGCTGCCCTTTGTACAGACTTAAGCTTGGAATCACAGAGGTACATAAAGCTATTCTGAACATTTATACTCACTTGCAGGAAAGAAAGAGGTGGTTTCTGTGTTAATTTCTATTCTCCTTGCTCTGAGAAAATAACTGACAGAAGCAGCTGAAGGAAGGAAAGAGGGGGTCACAGCTGAATAATACAGTCTGCCTGGTGGGAAGACACAGGAGGTGGGGGGAGGGGGAGGGGGCTGGTCACGGTGCATCAGCAGTCAGGAAGAGAGAGAGGGAGAGAGAGGGATATTGGTGTTCAGCTTGCTTTCTCCTTTGTATTACTGAGGGAGCCCAGCCACGAAATACTGTTTCCCTATAATAAGGGTAGGTCTTTTCAATTCACTGTAATCTAGAAGTTTCCTCTCAGACATGCCCGGTATTTTGTCTCCTAAGTGATTCCAGATTCCGTCAATTTGACAATCAACATTAACCATTAACCATCATATCAGCAACCACCTCCTTGCTGGGCAGTGGAGACAGAGTCAGGCAGATCTCTGAGTTCGAGGCCAGCCCAGTCCACAGAGTGAGTTCCAGTATAGCCAGGTCTGCACAGAGAAACCCTGTGTCAAAAAAAAAAAAAAAAAATGAATTCAACCCCTTGTCAACTTGACATTCAAGCACATTGCTTTTAAGGTATGGTATAACTTTCCATAGCTTGCCTCTACAAGCTCATGGCCATCTCATACTGCAAATGCTTTCAGTCCAACTTTAAGAGTCTCCATGATCTTTAACTGTTCCCACACTATATTTCTGAGACCCAACTAATCACATACTGTGGGTCCATAGAACATCAAAAAACAAATTACAGGGATCAGAGAAATGGCCCAGTGAGTCAAAGTGCCTACTGCCAAGCCTGATGGCCTGCGTTCAATCCCTGGAGCCTGCCTCATAGGAGGAGAGATGGGCTCCTGTAAGTCACTGTGTGAACCTGTACACAGGCACCCACTGTATATTTGCCCACGTTTGTTCACAAAGTAAAAATGTTTAAATGTCACAAAAGGTTTCTTTTTAAATTGCATGTTTCCAAGTTGCAATGGGACAGAGCCTGTAGTACCATTCCAAAAGGTAGAAATACGGGCATAGGAAGGAAAAGTCAGACTCAGCGTGGCAGAAACCCTGCCTGGCAAACACAGGGGCCCAGAGTTCCATGCCAGGCATCTGGGCCTTAGCGTAGGATCATTTGTGTTCTAAAAAGGCACCACCCCTTCAGCTCTGCCACCTGCAGCAAATGTAGGCCCTCTCTTGGATGTGTTCCATTCTCTGCACGTAGCTTCCCTCAGTGGAAACATCATTGTCAAGACATCTCCAGCATACTGGGGCCTCCATGGCAACTTAAGCCGCATCTTTAAATCATCACACAATGGCCTCTCAGGGCCTTCCTGGGGGAAATATGACCTTGCTACACAGTGCTTGACCTCAACAGCCATTTGGAGCGCTCCAAGATCCCTGTGCTCATGGATTTCAGACACATGGGCATTCCCTTCTTTTCTAGTCTGAGCTTCCACACTGCCACCGGCTGCTGGTTTGTGTCTTCTGTACCCTGGCATCGCCTTTATTGAATTTCTGAATGTCACACTGACTCAGAACCTGGTCCTCTACTCTCTCTGTTTAGCCCATCTTTCCTTTCCAGGCTCAGTTTGGGCAATTCTTTATTGAGTGTTTAATATATGCTGTCCTCTGTTTTTGGCATATGAGACAGAGCAATGAATACGTAAACCAAGTTCCTGCATACCTCGTCATGCAAAGGAAAATGTGCAAACAAGAGCACACTAATCAAGTAATGTAACACTGGGTAGTAACACACACTCACACACACACACACACACACACACACACACACATGTGGGGGGGATTAAACGAGAGGCACTGTAAGAGGACAGCAGTGCCAGCTGAGAAGTGACATTCTCACTGGAGTAAAGTAAAACATGAGGCAGAGGAGTCAAGAGCAACGCCACTTGACTTGAGTGACAGAAGGAAAGCTAGTGAGCTTGAGAGCTGGCTCAGCAAGTAAAATGCTCATTTGCTATGTGTCTCCTTAGGGTTTTATTGCTGTGAGAAGGCGTCATGACCAAGGCAACCCTGATAAAGGACAACATTCAATTGGGGCTAGCTTACAGTTTCAGAGGTAGCATTATCTTCACGGCAGGAAGCACAGCAGCATGCGGGCGGACATGGTGCTGGAGGAGGAGCTGAGAGGTCTACATCTTGATCTGAAGGCAGATGAGAGGAGACTGTATTTGTTTTACCCTGGGCATAGCTGAAGCATTTAAGACCTCAAAGATCTTCCTCTACAGTGATACGCCTCCTCCAACAAGGCCACGCTTTCTAATAGTGCCACGCCCTACGGCCAAGCATTCCGACACAGGAATCCATGGGGGCCAGACCTATTCAAACCACCACACTAATGTAGCCTGGGACTTTTGAGTTCAGAGCACCCACAGAACCCACCGAAAGCTGGATATGGTAGCACAGGTCAGTAATCTCAGTGCGTCCATGTTGAGATGGGACACAGGAGGGAGAAAACCTGGAAGTTTGCAGGTTGCCTGCCCCGGTGTGTACAGAGGCAAAGAGACCCAGTCTCGTGATGACTGACATCTAAGGTTCGCATGGCAAGTGCACACCTGCACTCACACGGATGAACTCAAATGCATGCATTCGCACATGCACACACAGAGAGATTTACAAAGAGCAAGAGTGACCGCGTCATTTATTAAGATAAGGAGAGCTAGGAGAGATGATGTCAGGAAGGAACCAAGAGTTCTGTCTTGGAGCTATGAATTGCTAAGGCATTATAGTGATGTCGTTAGGGGTTATTTAACTGTGCTTAATTCACCTACTCCTGGGATCTACTCACTTTTCAAACCTCATGGACATCTTCCTGACTACTTTATCTCTGAAAGCATTTGGCGTCTTCCAGACCTGATAGTCCCTGTCACCTTCCTTAGTTTTTTAAGATGATGGTTACTGTAAACTGTAGTAATAAAACTTGCTTTTTTTTTTGTTCTTTCTTTCTTTTTAAATTTTATCTATCTGACTGTCTATTTGTTGATTTTGCTAGTCTCTGTCTTATTCATAGTTGTACCCTCTGTGCCTAGTCTGTTGCCTATTGCAGAGAAGGAGCTCAAATGACTGTTGTGAGACAGCGCAGGAGAGAAGGCATCCTGGAGAAGGCAGGATGCCTTTGCTCATGTCTAAGGTCAACTTTGTATGCTAGCTACATGGCTCTGTGGAAATGTCCCTGTAATAAGTTCTCAGTTTTAAGTGATATAATTTTTCGGGATTGATTTGTCCACTTTGAAATTATATTTAAAATAAAGGGTTTGTGTTGGTGCTCAGGATATCATTTTAGTAACAACAACGGGAGAAGGCTGTCTGATACAGACTGAGTGTGAATTATTATTATTATTATTCCTGTAGCAGCATATGGAGAAACTGACCATGGGAAGCCTAAGGCATTCTACACTCAGGATGCTAGGTCAGTTGAGTCTTCAGTCCCAGCTGGCCCTCAGTTCTGGCTCCATTCGAGAATACAGAGAAACAACTGGACAGAGAGCAAAGGAGTCTGTCTCCTGGAATGTGACCAAGCACGGGTTCAGCCATGCAGTTCCAGCCTGCCCTCCTACGGTTTCATAACTTACTGTACCCAAGAGTTGACTGGAGGCTCAAGCACCTCTTAACAAGATCCCAAGAGATACCTCAGGAGAAGCAAAGAAGGCCTGCACAAGCAGCAATGCGCAGAGAGCACACAAAAGGCTAGTCTTCCCTGTCTCCACATCCATCCAACTTTCGGCTATACTGTAGGTGGGTGCCCCTAGCCACGGGCAAACCTTTGGGTATTGTCGGTTTCCACTGAGCTCCAGTCTATTTAAAGAATCAACAGATGAACACAAACCATATTTCAAAAGCTCTTTCTGGACCGAGGAGACAGCTCAGGGATAAAGAGCACCTGCAGCTCTGACCCAGGACCTAAGTTCAGATCCCAGCACCCAAGTCAGATGGCTCACAACTTCCTCTTTCTCCAGCTCCAGGACACCCAATACTTCTGGCCTCGTGGGAATCTGCCCACAAGGTGCACCTGTCCACAGATACACACACCTACACATCATTTTAAAAAGTAATAAAAATAAACCGTTAAAAAGTTTAGCAACCACAGTTCAAGAAATTGACAACTGATTTTAATGCATCTACTGTAACCTTAATCACTGTGTAGCTTAAAAACACAGCCACTGGGAAGAAGACCATAAAAACAACTTGTTTATAGAGGCTGGGAAGACTCCTCAAGGAAGAAACAAAAGGAATGCCCATCCCCACTATCACCTTGAGCTTCTATTAATTTCCTCTGCCTCTGCCCCAACGGCTGTGAGGAATTCACCTGCAAAAGGGCCCTGTTCTTCTCAGAGCGGAGTCTCTCCTCACCAGCATGTCTTTGAAACAGAAGAGGGTCTCCGACCAGATTGTACGGGCATACAACTGAGAGTGGAAACTATGCCGCCTAAACCTGTAAAACACTGCAATGGATCTTAGTGTCTGGAATGATTTTGAAAGAATTTTGTGCACAATTGCCTTCAGAGGCCCAGTTACAACCTTGTTCCAGACGGATCACCAAGGAAGCTAGACTGGAGGGTCAGCAAACAACAGGGGGTTTAATCTGCCTGCCTCTGCCTCTCCAGCGCTGGCCTTACAATTTTGTTCTACCAGGTCCAGCTTTTTTAAAGATGGGTTCCAGCGACAGAATTCAGGACATAGTGCCTTCATGACAAGCACTTTACCAGTGAATTTTTTTTTTTTTTTTTTTTTTTGTGAAGCCACGTGAACCTTTCAGTGTCCACAGGAAGCAGGAGGACAAGAAAAAGAAAGCACGTGGCGTGTTCCCATTCTCACTCTTCCACTCCAGGGTGAACACGGGGTTTTTTGTTTCGTATTTCCTTTGACTATTACAATGGTCTGAAGGAGGATCAGATGCTGTGAACAGAGTGAAGGAGCCATTACTTTTTCTTTTGCTACCAAAAAGCGATGAGAAAAGTGGAAGAACATCAACACTGCAAAATCATAAATAGAAAAATAAATAAGTTTTATTTTGTACAAAAGGGAAAGTGTACCACAGCCAAGATGTCTGTGTGTGTCCCAGGTCCAAGCCATTGTGCAACAGACTACAAGTGTCCCAAGGCCAAGAGTCTCTGTGTACCTCAAAGCCAAGCCACCTTCGGTGTCCAGGGCGCCGGGGAAGCCGTGCTCAGAGCAGCAGCAGAGAGCCCAGCAGCAGCTCGCCCTGGCCCAGCGGTCGCCTGCGCTCCAGCCCACGGCCCTTGCTCTCGGCTTTGATGCGCACCACCAGGCGGCGCAGCTGCTCCTCCGAGAGCCCGTCGAAGCAGCAGTCCTGGTCCAGGGCGGCCTTGCGGCTGCGGCGGACTACGCTGGCGCGCTGCTGGCCCGACGGCCGCTGCACCAGGCTGAGGCGACAGCCCACGGCGCGGGGCTCCAGCGCGACGGCCGGGCCCTCGGCGCGCAGCAGGCGGAGGCGGAGGCTCGCGCTGCGCCGACAGTACTCGGCGGCCAGGCGCAGCGTGCACGCCCCGCGGCCCACGGCCACGCTGGCCTCGGCCTGCAGGCGCTCGGGATCCCGGCCGCTGGGGGCCGGGGGCGCGCAGGAGGCGGCGCGCTCGTGCTCGTCGCCGCGGGACGCGGGGCGCGCGCCGGCCCGACCTCGAGGGGCCCGCAGCGCGCGGCTCAGCAGCCCGTCGGGGCCGCGCAGGAGGCGGCGCACACCGGGCAGGGGAGCGGGCGCTGGGGCGGTGTCCGGGTCGCTTGGAGCGGCGAGCACAGAGTCCGAGGCGCGGCGCGGGCCCCCGTAGGTGTGAGCGCGTTGGCGGAGCCCCAGCCGGGGGACGGGGGCGCCTGGGTGGCCGAGGAAGAGTGACTCCTTGCGGCGCGTGTGCGGGCTCTCCAGCAGCGCGCAGAAGCCGTAGGCGGTGCGCGCGCGGGGCAGGTGCGGCAGCGAGAGCGCAGCCTGTGAGCGCGGGTCCCAGTCCGTGTGGCCGGCGCCGCCGTCGTCGTCGTCCAGGTCGTCCCGGGTGCGCAGCCATAGGTCGGGTTCTGCCGCGCAGCGCCAGGGCAGTGCGGCGGCCGGGAGCGGTGATTCCGCAGCGTCGGGGACGGACAGCCTCGGTGGGATGCAGAACTCCGGGATGCGGCCCGGGGTGAGCACGTTGGAGAAGGTAGGCTCGGGAGCGGAGGAGCGGAGTCGACCGAGAAGCCGCATCCTCCCAGCCTGTGTCCCAGCGCGGCCGATAGGCACGCCTGCAACACAGAGAAAAACTGGTGAGTTTGGGCTCCTGGAAGTCCAGTGGATCCCTTCCTGGATCCCCTGAAAGTACCCACACGTCTGGGCCTCTGGGCCAGCACGAGCCTTTGGGGAAGCCTGCCTTCCAGTTATCAAAACGGAATACGTGAATATATAGAAATCAGACCTTTCCTTCCTCAGGCTCGCTGGGTCTGGTTGCAGACGCTCGACTGGCGACCTGCAGTTCACAGCTGGGCTTCCCTGGTAGCTGAGACGGTGACGCTCCCGTCTTATAGCTTAGCCGGAGTCCCGCCCAGCTGCCAAGAGTCCAATCCCAAGAGGCAACGGACGGCCCGCCCTTTCCACTAAGTCCCGGAGCCGCTGCAGGGGTGGCGCAGGAGCTGGCGTGAGCGCCACTTACGGGCCCGGGACACGCTGCAGGTGAGTAGAGGCCGTCCTGTCACCCTGCGGAAGAGCATGGAGAAGTTTAAAGTGTTTGTGGCCTCTCAGGGGAGGCGAGGAAGGATGAAGAA
The DNA here is from genome assembly GCF_907164565.1 of Psammomys obesus. Classification (NCBI taxonomy): domain Eukaryota; kingdom Metazoa; phylum Chordata; class Mammalia; order Rodentia; family Muridae; genus Psammomys; species Psammomys obesus. The sequence goes on along the minus strand of NW_026585691.1, from coordinate 5,115,969 downwards.
ACGGAAATCTGTATTTGTGTAACCCCCCCCCCCACACACACACACACACTCGGCACGTGACCTATACTCACGGTCCCCTGGCTTCGGTTTTCTGTGCAGGTCATCACCGTCTGTGTGTGTATGCCTCTGTCCAAGCACAGACTAAACTTGGCATGTCCGTTTAGGATGGGGTTACATGCAGACCATTTTGCGAGGTTGAAAACGCACTAGTCAGTCTGCTTTTAATCTATTCAGACGACTCATTCAACCCTGGACTAAAAGTACTGCATCCTCCTTAACTCAAACGCCGTGAGGTCATGACCAAGTCCTGGGATCCACAATTTACCTAACCTCTGTCTCCCTCTGCTGGACTCTCCGTGCTATCACAGGTCTGGACTACCAGACGCTCCGAGCATTAGTGACCTGAGTGAGTTAATAATGTGCAAAGCTACCCTCGGGGGTAACACAAAAATCCAAGGACCCTCTTCACAAGGCCAAGCCTATATTTTCTGAGGTGAGAAAGTAGAAATCTGAGGGACTTGGGGAAAAACTCCACAGAGGCTAAAAGCCTGATAGGGAGAGCTGCAGTGTATCTGGCATTTCCTAGTCTGAAGTGCCCTCTCTCTGTTCCTTTGAAGGGGAGGTGGCACCCAGGACTTGTACATAGCAAAGACTGCCATTGAACCACATCCCCAGACCTATTTATTGTGAGAGAGGGTCTTAATAAGTTGCCTAGGTGAACTTGAATTCATTCTGCAGTTCAGGTGGGCTTTGAACTTGCAATCCACCTGCCTCGCCTTCCTGAATGCTGGAAATACAGGCTTGTGCCACCAGACCCAGCTGACTTTTTCTGTACTCATCAGCCCCATCAGGAACTGTTGGGACCTCTGCAAGCCTCAGGGTCAGCAGGGAACCAACCCTTGGGAGGTGAAGAACGAGACTTGAGTCTACACAAGCGCTGGGTCAAAGCTTCCAGGATTTATTTTTTTCTTACACATTTAAACACAGTAAAACTTTGGAGAAAGTTTTCCAGGTGACAGTTATAACAGCAAAGCTTTAGGCATAGCTACATAGAAACTCCCTGGCAAAATAGGAAAGCCCCTGTGACCTTTACAATAAGAATGAGTTCTATTGACTGTTAACAGTGTTCAGGGAAAGAGCCTAGGGAGGAAGAATTTGTAATCAGCAGAAGGATGGATTCTGTTGGTGGATGACGGGAAGTCCATGGGACCTCTTTCACGAGGATGGGCTCTGTTCACTGAGAGACAAAGCTCAGGGTTAGGCCTAAACAATGACCAGGATTTGGGGGGGATTCAGGAAGACTGGCTTCTTCGAATAGCAAAGGATCACCAGGGTCGGACAACACCCACTCCAGACTTCTGGGTGACCTGGCACCTGTCATTTCTTTCCTTTGAAGAAAGTAGGCCTGCATGTTTAACAAGTCTGGAATCTCCAATGCATTTTTTTAAGCTGTGCCTTCTGCAAGGAACCTTGACCTAATTCCTCTTCTGCAGTCCATCCTTGCTCCCTCTAATCATACCCTATAGACTGCTGTATTTCACATGCTTTTGAAATTTACAGCTTTCTCTCGCTCAATGGTGCCTGATTCCTACTCCATAAGTCACAAAGTCCCTTGAGACAACATATGTCAGGTGAGAGGTATTCTCTGATGAAATGAGCCAACTCAAGCCAAGTTAAAGTATAAAGGCGAATTTATTGGGGGGCAGCTCTTCTGTGGGTTCAAACGCCTCCCAGGAGGGGGTTAGTGAAGTCACATGCAGAGGCAGGAAGAAAAGGGAAGGAAGCATTTGTGCGGGGGTGGGGGGAGGGGCAGCAGGAAGGGACAGCAGGGAAGCAAAATGTCTGGAGTATATAGTGAAGAGCCTCTGGGGGAGAGGAAGGCCAGCCCCTGGGCTGGAAAGTTTAGGGTAGAGGGTGGGGCATGCCAGCCGCGCCCTGTAACAGGTAGGGACTGGGGGATGCTGGCACCTTAGCCACTTGTCCCGGATCTGAATCCCAACATCATGAATTATAGAAACCTGAGTGAATAGTTGGAAGACAGAAGGAAGAAATGAGAAGAAACGGGGCAGCACAGAGTCAAGGTTAGGGAAACTGCTATCAGTATATTTGTAGATGATAAAATCCCTGTGATGCAGAGCCCAAAGCTGCCTTCATTCCAGTTACCTTGGTTCAGGTCATTAACCTGCCATCTTACCCAGCCCCTTTCAATTCCAGCACCAGGGATACAATCCTCGGCAAATACTAAGAGTTCAGTCAATATTTGATGAATTATATTACATTAAAGTGATAGTAGTCTACCATCCAGTTCTTATGACTGTCAGGTGCTTCTAACCACCTATCTTACTAGCTAGCTACATTATTTGATTTCTCTCTTGTAATAAACCTGTGAGGCAGATGTTTCTGTTTGCCAGGTGGGAAACTGAGGTGCACACTAGAGACCTTGCCAAGGGCTGTTCAGACTGAAGCAGGTCACACCTGCTGGGTCCTAGCTTTCTTGCTGATTTCTGATCTAATTTTCTTCCTTCTCCCATTCACTCTGGTCTCTATAATTGAGATGTTGTGTCACTTATCTGGAACCCAGAATTTTGTTTGCTTGCTTGCTTGTTGAAACAGAGATAGCCCAGGCTGGCCTTAGATTTGTGGTGATCCTCCTGCCTCAGCTGCCTGAATGCTAGAATTATAGACTTGTGCCACCATGCTTTGGGTGTTGGGTCTGCTCTTGTGTATTTCCTACTCTCCCTACTTTGCAAAAACCCGTTACGTCCAAATCCTTAAATATGAGGAACGGTGAACTTTCCCCTCTGTGTAAATATCAAATCCTTTGTATTTTAATCACATTTCTCTATAGATTTTGTCTTTGTGATTGAACTAGTATTAATCCATATAAACCCGCCAGGGCTAGGAAGCAGTAACCATTCAACTAAAGCCAAATTCAGGCAAATAAGTCCTTGAGGGTATCCGACCACCTGATTCTCCCTGATTTATCAGGTCAGTCATCTTAAAGAGTCATTGGGAAAGGACCTCTAAGGTAGAGGACAGCTGAATGGCAGGTCTATGTAAGAACTGTGAATGCAGTGACTTTTCTTCCCTGTTGAGTGATGGGATTTTTCCTCTTTTTTTTTTTTTTAAGATCTTTAAGGTAACTAATTTGTAGTTACCTTTTAACATCATTAGACATTATCCTTTGATGTCACATGTTCATCTCTCCTTCACGTTGTACAGTGTACACAGAACCCTTAATAATTTTTGCAAACATTGTATTTATTTAATCCTTAAGATAATAATGGAAATCTAATACTCAGGCTACAGCTCGGGAAATGGAAATTTATCATTCATAATATAAGACTAGGGGGCTGAACCATTACTAAGGCCTGCTTGTGACTCCCAACTGTACTTTATCTTGGAGGTGGAGGGATGGCTCAGTGGTTAAGAGCACTGGCTACTCTTCCAGGCGATCTGAGTTCTATTCCTAGCATCCACATGGTAGCTCACACTCATCAGGAGAGCCGACTCTCTCTCTGGGCCTCTAAAGGCACTAAACATGCATGTGGTATACAGACATACATGCAGGTACAACACCCATATATATAAAACTGAAATCCTTAAAAAAAAAAAAAGACAAAAAAGATATCCCTCTGTATGTACACTATGACAGAGTCCTTGATTACACACACACACTCCCAATGTACACAATCAGCTGGCTCTGCTTTCTTGACAGATGTGGAACTCTAGTCTAAAATGGTGTCAAACTCATGAATCCCCCTGCCTCAGCCTCCCAAGGATGGGATTACAAGGGTGAGCCACCTTGTACACTTACCAGCCTCGTGTTCTGTTCTGAGTGACTGATTTGAGCCATTTCTCTCTGAGTGCTGTCCGATGGTGCAGGAGGCAATCAGACTTCTCGCTGGGACTATCAAATTATGAAAATTTCCACACATTTTGTGAGAGGTCGACTGCATACCAAACAGGCAAGTTGTGTCCTCTGAAGGCACACTAAGAGAGCAGCAGGCCGGAGTGGTGGAGTATGTGTTTAATCCCATCACACAGGAGGCAGAGACAGGTGGATTCCAGGCCAGCCGGTGCTGTACAGTGAGAACCGATTTTGAGAGAGCGCTCTAGCACTGGACAACAGAACTCGAAGCCAGTGAGCCCAGCCAGAAGGGGAGACAGATAACAATGTGCTCCTTGTGGCGAGGCGCCATCACCTCCATGTTCTGCAAACATCGTTTCCAGGTTCTACTAAAGCTGAAGGTACCTGAAATTCCATCAAGTCCTCTGTCCCCCCACCCTCACAGTCTCGCACCAGAGAAGCATTAAAACTTTGATTCATGAATATTGTGGCAGAGGTACTGAATGTTCAACTTTGCCCTAGCTGCTTAATACACCCCCCATCCATTTACTCTATAAAATAGGTTAATGATTGTTCCTGAGTAACCTAATCCGCTTGTTTGTGTCATCATAGTAGTTAGGTGGAAAAACCTACCAACCGACATCACCACGAGGATGAATACAGGCTACTGCTTGGGCCATTAAAAAGGATAGATTAAAGCGGCTTGCTGTAGACCTTGGATATGACATGGGGGACAGGGCAGCTTGTTTCTCTTCAGTCCTGCCTGAGTGGGGTCATCAAGAGAGAAAAATCTCCCTTTTAAGGACAGGTAAAAAATTTGTGTTGAGTCATATTTTTCTTGCCCTTAGTTGAAAACTGACACCATATGTATGTTTCAAACTTAAGAGTCTTCCCACTACCTGACACACACACACACACACACACACACACACACACACACACACACACACGGCTGTTCAGTGCCTGACAGAGACCAACAAAGGCTCTAAAACTGTCATCCAAGTGGAAGGTAGAGTTTGGCAGCTGCAACTTTGGTTCTGACAGTAGCTATGGGGGCTTTCCATCCTGTGATAAACTACCTTGAGAAAATGAACTTAAGGGATTTTGGGCCTTATGCTTTCAGGAGTTTCCATCCATAGTCAATTTGTTGTCGCTTTGGGCCCAAAGGAGGCAGAGTATCAAGATGGGTTGGTAGGTGGATGACAGCACAGCTATTTCAGGGCATCTGGAAGCAGGGAAAGCAAGGACGGGACTGGACAACCCTCTTCCTCAAGGCCACATTTCCAATGAGCCCTCACTCCTCAAAGTTCTGTCACCTCCCCACTAACCCATTAGACTCCAGAAAACAAATTACAGATGCACATGTGGGCCATTTTAAAACTAAACTTTATGTTAGTTATTTTGCCTTCTACTCAGTCTCCCACCGGAATTCTCAATTATAGAGAAGATTATATCTCAGAATGGACATTTTTAGCACACAGAGTAAAAAAATAAAAATAAAAATAAAGACCTATGCAGAAAACATTTCCAAATTGATTCTGAAAGGAAAATGAGGCTTTGTCAATTAGCAGGGCTAGACCTAGCAGAAATCATGGTACCTTTCACTAATGCTGAAATGGTCTCATTATGAACAGAAAGTAAACATTGGCATAAATCTTGCAGTACTTTTTTTTTTTTTTGGAAAAATTAACAATAAATATCCCAAAAGCAAGTGACTGCGGTTTATAAAAAGAACCAATTAGATTCTCCCTCATATTGTAAAAGGGTCACTGATTTGTGGAGCCCCTGTATTCTATTCTGATGCAGATAAATCAGGAAAGGCAGGTTATAAGTCAGAAAAATAAGTAGTGTCTTAAGAGTCCTTAGTTTAAAAAAGCAGAGTATATACCATTCTTATGGTATTATTAGATTTTCCAGAATCTTTTAATATAGTTACTGACTCTTAATATGCAGAAAGAGTTGTTTCGCATATAGACACTGCTGAAATCATTCTGAATGATTCAGAATTAACTTTTCTATTATTCAACTGCAACAAGTAATCAGAAATAGAAATCATCCATTGTATATAACACATATCAAATCCAAATGGTTATACCAGGGCCTCTAGCTTGAGGTAATGATGACATTGATCAGCTATTAGTAGGAAATGTAGGAGAAGCCTCAGAATTTTATAAGAAACAACATGCTAACCACAAAGGTTTGAAAAATGAATTTTCTATCACTTGGCAACAGCCAAGGAAATTATAAAGACATGTCCTACTTGTTCTTTGTATACCCAAACTCCATTACCAGGAGGAAGTGGCCCTAAAGGTATCCAAATAAATGAAATTTGACAAATGGATGGTTTCAGTTTGCAGAGTTTGGAAAATTACAATATGAGCACCAATGTATAGACATATATTCAGAATTTCTGTGGGCAACTGCTTAAATTCTGAAAAGTTTGATTCTGTAATTACACACACACACACACACACACACACACACGCACATATTAGAAGTTTTGTCTATTATGGGTATAGCTGTACAAATTAAGACTGTCAATGCTCTAATTGAAATGAAATAATTTTTGCATATTACAATATAAAGCATATCACAGGCATACTACACGATCCTAAAGGTCAAGCAGTTGGAGAGATCTAACCATACTTTTAAAAGATATGATTAATAAACAAAGGGGTAATAAATACTCCCAGTAATAGATTATGTAAAATGCTTTATTAACTTTAAAATTTTTTTATATTTTTTTATTTTTAAATAATTTTATACATTCACTTGTATCCCAGCTGTAGCCCTCTCCCTCTTTCCCTCCCAACCCTCCCCCCTCCCTCCCTCATCTCCTCCCTGCCCCCTTCCTAGTCCACTGAGAGGGGGTGTCCTCCTCTCCTTCTGTCTAGCCCTAGCTTATCAGGTATCTTCAGGATGGTTGCAATGTCCTTATCTGTGGCCTAGCAAGGCTGTTCCTCCCTCAGGGGGGAGGGGAAGCTCATGAGTTCATGTCAGAAACAATTCCTGTCCCCCTTACTAGGGAACCCACTTGGATACTGAGCTACCAACTTTAAAATTTTTGAATGCTTAGGAACAAAATACAACAGTTGCTGAGACACATTGGATTGTGGGGAAAAAAAGCTGTTAAAATAAACCAGTCCAATTATTTTAAGGATGTCTTAACTTCAGAATGAAAGACGGGAAATATGTTGCTTTGAGGAAGAGGTTTTGTCTGTGTTTCAACGGAAGAAGAAAAGCTATGAATTCCTTCAAAGTCAATAAAGATTAGATTTAACCAGGAGAAACCCCCTGAAAATCTTGACTACAGACATGGAGAAACCAAGAGCAACAACAAAACAAAAGGTAATGTATATATGCTGATCCCTCTACATGGGAATAGCTCTGAGACTGACTGAGACATGTCTCCGAATAGCCAGTAAATCTTGTTGGCTACAGAGTCCTTGGGACTTATTATATGCCATCCTTTCACATGGGATGGCTGTTTTGGTTATCCAATTCAAACTAACTCATCAACACAGACGTCATTCACCTGCTCAGACAGAGAACAGAGAATCTTTTTTAGCTGATTTATGCACACTGCATATTTCCTGCATGTGCTAATGTAGAAATGTCCATCACCTTTAAACATTTATATGTTCACAGATGCCACAGAAGACAGGTATCGCAGATGATCCAGCTTCACAGGCTACCTCAATAGCCGTTTCCTCAAAACTCTGAATCCCGAACAACTTCAAATAGCTAAGATGGTCCAGCCTCACAGACTGTTCCGGCCAGGGCTTCAGTTAAGTCCTGCACCTTCCCATCACACAAAGACTGGACAACAAATGTTACATCTAGCTTTCTTAGAACTTGACCACTATCCCAATTTTCTTGAGACTCCAAAAGAGAATATCGCCTCTAGACAGCAGGAAGCAATTTTAAGAGAATCATGTCCCATTCTTAAGAGGTGGGGTGCCTGATTTTTAACTGCTCAGTGGATGATGGATGTTTGCTGTCATTTGAGGGGGTTAGTCACAAGTTGTTAATTGTCTTGGTCGGGGAGGAAACAACTGCAGGGTTAGATTCAGGGACTCGTTTTTCTCCTTTTACTTTCCTCTATCTTTCCTTCTGTGTAGCGTTAGGGAAAAGGGGATGAAAAAGAAAAAAAGGGTAATGTTTTGTGCAAATGCTGATTTCTGTACCCAGAGATCTGGTTGCAGTCTGGACTTTGGCATTGTCATTATTAGGAAGCATCTCCTGTCTTGATGTTATAAGCATTGTTCTCTATCACCTTCTGATTGGTCAATAAACAGCTGGATGGCCAGTTGCTGGGATGGAGAGTTAAGGTGGGACTTCTGATCTTAGTGAGAGGGTCTCAGGAGGGGACCTGGGAAGAAGACATTCGGGAGAAGACATTCAGATGTAAGGAAATGCAGTGTATACTAGAAAATAATGAAGGTGTTCCTTGAAAGCACAGGACAGAGTGAGAAGGTACACTACAGGAAGTCCATGCAGCTGGAGGACAGCTATGACTGTGACACAAAACAGAGTCAGATTTTCAGGGAGCTTTTGTGTTTCGTTTTGTATGTTTGTTGATGCAGCTGCACAGTTCCCCTGCACAAACTTGGTAAAGAACAAAGTCGACAGCTGGGACACGGCTCTTAAGTGTAGCCTAGTGAGTGTGCATTCCTTTCATGCTCATATATGATCTAAGCTGGCAAGTGTGTGAATTAGGACAACTAGGGGCCTAAGAAAAAAGCACTGTGTTTCTACCAGACACTCTGGGACCACTGAACCTGCCTTGGCTCAGCGCAGTGCATAGGAGCTCACAGGAGCAGCTCAGTAGTATAACTGAGCATTGGACATGAGGGCAGACAGCATTGTCCCTGAGGGTATGCACCTTAAAAATTACTGAGGAGAGAGCACTGAAGGACCTGCTGTTTGAAGTTTGTTTATTGACATATAAAAGCAGTTAGTGTTCTCATAGCAATGGCTATCCCAAGAGGTTAAACACGTATACACACATACACCAAAACACAAATGAAAAATCCTGGCTACAATTGCTCAACTGATCCATGAAGGTAATCTGAAAAAAGGGTCTTCAGCTACCTATGATTATAGAATTCTGTGTTGAGTTCAGAGGGAAAGCAAAGCCTGGGTGCTTTCCTCCTCTTGTTTTCTTTCCTTTCAGACTTCTGTTTTTTAATTTTTATATGTATGAGTATTTTGTTTATATGTATATCTGTGCATCATGTGCATGCCTGGCACCCACAAAGACCAGAAGAGGGCTCTAGATTTCCTGGAACTGGAGTTAGCGAGTGGCTATGAGTGCGGGGAACTGAACCCGGGTCCTCTGCAAGAGCAACATGTGTTCTTAACTGTTGAGCCATTTCTCCAGTCCCAAACTTTCAAAGTCCTTATCTCTGCCTTTTTCCACAAACATACTATGTCTTCCTCACTCCAAAGTTTGGATTCTTGAGATACTAAATTGGTATTCAGGTAAAGTTTTGATAAAAACATATTAAGACTGAGAAGTGCTCAAGAGATGTCGATTTTTTTTTTTTATTGGTATTCCCAAGAATGTCAACCTGGGTTGGGAAAATCTTGTTCTGGTACATGGGATTCTCTTGAGGTGGAGCTGCTTGATCTCCAGCCAGCAGCCATCACCTTCTCCACCTCCCTCACCCAGATAGAATCTGCCTGGGTGCCAGGCTAGGCACTCATACCTCCATCTGTAGCAGGGGCCAAGGAACTATATTCATGGGACCTGGGAAAAATCTCTGAAGTTCCAGTGAAGCCACCCATCCAGTCAGGCATTGCTTGGGTACCAATCTTGGGTCAAATCAGGGTAACAGCCACTTACTGTAGCATGCACTGGCCATGAGAGTTATGGAACTTCAAATTCACTTTCAGAGGCAGAGACAGAAAGACAAAACAAAACCACACACAACACAGTGACGTGATACTACAACTTTACTGCTAAGGCTATAAATCTTGTCACTTGTGTACACACAGACACACACACACAGATTTCAAATGAAACTTTTCAGTGTTGTGAAAGACAAGAATGTTGTAAAGGGGGGAAGCTGAGAAAGAACTCCATGTAGTGTAGTGAAGAGACAATGTGATACAAAGATAAGGGCCAGATTCTGTTCCCAGACTCCAACTGACCACAAGTAGTTTCCTACAGGGAAGCTATGCCTGGGCTCACTCTCATCCCCACTGTAGCAAAGCAGACAGATCCACATTCAATCTCTCAGAACAACAGCGGAGATGTGAAACCCTTCCTAAGAGACAGTTACATTCGTAGTAAGAAGGCTTAAAGGCTTGACAATCAGCCCTTCTACAGCGTCTCTGCTTCCAAAGTGCCACACCTCAGCTGGTGTCTCTCCCAAGCCAAGGAGCCAGGTCTTCCTATATCTGGGAAGCCAATCACTACCCTTTAAGATCCAGGCTTCCAGCTGGGAGCTGCAGGGTCTCCTCCTCACACCCTTTGAAGAAAATAGCTCCTAGTTCAGGAGATGCAGGAAGAGCTGCCCGTTTTTCTGCCTTTGCTTAATTTGCATACATATGCAGTATGCAAAATGTTAACAGCCCCCTTAAAAATATTTTGCAACAATATTCTAGGACAAAGGCTTAAGCAAGCTTTCTGTAAAGGGTAAGACAGTGATTATCCTTCCACTGCTGCTGCTGGATGGTAAGCCATAAGACTAGCTAGGAACAAAGTAGACAGGTCAAAATGTTCTCATTTGAGCTAAGGATATGTATTTTAAAAAATTTAATACTATGTTCAGAAATAAACCTAAAAAAAAAAAAATAAGTGCAAGATATTTTACATGGCCTACAAAAATCTAAAGGTCACATAAAGGGGCTGGAGAGATTGCTCGGTCATTAAGAACATGTCCCAATCTTGCAGAGGACCCAGGTTTGGTCCCCAGCACCTGTGCTGGGTGGCTCACAACAGCCTGTGACCCCAACCCCAGGGCGTCAGACTCCCTCTTCTGGTCTCCGTGGACAGTTGCACTCATGTTGGCACAAAAGCTTATGATTAAAACCAAAAATGAATACTAAGAAGTAGCTGGAATGTTTGAAATGTTTACTAGAGAAAAATATTTACTATTGAAAAGGGTTTTTCTTGAAAAGTCCTGTTTTCAAGAATCACAAGGGTGTCCTAAGAAAAGCTAACCTCTTCTGTTTTCATCAGTACACACAAATCTGGGTTACTTATTGAAAATAACAGCAATCATTTTTCAAGAATGAAAAAAAAAATCACTTGACAAAATTCAACATCCATTCCTAATTTAAAACATGCAGCAAACTATTAAGAGTGTTTTCTCAACTGGATTAAAGACATCTACCAAGAACTGACAGCTTGCATCGTATATAAAGGCAGAATGTCTTCTAAGGTGCACAAAGAAGAGAATAGTGCTCTCTCTTGCCATGTCAACCGTGTAGTAGAGGTTCTAACAAATGTGATAATGTCGAAAGTGGGGTTAAGGGGACTCTGCACCAGGAAAGCCTAGCAGGCTTCTGACGGAGCCAGGTGTGTGCTGCACGCACGCAACCCCAGCACTCGTGAGTTTCAAGCCAGCCTGGACTATGTGATAAGATTGAGACCAGCATGGAAAGGCTCACGAGACACTGCCTCAACCATGGGATGTTTCAAAAAGCCATCAGAATTTTATCAAATTTGCTAGCAAACACCAAAAAAAAAAAACAGAAAAAAAGGCTTTATACTTAAGATTGTGTAGGATGTAGAGTTCCCCTAGCCTCTCCAGACCACGTCTCCCTTTCTCATACTTACTTGAGTCCTGGGGCATCTGCATGGCTGTCTCTCAAAGAAGCCAGACCACATCGCCCATGCACAGAGGGATGACTCAGCACTTGCTGTGAGAAAGTTCACTCTGAAGGACTGCGTGCTCTGAAAAGTCAGTCCCAAGATGGAATGTGGAGCATGTGTGTCTGCTCTCCTGGAGTCAGAGCCCTTGGTATTAAGTAATATCCCACAGCTTCCTTCCTGCTCCAGTTAGGCTGGCTCCCCATCCAACAGGCCCATGTCTTTCCTGTTGGCCAGGATGAATGTCCCTAAAACCTCTGATTCCCTCCTCACTTTGGTGCTCATTCATTTCAGCCCTAATAGTCTATCAAGGCTCACTGTGGTCTTCCTTTGCTAGCAAATCAAACTGAGGGTCTCTGAAGATTATCCATGTCACGTCTCTTTTTTTTTTTTCAAACAAGATAACCAACTGATTTTGAGTCATGTCGTCTTTCTTTGGGCCAAATATTTTATCTTTTACTTTATGTCCGCCTTCAGTTGAAGGACAATTGGATAATCTGATGGAAACCCACTGAGCATGTCCAACATTTTCAGTCTCAAATGTTCTGCCATCAGGCCACATTAATGAGCTGGGGATGTGGCTCAGTCATAGAGTGCTTATCTAGCATTGGGTTCAATCCCCAACACTGCAAAACATACAAACTACTGAGACATCAGGCCACATCACTGATCTACCACTAAAATCACTGCAGTCAGTGCTATTCTCATCTTCAGAGGAAACTTCTAGAAGTAATCTCTGGTTTTGATCCAGCTTCTTCAACTTTGAAGCACTGGCTTTTAGAGTTTGAGGGTCTAAAGCTCCCTTCAGAAAGTTGATGAAAGATAAAAGCCCTTTCTACACACCTACATTGCCACATAACCATTTAAACTCCAGAGGTTAGCCAGGCACCGTGCAAGACTGGGTGGCAGAAATATCCACATATATTTTCTCCATGTGGCCAACATGTATTTAAAGCTGGCTTTTTAATTACAGTGGTTTGCATAACATGAAGATTTCAGAGCTTCTTCAGTCCTCCCACTAACCCACTGAGGTAGGTATTAATATCCTAATTTTACCCATGAGGAAACCAAAACTCAAAGAAGTCGGAGATTTTCCAAAGTGTAGGTGGCTTTAGGCCGTATCAGAACACGGACCTGCTACTCTGTTCAAGTGCAGAGTTTTTGGGGTAGGGATCCGGGTTTCTGCTGACTCCCAGGGGGAGGCTCCATGTCAAACCCTCTCATCCCAGGCATGATGGTGGATGCTGCCACGGACTCTGTAAAGCCACAAGCCAGACTCATCACATTATAATTCCAGTTCTCCAAGAACGACCACCAGCAATGACACCAGAAGGCTTGTCATCTGACACTACTGACTTTGGAATCCAGAATTTCAACTCCATTTCTAACAAAGCCCAACCTGGTATCAGCGGCAGCGAGGCACACAGGTTTGTCTCTGGGTTGAGGTTTCTCTCTTCCCCATTTCACAGACAACAGCTCACTGCTGGGAGCAGAGACAGACATAACTAAGAAAAAGTGATCACAGGAGAAAATACAAGACCTAGAAAACAAACTCCCCAACTTTTATGAAGGATGCAGATGCTGGGAAACTTGCAAAACACCCATAAACAAAGAAAATGTCAGAGAAATCAAGGTGGGAACTGATAAGCAAGACATATACCAAGCCATCCTTGTGGCATCCAATTCTGCTTATGACATCTGCTCAAAGAAATGAAGATAGGGGAGACATTTGGCTTGATACCATTATCAGTCACTGAGCTTAGGCTGGGTCATTGGCAACTAACTGCTATTCAAGAATCGTAGGGATATGAAAGTCTCAACGTCCCATGGCCAATGAGAAAAACATGATGGTGCTATCATTTTAGTAGCTGCCTCCCTACAACACCATCCCTCATTACAGAACCATGAACATTCAACATTCCTCAAAATCTTGTGTCAAATGGAAGTGATAGCAGTAGTCCCATGGCTTTCTGGCTTAAAAGCAGTGCCTGCCTGTCCCTTGTTTTTTTTATTATTATTGTTATTGTTATTTATTTTGAGCTCTGGCCAGGAAACCTGTGCATTGGCCAAGACCATGGTAAAGAGTTCCCAGACCAACCAAACCACTAGGCTTGCTCTCCCTAACTCTGGAAGCTCACAGCTAATTAGTCAGTGCCTGCTATGTAGTCCCAAACTAGATGGGTAATGATCCTTTTCTCCCTCAGAATATCCATAAGCTCATAAAATAGCACACATGTACCCCCCAAAGGCCTCAGGGGTAAAAAATCTAGCAAACTTTTGACTGCCTTGCTCCCAGCCTCAGCAAGGTCCCTCTGTATACCCTTCAACATTGATATCACCTCCTATAAGAGTAGGGTTTTAGGGTATCAGGCTTCCCAGCCTGGAGGGGCCCATACATTAAGATGCCAAATTCTTTGCCTTTGCTGTCTTGTCTTGTTAATTCAAGGTGAGTGATTCTTCCCCCACCTCCTATGGGTTTTACACATGTTCCCTCCCACTTCCACTTTGCATGATGACCATGATAGCAGCTGAGGTGAGCTGCTTCTAGGCAGCCCACAGCAGCACGGAGCCACAGTTACCCCTGCCAATGACCATTGGCACCGTACCCATGACACAGGGCCCCTCCAGACTCACTCCAGGGGTCGGCTGTGTGCTTCTAACAACCCCAGCTGCTGCCCAAAGAGAAACAACAAAAATGGTGTGTGCCCTCAGCAACACAGGCCGCTGCTTTCTGACCTTGGCCTGAGAACCACTGAGACAGCACATCCTTCGTTCTTGGGGCCTCCGATGTCTTTGTCACCCGCCTTCCCTCTTCCCAGGGAGGGCAGCCAGTGGAGACATGCTTTTCAAGCCCTGATATATAATGCAGTCTTCCCACAATGGAACAGGAGTCTGTTTGTCCCATCCTCTGTACCTACCTAGCACTTGGCAAGGCTTTGAAGGGGAGAAGGAGGACAGGAAGAAAGTAGAGGGAGAGGAAAAGGTTTCGTCTCTCCAGGTTTCATCTCTGGTTTCATAAAGCATCCTGGCCTACCTTCCTTTTGCCCTTTCCTTAAGCTTAGATCCTTTTTCTCTTTTTGGCTGACCATTGTCTGGAGCCTAACTTCTCTGCTGTTTTTAATTCCCTGCCTATATTCTCATCTGGGTTTCTGCTTTGATAACTGTCTTTTTTTTTTTTTTCATCTTTTCTGAATAGACTTTTTCTTTATGTCAAGCATCAGACCAACTTATTAAGTTTATGTGAAAGGGAAGCAATAGCTATGAAGAGTATCATCTAACCCTCACAGAGGCAGGGTTCATCGGTCCACAAGTGACTCGCTCCCTTGATTCGGGTGTCACCAGAAGCTCTTCTAGTTACCATCAACCTAGAAACCAACTTTCAAGGGTCTGAGGCCTCACCCAATGAGCGCAACTGGTGACTTGATTTGTCTGTCACAATTACTCCAAAAAGGCCAGCCCGTGTCCTTTGACAGCAAGGGCTACCAGACAACACATAACAGAAGAAAAAAATTTGGATTATGTCAAATCTACACTTTGTGTCTCCCTACCATCTTCTGACCATAGCCTAACCTCCAACAGAACTGGGAACTTCTTGGAGCACCTTCTTCGATCTCAGCTCAGCTCAGACACTGACTGGTTTCCAGTTATGGTCTCCGCTGGAGAGGACTTAGCATGCTGTACAGCAGAACATGACCCTAGGTTCCCACCTGTCTGTGGCATGCTATCGCTCAGTGCAGTGGACGAAGTTCCAGACTGGGCAGGAACTATGGTACACCACTAACCTTGGGCATCTTGGTGGTGTTAAAATGAAGAGTGGGGAGAAAAAGGGAAGCATCAAAGATGAAAGAAGGCTTTCTAATTTTGGAAGGTGGATGGATTATTGACAAAAATATGGTTAGTGGTCAGACATTAGAAGAGGACGCAGGCAAGCCAAGGGGTGGGATTCATAGGAACTATGGGCCTAACAAAGGGTATGGGCCTAACTGTCGTGTGTCAGCTGCACCCAGCTCCTGCTGCTCACCCGGCATCCTGGACCACAATACCTGGAGGTATCCAATTCCCACAAGGTTAAATCTCAAATTCTTAGAGGCCCTTAGAATTATACCTAAACTGCTGTTTCATCATCTCCGTAGTATTGTTTCCTTTCCAGTATCACTTGGGAGTGACAAGGTTGTAACTCTTCAGAAAGAGAACCACTCCCCACCCCCACCCCCTGTATTTCATTAGTCAGGGCACCCAACAACACAAGTCACTCATCTCTAATCAGTGCCGCAACAACTACATATGTGGTACTGTGTATAATAGGTCTAAGCTATTTTAAAAAGACTTCACCACAGGATAAAGATATCCTTTTTTAATACCCCTGCTTCCTTCTACTGGGAACCCCATTTCATTTTTCCAGACTGTAGGAAAAACAGCTCCCCTTTTCTCTCTCACAAGTGCCTGTCAACTCTGGCGTTTCCACACCCAGTCTGAAGTCTGAAATCATACCAGGATTTGAACTTAAGACTGTCATAAATGGTTGTCTCAAGCTTCAGAGATTTGTGCAGAAGGCCCTGTACTGGTCCTAAAGAACAAAAGTTAGTTTCCCTCCAAAGATGTAAGTTTTTGAGGACAATATTTTTTATTAATCCCTTGAACCTCATGATTTTCTTGTTACAGTGACTTCTCCAATGACATCAAAGTGACTTAAGAGTCCCTTGGGGAATTACGATACTTTTTTCTTTCTATCTCGAAAGAATACCTCTCACACGAGAGGGATTTGATAGAAAAAGGAGCAGAAGGGAATAGGCTTCTAGGGCTTGACAGAACCCTGTGAATTAGGTACAGGAGCTGGGTGGTGTAGCTTCAGACCCTTGAAAAGCATTACGTCATTGGCTCTGGGCTTCCCTAACATGAGACAAGGTGCAGGAGGCATGCCAGCAATCTTGTCAGAAAAACCTGGCTAAACATCTCCAGCCTCCTGCTCCTGAGATGTTATCGGTGGAGTTGTCAAGCCAAGTGCTTACCCATGACTACGTGTTCCCAATTTAATGTCCCGTTCCTATCACAGGTTTAAAAATTCCCAAAAATTGTTTCCGAAGGCCATCAGGTAAGTCAGTGACATTTAACAGAGTTTACACTCAGCTCCTTCCTAATCTCACCCTAAGGCCACTGTCACCACAAGAATATATAGCTGTGCAACAGTTTAGGGTTTAGGAAGATGGGCCTTCCCTCACTTCACCCCACCTCACCCCACCCCCATTGCCTTGCAGAGCGCTGTGGAGACTAGCTGCTGTGTCCTCAGTGGGACCAGGCTAACTGAAGCGCGCTGGGGCCCTGGAATGGCCAACGCCTTTCAACGGCCCCAACAGGGTTTCCCCGTTCCAACCACTAAGGGTGTCTGGGATTGGCTGGGACTACTAGTGCCTCCTGCCAAGGGAAGAGCCAATGGCTGGCCTCCCAGTGGGCTCCGAGCATGCGCACATAGGCGCGAGAGCGAGTGTCTGTTTATCAGTGCAGTTGGTCGTCAAGCTCAGTGCAAGCTGGTGGGAGTGGTCATCGCTCCATGCAGCTTATAGGACCCTCTCGCAGGGTTTTGAGATCAGGTCTTGAGTTTGAGCACTCTGCTTGGGTGTGAGGCTGGCCCCAGCCTCTTCCTACAGTCTCGTAGTCTTTGAAGGACTTGGGGCATCAGGGATGCTGCAGAATTGGGGTGTTGGGGGGAGGAGGGGTGCTGCTCAAGCCTCGCCACTGAGTCTGTCCTGTGTCCTGTTGTGGGGGTCCTCTTACCAGCCTGCCTTACCTAGCTCAGAAGGCTATGCTAGGGCGTCTGCCACCTTGTTTCTGGGTCCTCTTCCATCTCTCCTGACTAGATGTTCTATTGTGTTCTTTCACCAGCCTTCTCTAACCAAGCCTCATTTACTGCATATCTTTGATACTGGTCACTCTTTTAAGCCCAGAGACCTTTTGTGAAATGGACAGAGCTATACCCACTGCTTTTTTTTAAACATTTTTATGTGTGGATTTCACAACATGCACCCCGGTCACCCTCACTTCCTGGTCCTCCCAGCTCACACACCCACACCCACACACACACCCGCGCCTTTATGGCCCCAAACGAAAGAAAAGTCCAATTTGTACTATGCATATACTCACTGGAGCATGGTCAAATTCCCAGTGACCGGGCCCTTAAAGAAAACTGAGTCTTTCCCCATTGGTCCCCCTGCCAGAACGTATACATTTGATAAGTACCATGTCTCTAACCATGTTTTAACCTGCACATGTCTTCATTGGCTATAGTCTTAGTAAACATTCTCAGTTAAGCCATTCTTTGTGGCTTAACTCACAATGATAGAATGGTTGAGTTCTTCGAACACCAAACTCATGACATACAAACTATAAAATTGAACCACTGATAAGTTTCACACCCTCAAAGACAATTGAGTTGTGTTTCTTACACAACTAGTTACACTTAGAGTTATAGTTTCCTAGTCTAGAGAGGGGGCAGTCCAGACAGTGGGAATTTCATTGATAAGAAATGTTATTTTTCTTCTTACAATTTCTGTCTTCTACCATGTAAGTGTGTTAAAGCTATTTTCAGTTTCAAGTGAGACACTGTGTGGTTGGTCAAGACGAGAGCCCCTGGATGACGTAAGAGAACCCTCTCTGCCTTCTGACCTTCCTGTTCTGTGATTTTTGCAAGAGTTGGAAAGGAGGCAGCCGACGCTGGCAGTGTGAAGCAGTGTATGAAAAGGCTTCTTGGTGGTTCCGACCATGGTTTGGGAGGCAGAGAAACCTGACCAATTCCTTATAAGTCTCCAGCTGAGGGAGCGGCCAGCCTGCCTTGTACAACTCGTGCTCGTACGCAAAACAAAGCGTATGAGAGCAAAGCGAATTGAGAGCGGACACTTTGTCACTAAGGGTTTAATCTGCAGTCTTGGCTCCTGATTGTGTTTGGTATTTAGGGTGCTTCCTCAGTTCTATTTGTAGTGTAAGGTCTGGATTCCAAGGTCAGTAGAGTATAGGAAATGTTTGGAAGTGTCTAGAGACTTTGAAAGCAGAAAGGACCAGCTTTCCTCAAAATCTCACCTGTTAAGTGTGTATGTAGCCCTGGGTAAATTCTGAAAAAGCAGAGCCTCTGGGATTGCACCCGCTACTTAAGAACTGTGTGGAGATTATTATCTATCTCATCAAGAAGGAGGGTGATCATTCCTGCCTCCCCATCCTAACTGTAACTTTGGCTTCTGAACCCTGGGTTGAGCTGACCGCCCTATGCCCTCCAGTCACAGGACTCCAGGACACCACCTCCTTGTCCCCAGCCAAAAGTCTCATCATCAAAAATCAAGTTGGGCAATGAAGCCCTAGTTGGGAAGCCTATTTTCTCAGGGACCTCTCCCTGACATTCTGCCTCCCAACAGGGAGGGTCCCATCATACACCTCCAAGACCATTTATATATGCCCTGCTCTCCTCTCCTCACCTCTGCTCCTGGCTGTAAGCCTAAGGCATACCTTTCTGCTGTGACATTTCCTTTACTTTTATGAACACAGACTCCCAACATACTTTGGCAATATGGAGCTCACTATCACCGTAAAGGGGTTGCCCTTTCCTGGCAAGGTTGCTCACAGTCAAATGTCTGATCTTTGGGGGCCTGCTTCTCTGTTATACACTCCCTGGCACTCTTGGGAACCCTCTCAAGCTACAATCTGTTCCCTCATGTCCCCAAAAGGGTCTACTGACAGGTGTGTTAAGTCTGAGAGGGACCTCCCCCCCACTTTCAAAATGGGGTTTCAGGTATCAGGACCTAGAACTCCTTAGATTAAACTGTCAGTGTCTTCAATGGACCCTGGGAGGCCCACTCTCAGTTGGAGGCTCAGCGTCTTCGCCTCAGCTGGGTGTGCTGAGTAGCTTGCTCTGTTCTGTCTTTGTAGCAAGTGTGAATATAGAAGTGATAATTAATGAGACTGGAGAATATTTCAGCCTCCCCCCCCCTTTTTTTTTTGCTTACTAGTAAACCTAATTTAGTCACAAATGTCAGGAACTTAGAGGTCATTATGATTGGAGATTTAAAAAAAAAACTTGTAAAAGAGAACACACGGAGGAAAAGGAAAATCTTTAAAGGGATAGTTCTCAAATGGTAAACATAAGGTGGCATGAAAGGCGGAGAGAGCCACGTATTGATTTTCTGACATTGTAAGTGGCTGGGTTTTTCTTTCAAAAAAGACTGGGACTAGGTAATTTTTTATGCATTTGATAATATGCTGCTTAAGAAGAGATATACTTCAAATAAAATGCTTCTGAAGTATTGAAAACAAAAGTGAACAAGAGCAAATATATGTGTACCCACACATACAATAAAATGGGGCTATTACTCTAAGATGAGGAAATCATATCCAAAATGTACATACATAAAAGCCTATTAGATATCTGAATCACCCAAAAACTATGTTTAAATTCAAAGAGAACTTCATTTTTTTAAGAGAATTCAATGAGTGACTCAAAAATCCTCCTTATAAAATATCTTATTGGCATTTCAAAACCAGAATATTAACATCACATGGTGAAAGCCAATGTCTCACCCAGCTGAGAATTTCACTGTGACCTCTGACCTCACCAGATAATGCCGAAGTCCTTCCAGAAAGCAACATATGATAGGGCTGGGAGCTCCGGACCATCCTTGGGAATACAAAAGCCAGAGTCCTGTAGTTGGCACAAGAAGGCTGAGAATTCTCAGTCTTCAGCTTGTCAGAGAACTGGTGTGTCAGGTGGGCTGCAGAGAAGCTGCCTCTGCCAGGAGAAAGATGAGGGCGAGAGGCATTTGCTGGAAGCTCTGGCTGGTAGTAAATTCAGCAACTGAAGAGCTAGAAAATATGGAGGACTCATTTTTCTCTCCTCCAGAGGGGGGCCATGCAGAAAGAAAGGCAAATGAATAAGCTGGAGGGTGTGCAATGTTTGATAAGCAGGTGCAGTTACTGAAGGTGCCACTTCCGCTCAAAGATATCATTTTGTCAGTAACAGTTATTAGAGGAGCCTTTTCTATAAGACAGTATCAGCTTCAGAACTTGAACTTAAAGCACTAAGAACTGATTAACCCCACCCACCCATACACACCCATCTCTGAACACAGTTTCTGACTCAAACTCAAGTTTCTCAAATGTAGCTGAAGAGCCCAGTTGGAGCATTAATCATCACCCAGACCCCACTTCCCATTCCTTGTCTGTCTGGTGTATTATTACTGTGTGTATGAATCACCTCTCTGTCAATACCTTGATAGCATACACAGGTACATACATACCCACATGCCCACACAGACACTAAAACATTTCAGCAAAAAGTATATAAACTTTGTAAGTTAAATAATGAAATATGGCTGCTTCCATTTGAAGAATGCATGTGTTATTGTGGAATAGTGAGGAGAGGTGGCTGACATAAGACGGGCTTCATCCATGTGTCTTGCCTGTAATTGGAGCCATCAGAATGGTTCTTGAATGGGTGCCCTACCCAACTTCATGACCCTGGAAGTCCCGGGGCGGGGAAACATTGTCAGGGGGTTTATAGTTATTGAAGACCACAGAGTCTCCCAAGTTAGGTAGGGAGGATGCATATTCCAGAGGATGACAGAGAAGGGTGAAAACCATTAGCAGGGGAAAAGTCTTGGGGCTATATTCTGTAGACAGGCAGGATGTTTGGAGGAGACAATAATAAGCAACACATACACAAGATGGTTGTTCTAATGTAGGAGTATCTGGTGGAGTCATGGGAGAGAAAGTTGGAGGCATCTTCCAGAAAGAAGTGGGGTGAGACTTAATGAGTAGAAGTCAGAAAAGTGACTTTTTTTTGGGGGGGGCAAGTCTTCCTGTCACCGGGAATGGTGCGCATGGAAGATAAGGCAGAGCACTTTCAGTGAAATAGATTTCTTATAGAGGTAGCACTATGTCTGGGGACTAAAGTTAGAGGAAGATGTAAAAGCTTTTAACACATTCTACAAAAAAAAAAAAAAAAAAGTATTCTGATAGAGTGGATACCTCTTCATCTCTTGGACCCTAGCATAAGCACTGATCTCCAGCCTTGGAAAGGGCAGAGAGGAGCAAAAATGCAGGCACACATATTCAATAGCATATATACAGAAAAGTTTGTAAGCTGAAAAGAAAAAAAAATGTTGAAGGTTTAACAGTACAGAGGTGTGGAAATGTGATTGCTCAAAAGCAAGGTGGGGTATTGGGATAAGGAGACCAGCTGGGAGGCAGAAAGCAGAACAGCAAAGGGATAAAACGGGCTGGATCTTCTGAAGATGCTATGCCCATTGGGCAAAGGAATAAGAATGCCATGATTGAGAATGTGATGAGGAAAGAAAGGAGTAGAGAGCAACACAACAGGCCACCAACATGCCAGATGCAGGAAGGATCTGACTTACTGGTAGCTTTTCTGATGTCCAGGCTGGCTCTCTGGTCACTGCAACCCTTCCTTTTCCTTCTGTATCAGTTCCAAGACAGGCTTGAGAAGTGGAAGCACAGTGAAGGCCATGTTCCGAGGATCTGACTGAAGAGACTGAAAAGAGACAGAGGACTTTTTTTTTTTTTTTTTTTTTTTGCTCCAGGAGCAGCTGGGTAACATTGGGAGAGAGTCTTAAAAATCTCTGTGTCCCATTTTCCTCAACTGTAAAATGAAGATGCAGTAGCAATACCGAGTCCCTAAGGATGCTGGACAGGTAAAAACAAGTTTCATAGGTTGTCCCGCCCCGAGGGACTCAGTTATTCGTGGGGGCGAAGGGGGTCAATCCTGAAAAAGATGGGGGAGAGAGAGAAAGGACACAAGCAGACGGTTGCCGGTCAAGTGTCAGCTTTATTGAACTTTGGTGTTTCTTTTAAAACGTGGTTTTGGCAGGGTGGGGGAGAGGGGCGAGAAAGGGAAGTAGTAGTGGAAAAATACCAAGGTGGTCACGGATGTGTCCCAAAGCAAACAGTTTCAGGAACAATGGGTTGTAAGAAGCTATGGCCTGCTGGTGCCCAGTGCTTATCTGGCAGGTCAGGCCCTTAGGAAGGGTCCCAGGGCTTTGTTCCCAACAATAGGTGAAGACTGCAAGAGTTAACTGATCCCTGGCTATCAATGTTGATAACATTGTTCCTCAATCCAGGCACTTAGTTCTCCTAGCCACAATCCTGGTACCCATTGTGATGTCATATACTTTCAAAGACCCCATTGTGGCTTTTCTTACTTCCTGGAGGGAAGACGACTGGGAATAAAGGACCTAAAGACAGGTGTCAGTGGGTTTTGGAGGTGTTTGTGTTCAGTACTGAGACTGAGAAGCTCCCCTCCACTGTGGAAGACCACCTGGACAACTCAGCCCTCCTCTTGCTTCTCTCGGTTATAGTGCACCAGAGCTGTCGGTATCACCTCTAGGACTAACTTGGACCTTCTTTTCAAGGCTGTCCTAAAGGCCAGCTATGCAATAGGGAAGTCTATCTGGGGTGTTTTCATGACCCATTAGCTGGCTGCCCTCTTGCTTGTGGGTGCTCACTAAAGCCTGGGCCATCCTCTGCCTTCCGCTTGTTAAAATCTTGCTGCTGTCCTGATTTTTCTACAGGGTTCAGATGGCTCATGTCAAAGATATGAAAAAGGCTGAGCTTGAAGTTATCCTGGTATTTCACTTTAGGTAGGAATTTCTTCATCCTCCCCCTTGAAGAGAGCCCTGAATGATTAGAGTTCCTCTTGTGTGGCACAGGGTCCCTGCTTGCTGGGGAGACATTGGAAGATGAGAGGGATTGGTCTATAGGACCACTTCAGGTATTTATAATGAGACACAATACGGTTTGTTCACTGTAGTTTGTGCTGTTTTGTTTTTTTTTTTTTCCAAAGAGGAAATTGGGAAGTCTTGCAACCAGGCCAAAGAGAAGGGTCTGGGTACACTGGTGTTCTCACTCACCTCTGTCAATTCTTATTCTTGGAAAAACCTCTTCCTTTCCTTCAGAGGATGTCCAAAGAATTGGTAGAGGATCTGGAAGGTGTCCTTGGTGGGTAACACAGATTGGAGACCCATTGCAGGGACTCCAGAGGAGACTTTAGTCAACTTTTGAAGAGTCTACAATAAGAAACTGTTCCACATAAGGAATGAGAGATGGATGCCTAAGGCTGTGCAGTGCGAGAGGTCAAGAGAGGGAGACACAGGAGAGGCAGTGGTAGCTACAAAAGTGGAGATGTAGGAGCTCTTCAAGGTTGGTAGCACAATGCCCACAGGACAGCAGTTTTTAAAGGTTGGCTGGATGAATGAACGTATATCTGAATGGATGAATGAATGGATGGATGGATGAATGAATGAATGGGGGTGGCTAGTGAAAGTGTCTCAAGACCTACCCAATCCAATGCCCCTCATTTAATAAAGTTCTCCTCCCTGGACCCCTGCCAAAGGCACTGCAATGAACTCTTCACACCCACCCAGCTGCCACCCCAAACCTGAAACCTCTAAAGACCCCAGAGTAAGACGGGATCTCAGCCTTCCTGACATGGCAACTTTGGAAACCTTGAGAAGATTTGGAGGTCCATACACACACCAGACTCCAGGGTTGTGTCTCATCTCTTTTGATCCCTGGTGTCTCCTCAAAGTTATGGAGCATATAATCATCAATATTTCTCGGGCTAGAAGGCAGCAAGTTAGCTGGCTTTGCCACAGTACCCTCCTTGTACCTTACATGTAACTTCAGATGCTTCTGCTGTTCTGAAGGGTGGGAGTCACGAGGTAGCCAAGCCGAAGACAGCCCTGCTCTGCCTAGATCACAGGGTTGATGGCAGATGCCACCAAGAGGTGGGGTATCACACTAAGTTGTGCATCGGCTCCTTGCTCCAAGCTCCAGCAATTCCCAATTCTCTCACACTTCGCATTCATGGCTGTTCTTTCCTGGCCATGTCCTCTTGTTGTCGTTGTTCCTGGTTGAAATACTGGAGGTGAAATTCTAACCTCCCCAGGAAGCTTTGTCTATAGCCTTATGAAAAAACTGCTCCCATACACTACCAATGCAGCAGCAGGCGAGGTCTTCCTGGATGGACAAGCTGCAAACAAGATGGCCTTACCCTTACATGAGAGAATACTTGCCTGGCATGCTCCAACCTTAGCAGGAGACACTCATGTGACAGCAGGTCAATGACAGTGTAGTTACTGACCATGATAACACATTGTCTTATTTCAACTAAACATCATTACCACCAACTTGTGCAAATCTATTCAGTAATCCTCGCTTTCTATTGTTCAATTTTAATATATTATTAATGACTACTGCAAGCAGATGAACATTGTATGTAATGTTCTCTAGAAGAAAGTTTCAGAGAACCTGAGTGAAATCCCTGGAAACCCTCCTGGAAGGATGGGAG
>NW_026585691.1:5030650-5090945 GCF_907164565.1 Psammomys obesus | reverse complement strand
GACAAGTTACAGTAGGAAAATGGCATCGTGATGTCATGAGTCCCAGATACCCCTTACAGTTGTTGTGTTTCGGTGCAGAATCGGGATTTTTCTCGGGCATCGAACTCTCAGGAGGCAGAATTTTTGATCAAGTACCATCCTCTTGGCCCTGTTGATAAATTCACTGACCGCCAAAGCTAAGGACCCATGCTGGATGGCTGAGTTGGAGATTGTGGAACAAGAGATTTGTGCCCCATGGTTGCTGCCATGATTAGCACTGATTAAAATGTAACAGCTTTCTCCAAATTGATGTCAAGTCTTGAGAAACTATGAAACTTTAAGAAATAACTTAAAAGTGGAGACCCACTCTTACCTGCTTCCAAAATGTCCTAGGAGACTCGTGCAACCAATAGCATGTTTCTCTCACCAGATGGACCTATAGATTAAGGGAGAGAAGTCTTAAAAGAGTAATAGCTTGTGTTCCCAGTTGATGTTCAAAAGAATGCCAGAAGTAATTAATGGAGAAAGCATTGTCTTTTTCACGTATGGTGTTGGGACAGCTCAGTTGGACAGTCACTTAGGACAAAGAGGAACTGGACTATTCACATTCATCACGTACAAAATTCAAGGTGCATCTATGTTAATGGCTATAAGCATTGAAACCATTTCCAGCATCCTGGAAATCTTTAATCTTAGATTTGCCTGTGGTTTCTTAAATATGATACCAAAGCCCAAATGATAAAAAAGAAAAATTAACATCAAACTTTAAGTTTTGTGTGTCTCTGGACATCCTGAAAAGACAATGCCTACACTGAAATCTTATTTATTTTCTTATCATATGTTTGATAAATCTGGTTCCAAAAGGCATAAAGAACTTCAACATTTCAACAGGAGAAACTTCAAACACTTCTCCAAAGAAGACACACAAGGGACCAAAACCCAATAAAAAATGTGTACCTAGTCTTTAGTCTTTGTTGAAATGCAAATGAAAACCACAGAGAATTATCACATCACACCAGTTAAAACAACTATAACAAAAACAGAAATGGCTGGTGCTTGTGAGGGGTGAGCAAACAGGGGTCCATGCACCCTGGAAGGTAAATGCAAATGGGCAACAAATGTGACAAAAGGCTAGGAAGTGGCTGGAGTGAGTTGAACACAGCATTAGGGTATGATGACCTATGGACTGTTGTCACGAGGCCCTTCCCTCGAAAGCTGAAGGGAGGCATTCAAGCGAAGATGCACATTGAGAGCTGCTGCAGCATCGGTGCCAGTCCAAAGGCGGAAGCAGCACTGCTGTTCATCAGTGAATGATACAGGTAAATAAATATGAAAAAGCTGGCAACCAAACAGAATGGCAGTGCGGAATGGCGATGATACAGGTGAAACTCGGAAGTGTTACAGAAGCCAGATACAAAGGCCATACTGCATGGCTCGACCTTGTGAAATGTGTAACCTAAGCAAATCCGTGGGCACTGGAAGCAGCTCAATAGTAGTAGAAGTGGGTTGATTGGGGAGGGTCATGAAGGACCCTTCAAGTTCTTCAGAGGTTCCCTTTGCAGTGCTGAAAACAGCCTGAACTTTGATAGAGACTGATACTCAAAGCTGTGACTATACTGAATGTCACAATGGTAGCTTTTATGGCATGTAGTTTCCCTCAAAACAAAATACTCGGAGTAAGAAGAGACAAGACAGAGACCTGAGTTTGTTGAAGGAAGGGAAAATATTGCAGACTTTACAAACTGTGGAAGGAACAGTTTCTGGAAATTTCCTGGATAACTAGAAGGCCTGGACTGCTGAGTGGCCGTAACTGCGAGCCACTCCTGTGCTTGGTTCAAATTCCATCCGGCTCTTCAGTCTCCTCCTCCTCTTGCCGCTCAGCCCAGTCCCATGAGGGCGGGACTCCATGAGAGAAGCATGCTGGAAATACTTTGATTGCAGTTGGGTTTAAAATGAGAATCAACTGTCAGCCTGCTCTTGCTGCTTGGATGGCCGTACCCAGCACCACTGTCTAGAAGCCCTAGGCCCCCTAGGGAATTTTAAGGCTTTCATCAGGAGTATCTGTGAGCTTGTTAAGTAGTGTGCAGGTCCCCAGCCTCTGACAATCTCTCAGCCCCAGACTCAAGAAAGTGGCCTCTTCTAGGAGTGTCTATTTTGTGAATTACAGTTGGCTCAAAGGAGCTAGCACAGAAAATCAAATGCTTAAGGGACCTCCTACCTGAAAGAGGATCCCCTCCGCCCCCCACATCCCCATAGAAGATAAGATCCAATTGGCAACTCGGAAGCCTTGGTAGCTGAGAACTGGTTCTATGGAGGGTGTGGCTTCAAAGATGTGGTGACGGCAGTGGGCGTAACCCGTGTGAGGGGAGGAGAACTCTGAGAGAGGCCTAGACTACAGAATGTGAATGAGACTTGTGACTCTGAGTAATGCTTCCCAGGAAGAAGCTGATGCCCTGCCTCTTCGGGGAGGGGGTGCCTGTGGCCTCCAGGTTACAGATTTACTACTTGCCAGCGCAGGCTCAGGCCATCAGAAGCTGGCTTGGTTTCCCACTGCCTTTGAAACCCAGCCTGAAAGCGTCTTCTGTTCATCTCTTCAGTGCTCTCATTGCCTGAGCATGTGCCACAGGGACCCTCTGTGTCTCTGTCCTCCTCCTGTCCCACTGAAGTATTCAATGCCACCACCTCATGCCTTTCCCCGTTGCCCAGTCAGGTCTGGAATCACCTGATGGCTGGCTTCTGACCTTAGTTTTTTGCCCAGGGGTACAAATGGCTCGCGTTCAAATATAATAAAGGATTTGACTTCAGATTTTAACTGTTTTAAGAACTACATGGATCTCTGAGGATTATCTCACAGTGTCTGATATGCCCTTCATATTGGTCCTTGAAATCACGGCTATTGCCTGGGATTTGAGTGTGAGCTAGACTATCCACAGAGGATTGAGGTGGGGGAGGGGTAGTGTCCTGAAACCAGAACCTGAGAAGGTGATATTGAATCTGAGAGGAAGGAGAAATGAACAACAGCAGCCAGCCTTTCGGGAGTCATGTGGTAACTGAATGTTCTTCTCTGAAGGAAGTCAGGAATCAACCATTAATAACAATACCTGATCATTAAGTAGTGATGCAACTTAGATGAGGCCCAAAATGAGATGTGAGGCCAGTTTGAAAGGACAGAGTGTCTGCTAGAGTCATTTCCAGCTCAAATGGGGAGTTTCTAATGGGAGTTGTTTCCTCTCCCCTTTGGTTCTTAGAGAAGAAAGAGGAATGAGGAGCAGGCTGAGAAAGAGTGTCAGATATAAGGTCAAAACTGAAGAGAATAAGGATGGGGCTGGCTGAGTCCTCTGTCCATTTTTAGCACAGTTAAAGAAAATAGAATGTTCTCTTATTGTGTTTTCTTTTCTCTCATCCAACTTCAAACCCATTTTCATCTGCACATTGATTCCCTTTTTGCTTTAAACTCAAGAATGAACACTTATTCTTGGGAGACTAGGATGAAGATGAAGCTTTGATTGCAATGATAAGTTGTTGACATTAGGAGCCACACTTCATCTTGTTGATCCTCCTGATAGCCCATTTTTGAGGCACAGTTTCACCATATTCCATCCCCAGGCTCTGATTAGCCCAAGTCTAAGAAAAGGTCTGAAAAGGTTTTACAGACTTCACAGACTTGAGAAAAAAAAATCAAGTGACTAGGAAACAGTTCCAGTGTTTCCGGATGCAGCATCTCTCAAGCTAGGGATCAGGGTGACACCAAGAGATTGTCAGCATCTTTTGAAACACACATGGAATCATGGCGATCCAAGTGCTTCCTAAATGCCAATAGTAATGACAAGGGCTCAGCCCCGTGGGCCAGAGAGTTGAAGCTGTGGTGAAAGCTGCTGACTTCTTTTCTACATTTATGCTGCACTATAGAGCACACAAAACAGTTCCCTTTCAAAGAGAAGTTAAGGAATCAGTTCACCAAACTAAGATGCAAAAACACGAACAACAATGCAATACAAATAATAAAAATAACCATGTATTAGTTTTGTTGCTGTGATAATAGATCATAAATAAGGCAACTGGGGAGGGGAGTTTATTTGGGCTTACAGTTCCAGAGGGATAAGAGTCCATCATGGTGGGAAGATAACGGGAGCCAGAGGCTTTGGAAGCTGAATGTTCACGTCTTCAATGGCAAGCAAGCAGAGAGAGAGAGAGAGTAGAGGGAGCAGGGGAGGGAGACTGAGACTGAACTTTGAAAGGACATGAGGCTTTAAGCTCTCAAAGCCTGGCCCCAGTGACAATGCTTCCTCCAGTAAATGTGCACCTCCTGAACCTCCCCAAACAGTGCCACCGGCTGGGAACCAATGGTACAAATGACAGAGCCTATAGGAGACATTTCTCATTCAAACTACCGCAAGAATTTCTTCTGGAGGTCAAAGCCTTAAAATTTCATCTGAGAAGTTGGGAGAATCTCAGTCTTCTTAGAACCCTCCCTCCTCTCAGATAGTCTGAACCTCTCATACCTCACAAAACCTCAGCCCCTAAGGCCAGAGGCCATAACCTCTGCCTGCCTGCCAAAAGCAAATCCTCTTTCCCTGACACTCTGCAGTGCTTTAGAAAATGAACTCATACTAGAATGTCTTTAGGGAAATGATTGTATACTTTCAAAAGCGAGAACCTATGGTGGCCAGGTATTTCCTGAGTCTGGGATCAAAGATGAGGGAGACTCTGCCCCTGCTATGTGAGCAGCCTCTAAACAAAAGCTAGTTAGGGACATTTGGCGCTCTCTATCAGCTTCTAGGGAAGAGACTGTAAAAGGGAATCTCTTGGCCCTCTTGAAAGGTATCCTGTCTGTTGCTCAACTATAAGGCCTGCCTCTTAAGATGAGGCAGAAGGGGACAAAAAGTTGGGTGGACCTACCAGGTTAGATTGTCTTCCAGCAGCTGATAGATCTTAAGAGCAGTGAGAAAGAGCCCAGAGGAGGATGGGGAATGAATGATCACTTTGTGGGGGAGGAGGGGCCGCACACATGCACGTGGAGATCAGAAGTTGATATCGGGTGTCGTCTTCAATTGCTCCCCCATATTATGTTCTGAGACAAAGCCTGGAGCTCATTCACTGGTTACAATGACTGGCTAGCAAACTCCAGAGATCTTTCTCTGCTTCACAATGCTGGGACTATAGGCGCACACTGTAGCCCCCAGCTTTTCAGAGTGGGTGCTGGGGAGGGGCAGTTGGGTCCTTAATGCTGGCACCACAAGCACTTGGCCAGCTGAGAGATGTCTCCACCTCCACATATAGTCACTTTTGATCCACTGGAACAGCGCATGGGGAACGGGAGAGAGAGCTTGTCCCATGGGAAATACTAAGGATGTGCTTATCTTAGCTGCTCCTCCTCCCCCACAAACTCACCCCAAGGTCCCGCCCCTCTCACTGAAGAGAAAACAACAGCAACAAAAACAAGGTTACAAAATAATTGATCAAACCAGAAAACACCAGAGAAATAGATGAGATATACAAATAACAAGAGACAGTTACAAATGTGTAGCCAGCAAATAGGGGCAAGAAATAAATGGGGGGGGGGGGGGAAGAACCCTCCAGAATGAGATGAAGTGATGCTAAAATTGAAGAGCAAAGTAGTCCCTGAAAGAAGGACAAAAGCAAGAATAAGGAGAAAGTAATGCCAGGGTCAGGAAAAGCCTCAGCAGGGGAGCAGGTCTTGTCTCTATTTGTCTTTCTGCTCTCTGCCCAGTCCCTCTGCACCCTTCTGCTTTAACGGCTCAATTGGCAAACATTGAGACAGCGACTCAGCAGGGAGTAAGGCCAGAAACAAAGAGGGGAAGACCAATGAGCCCGAAGCCCTGCTTTTCTGTCTCCTGCTTAAGAACTTTGCAGAATCGTGTATTTGAGAGTGTCCACCTGTGGTGGGGATCACCACGCATCCACACTTGTGTTGTCCGTGTTGCTCTGTCCGCCCTCATATCACAGAGAGATTGGTGTCAGTCATCCAACATTGGGGTCTGCTGCTGCCGGTTGGCTGAGACATAGAGACTGTTTTAGGAGTCGGAGAGGTGGGTAATGGCAAAAGATTCAGACCCTTGCTAAGTCTCTGGCTTGACCAAAAGTATAAGGTGGATGCTTTTGGATTGCTGGGCCAGAGGCCCTGTCTTCATACATGAGCAGATATTATAGGAGGAGGGATGGTGTCTCCTCTGCCTCTCTGGCATCAGCATCTAGGCAGAGAATTCATGAATGCAAATGGGGTTCATTAGCAAAATTGAATAAAAAGGGTTTCACCACCAAAGCACAGGTCCTGGTCCCATCTTCTGTGGAACTTGTCCCCTTTGTTGTTGATGGCATCTCTTGGCTTCCATTGACAGCTTTTCCCACAACATGCCCTAGAGTCTATGAAGGCCAAGTGCTATATGCCAGGGGCATCTTATGATGTCAGCAGTTTCCAGAGCAGGCTTCTTTGGAGGACCCTGCTCCACTAGTTGGCCTGACATAACTCCTCCTGACCTAGCAGGTTCCCAGTCTCCTTCACAAGAGGCTACCTAACTAAAAATCACGGGACAACCCTTCCCATGCTTTCCTTCCCTGGTTGCTGCTTGAGGGAGGGTTGGGATTCATGCTTTTCCTGCTACCACAGGGATATGTCTGGAATGACTCCAGAATCTTGGAGAGGGGTTCTCACTCTTCTTCATTTTCTATATACTACTCCTTCCTATTGTTGGCATGGTTCGGCCATAGATAGATGGGCTTTTTCTCTTGAGCTTCTATGAAGTGTGGCTTATTCCCTGCTTGTCCCATGTTTCTCATCAATGCTAAAGCACTTCCCAAGGCCTCCATTTACTCAGCAAGTGCCTTCATGTTTTTGCCTTGGCTTCCCTTGCGAAAGCCCTGTAGTCTTGCCAACCATAACACACCAAGGTAGAAAAGACCCACCATCCCTCATTTTGACATTCAGCCTTACTGCCCAAGGAGAGCATGATGGCCAATGAGAATGTTGCCTGGGTCTCCAGGGATCTACATTGTCCTTTTTCAGGAAGAGGGAAAACAGAAATGGATGGACTGTGGGCAATTTTCCATGCCTGATTTGGGTATGCCAAACTATATCCCTAGAGCATGGTTGGAGGCCCCCACACCCTGAGCTGCTAGACATTAAATGTGTAACAAGGCTTTCTTGCTCTTTTACCTCCCCTTTGATCTGGTTCTTCCATGCTCATCTGGGGTGTCTACTCTTCCTACCCATAATACCTGCTTGAAGCTTTCTTGGAAGAGATCAGATACTTGGTATTAGGCAGAGCCCCGTGGTTTTGAGTTTTGTCTGCCATCTGCATCCTGGTATAGGGCAGGGTGGGTCGCCCAAGGTTAGACTGGGTCACCCAAGGTCAGACTGGACCCCCACATTCTCCTTTGTCAGAGAAAAGGAGCTGGCATCTCCTTTGAAGTCCCCAGCTCATGGTTAGGTTTCGAGGCTCATGTTCTGCTTTGGAAAATGCAACTTCTTTGACAGGTAGCATCTTTAGACACCTGGCCTTGGACAGGGTCTGCTGTAGACCTCTCTGGAGTGTGCTTGTCTCTGCTGGCTCCACTGTGATATCTTTGAATAATCTGTTTTGAGCCCAGAGTCTTCGTGTCCTAGCTCTTTCTCTCTTGAAACAACCTCTGGTTATTCTTTAGGAGATCATCCCACAGTGTTCACCGAGGGGGGGGGAGGCCTGGATTTAGCTGATGATCTTCACTTTTGTGTTTGTTTATTCTCCTAAACCATTTCCCAAGAAAGGCTGCAGTGACATATCAGAGCGGCCTGACTTTTCCTACCGGAGAAAAGGCTTAATGTCTGACATATGAATGGCTTTTGGTCGTTGTGAGAGTAAGGCTCTGTCAATATTGTATGTGTGTGTATGAGTGAGTATGTGTGTGTGTACTTGTGTGCATGTGTGTGCATGTGAGTGTGTGTACATGTGTGTATGAATGTACACGTGTGTATGTGTGTGTGTGTGTGTGTGTGTGTGTGTGTGTGTGTGTGTGTGAAAGAGGAGGCCAAGTGTTGCTGTGTACTTTAAATGAGGTTCAATTGCATCTTTCCAGGCCTATAAGCCCAGGGACACATGTGTCAACTGCCATGCCTGACAACCCTAGCAGAGGTCAGGGTCATTTTGGACTATGTAAAGCAGGGACAGAATTACAAACATGCTTTCACATTCCTTCATTAAAAGGCA
Source organism: Psammomys obesus (assembly GCF_907164565.1). Classification (NCBI taxonomy): domain Eukaryota; kingdom Metazoa; phylum Chordata; class Mammalia; order Rodentia; family Muridae; genus Psammomys; species Psammomys obesus. The sequence continues at coordinate 5,082,762 of NW_026585691.1, read as the reverse complement.
CATTAGGGTCAAGGGTACAAACCGTCCCTTACCCTATCTTACTCTGTCCCCTGCCTTTTCTATGGACCACAAAGTTGGGCCTTTCTTCTCAACCTTCTCCTCAGGTCATTCTTGGTTTTCCTAAATGAAGGTCAGATGGGGAGGCAAATATTGATAATAAGGCTGTCAAGTACTCTCCCAAAAAAGGAGAAAATGAAAGTCAGAAAACAATCTGTTTTAACCTAATGTCAGCAGAAAATCTTCTAGAAAGAAAGAAAATGTGTATATATTTAGAGTCATCTCCAGGCCACTAGTGCTCCATAGGACATAGGTGGACCCCGGGACAATGGGCTTTGTCCTTGGGGTTCTGGCATGGCGATAGAAGCCTAACTATTACAGTCAAATTAATGGTAGGGAATAAACCGTTTTCCTGGCTTCATCTTCTGTGAGGACAGCCCTAGGACACAGGGTGCTGTTGTGAGACCTTTGGGGACCTGCTATTTCAGGGGCTGTTGGGAAGGGTCAGGCTTCTGAAAGGGTCCAGTCTTGTGTTGCATCTGTCTTGTGACCTACTTACACATGGTCAGGGACTAGGCAGTGCCCACAGGAGGCCCTCTAAAAATCAAGATAACAGTCTAGACTACTGGGCCAGTAACACCACCTGGGGCTGATATCCCCCGTTCCTGTGGAGAGCCTGGAAGATATCAGCACTCCCTTAGCTTGGCTTGAGTTTCCCAACACAGCTGGAGTGGATGGGTTCCCAGAGGGGGAGGTGCAGGGGCGGGCGAAACGGGTTTCTCCTCAAGTAGATCAGTAAATCGCCTCTTAGGGCTTCTTTCCTTGACTCCTTATCTGAATCTCTGTAGCACCCCCTAGTTAGTACCTGTAAAGAGGAAATGATCCACGAAACCACATCTGTCTGCTTGCATGCATTATCATCGAGAAACAATGAGCTGAGCAAGGAAAGGGCTTTTTTAGAGTGGCATTTGGAAACAAGAAGAAAATAAAGGATTATCTGTGGAGCAGGTTGGGGGTGGGGGTGTTCTTGGAAGGGTTTGTGCTCGGGTGACACTGTTCAGATGTGAAGGCTTCCGTTGCAGGAGAGGTTCTCAAACCAATCCTCTGCGCAGGAAACCCATTCACTACAGCAGGGGAGACAAAGGCCCAGACATCAGAATGAGAGAAATTGTCAAGAGTCGTCTGTTCCTCTGACTCTTAGAGCAATTGCAGAAGTCAGTTGAGCATCCTGAGAGCCAGCCGGGTTAGTCCTAGAGTAGACTTCATGAACAAATGAAAATTTAAAAGATAAATTATGGGAACTCAATAGCTCATTTTAATACTGAAAAAAATAAAGGTAAGCAAGGACTTTTGGGTTGCAGAAAAGGCCTTCAAACACAGAGCCCGCTCCTACTCCCCTGAAGCTGCCTCGATCCCATGCAGCCCTCTGTGCCTCTCTAAGAAGTTCAGATTCTCAGGGGGACTTCCACACAACTCCCAGGTCCCTCTTCACCAGGTCCTGTTTTGGGGACCTGCCACTATTCACTGCAGAATTCTGTTGTGTCTAGAATGCCCTCCCCCACCCCAACAAAATGCCCCACTTCATTCTACAACTTGTTCTAGGCCGTGTGAGGAAACCCTAAATATAAGCATTGGTTTTACTCCCTGTAAACCAACCTTCTGATTCATGTAGTGTTCTCCCAGCAGGGAAAAACCAGTCCCAAGTTATCATTTTAGACTATGGCACACACACACACACACACACACACACACACACACACACAGGTCTTTGAGCTACTCTCATGAGATGTGCCGATGGCCTGGGCCTGCAGTTTTCCTCTCATTCTTTGGGGAGGGAAGCTGTTTATGCTTTGACTTTTGACATCACTGAATCATAAGTACAATATAGGATCCAACCAGAAAGCTTTAAGGTTTGGCCATATTCTTTGAAAAGATGACCATAGGTTTATTGAAATATTCCTAAAATTCCTAGAAGCCTGCCCTCTACTGCTCAAAGGTTTCGAGATCTGTGTCCCCGCCTCTTACCTCCCGTTTTGATGCTATTTCATTCTTCACAGCCATCTCTCCAGTGCCCAAAGCCTTTGAGTTAGTCTCATACTCTGTTACCAAAACTGACTCTCACCCTCTTTTTAGGGAAGGGACCAGATAACTAAAGTGAAACACATTTCCTGTTCTCTGAGCGTCTGCCTCCCCAAGCTCTCCCACGTCCTGCCCAAGAGAGTTTGGTGCTCAGAAGCCAGGCCTGAAGTATGCAGGAGCCTGAGAATGACACCAGGGCAAATGAAAATGACTGCACTTCTCAGATCCCTGGCTAAGAGTGTACCTTTGGGGTCCTCGCTCTCTCTGCTATGGTATCTGACACTCTACAAGGAAAGAAATTTGCTGGTTAACATGGCATGCCTGGACTTGTGAACTGCTTGTGATCCTTTTTTTATGAAATAAGGAAGCTTGTTGGTTTGTCTGGTTCCTTAGACCTTCCGGATCACCATAATGAGCTATTTTCATGTCCCCACTGCAGGGTTTTCACTCTGCTTACTTCTCCTTGAGAAAAAAAAAACACTCTCAGCTGCCCTTTGGGGGGTGGAGGGAAGGCCAGAGTCTACCCTAAAAGCTGGCATTGATGTGGCAAGAGTCCGTTATCTTTCATCCACAGCCACACTCAAATGTTCTATCTCCATGCTGGTGTGCATGTGACAGACCCATAGCAATTGGGAGGGTGACCTTCGTGGCTTTGGTTACAAGCATTTTAGTCATTGAGATTGTGTTTGAAGTGTCTGCTTTATCCACGGACTCTCCATGCTGTCACGCTGTCCCTTTGCAAGCAAGTAAGCATCTGCTTGCTCTCTGGGCTCTGCAGCAAGCAGCACTCACTGAGATCTGGGCAGAAGTTCTGTCTTTTTAACATTTTGAAAAATACCTCTCCTTGGTCCTTTGGAATCCAATAATAAGGTTCTTTCTTTTTTTTTTTTTTTTTTTTTCTCTTTCAAAATTATTCTTGGTGCCAAAGTAGGGACATTCTAACGATTGTATGATACCATTGATTGGAAATAGCTCCAGAACCTTCCACTTCTGAGTGTGGATCTAAGCCATTCACTTTGCTGACTCACCCCAGGGATGGCTGAAGGTGAGAACTTACTTAGCCTGTCATAACCAACATGTCTTTGGGGCAACACTGAGACCTCTCAGGAGCCCAAACGAGAGTGACAGGCTTGAACTGCCTTGTTTTGTTTCATACTCTTCTTCTTGATTTTGCTTTTTAAAAAATTTTCCCAAGGATCAAAGAGGTCAGCACCAGAAACAGGTTAGCTTTTCATTACTCTGGTCACAACTGGTCAGAGAGAAAGCCGTGTGCGGACTGGTTGGTTGGTCAAGTGGTAGGCTTAGGACAAAGGTCTCTTTTCCTTCAGATTTTGCCACTTTGCTGGAAGAGCGAAACAGTCTCCTAAACATTTTGATCTTCTGTTTGTTTCCTCATGGGCAAGCTGGGAATAGCTCTTTAACTATTCAGTAGAAGGGTGTGCAGCCTCTAGTGCTGATTGCTGAGGCCCTTCTGGCCCAAGGGACTGGCTTGGGCCTGCACTCCTTGCCTCTGGTGAGTGGCTGATGCTAACATTCCTGCTTCTCATGCTTGTACTAATTTCTTCAGTGTTCTCCATAAAGTTTTATTGGAAGACAGTCCTACACAAGCCTCTTCATTAGGTTGTTTGGGGGCTCTGAGCAGTGGACCGAGGAACCCTCTGGCTCATGGAAACCTGTCCCGTCCCTCGGGACTTAGTTATTCGTGGGGGTGAAGGGGGTCAATCCTGAAAAAGATGGGGGAGAGAGAGAAAGGACACAAGCAGACGGTTGCCGGTCAAGTGTCCCCTTTATTGAACTTTGGTGTTTCTTTTAAAATGTGGTTTTGGCAGGGCGGGGGAGAGGGGCAAGAAAGGGAAGTAGTAGTGGAAAAATACCAAGACCCTTGGTGGGAAGTTCCCAAGGCTAAGAAGGTGGGTTAAAGAGTTACAAGGCCCGAAGATAACATCGGTGGTCACGGATGTGTCCCAAAGCAAACAGTTTTGGGAACAATGGGTTGTAAGAAGCTATGGCCTGCTGGCGCCCAGTGCTTATCTGGCAGGTCAGGCCCTTAGGAAGGGTCCCAGGGCTTTGTTCCCAACAGAAACCAAACTATTTGCTACCTGGCCCTGGAGAGAGAAGGTTTGCCTATCTAGGGTAGATGGTGGTAAGGGCTATGAAGGAAAATGAAGCAGGGAGGTGAGATGGGGTAGACAGAGAGCAGGAAGGCTGCATCTTGCCATAAGCCACCAAGATACTTCTCATTTAGAGAACAGCTTTCGAGCAAATCCTGCCAAAGGCTGTCATGTCAAGCACAGCCAATCCACCACATCAGCCAGGTGACTGTTGCTAACTCTTGATTTAAATGGTGGAGCAGTTGATCTCAGGCATTTTGGAAACTCCAGAATTCCTTTGTGGGGAAGATAGCCCAGTCCCTGACGTGGTTTTCTGTGTCTCCCGGATGGCTTTGGGTTAAATTTGCATGGCAAGGGTGAAGTCCCTGGGAAAGAAGGGGTGCTTCTGGCTTTCTGACAGTCAGGTCCGGCTCACACCACGTCTGGCTTCCTTGCTAGAGCTGCAGCACCTGGGGCAGAGGATATTATCTTCAAACATAGTGGAAAAAAAAAAGTTGCCCTTGTGGTCCAGCTTGGAGCCAGCAGCTTTGCTGCCAGCTGCCTTTAGATCAGGAGCTAGGAGGCTGTGCTGTGTAGGTACTGCTGGGCTGCGTGTCTGGGCTAGAGCACACAGCTGTCTGGTAATGGCTACTTAGTTTTCTTCAGAGAGCCAACAAAAATCCAAGACCTGAAAAGTCTAGAAAAGTTGCACTAGAAAAGTTGCTGAACCTTTGATTTCCTCAACAGAGATCTCATCACTGTCCTAGAGTGAGCATAAAGTTCCAATGGAACAGGAGTGTGTTCTTATCATGGGATAGAACATGAGAGATTGCATTGGTGCTAGAACCCACTGTTGTAAAGGTCACGTGCACACATGCAAGGCAGACACAGCACACCGGCTCAACTCAGATCAACTGCCTGGCTCCGAGAAGCCCCCCTTCCCTCCCTGCCCTTTAGTGACCTCATCTGTAAAATCAGGGCTGGACCTCCGGTTTTCTTCCAGAGCCCCTCCAAAAACTATAAAATACAGTTCCGTAGGGAATGAATAGAGCACGCTGAGACCCTCCACACACACAGTAAAAGAAAGAGAAGTGAGAGAGAAAAGCGCTTTGGGCACAAGGTTTCTGGATTCCCCAGCATCTATTTTCAATGATGAAGCGTATTCTTTACTCAGGAAGCTCCATTGTGCGGGAGGCAGGGGACTTATCCCAGAAAGGCTGGTGGAGCAGGCGCTGACCCTTTGTAACTTTCCTCGTCCCAGCTCTAGGAGCAGAGGCCAAGGCTGGCAGCTCTGCAGGCCCGTGCCTGGCCCACACCAAGCTATGTCGTCAGTGTCCAAGTTAGAAGAAGCCTTGCCTGTGCTTTTAGACCTGTCCTACCTGTGACGGGCTGTGGAATTCAAGGGGTGGTGGCTGTGTGTGTGTATGTACCCCCCCCACGCACATGAGCACACATCATTGGAAACACAGCTCTCGTGGAAATTCCTGGTGCTGTTGAATACCAGAGGATAGGCATTCTCTGATCTTGTATTTAGCTTTGGTTTGGGTCTTTAGGCACCCCATCCCACCCTCCCGCCTAGCTGCCTCAGAAATGTGATCACACTGGGTTGTGTCAGTGATGATATTCTCTTACCATGCTTTTTTTTTTTTTCTTAATACTTTACAGATTAATACTATTTTGGTTTTAAACACTTTCAAGGTAATTTTGGTATAGAGTGCTGCCTATTATCGCATAAGACCCCCAAGATTTAAGGGAAGGGGCGAGAATGGACAATACTGTGAAGAGAAAGTATAGAACGTGGCCATCAGGGGAGGAGATTGGAGAACTCCAAAGACAGTGAGGAGAGTGCGTGTGCCCACCAAGCTTTTCTGTTCAAGATGCTGAGAGCTCATCAGAAGAGCAGGAAGTGGAAGTGCCTGGTCCCAGGGCCACCACCACCCCTGCTCCATCCAAACTGGGGGGACAAAACACCTTGGGAGGTGGCAGACATTAATGATAACAAATGTCCATAGAGTCTCGTGTAAATGTCAAGACACCAGCAGAAATCCAGAGTAAAAAACAAAATGTCACACATGCCTGCTGCCTGTCATGGACTGTCACCAGGTGCCTTTCCTTCACCTTTGTTTTCTGTCCCCCTCCCACTCACACACACGTAAGCATACTATGTTCTTCCCTCCATTTTAGATGCCAACTTGTTTGGCTCTTTTTTTTGACAGTTATATGCTATTGTATAAAATACTGAATTGTTTGTTGCCCTGCTGCAATCATGACAGTGTCTATGTTGTACACAAACTGTTGTTTGATTTATCTGCAAGTTATGCTATGTCTTTCTAAAGGAGTTTTATGCCATGTGAATTGAAAACAGCTACCCCATAGGTGCTTTTCCTTTATAAAAGAATTTGAAATTATTTCATATAATGTTTGGTCTTTTAATTAAAAGTCACTAAAACCAACTCATTTTTAAATAAATGTGTCTACAACTAGAAGGCAGATAATAGGGACCAGGAACAGAAAGCAGGTAAAGGAGTGTGGTATGGGGGAGAGTGGAACCATCATGATTTCTAAAGACATGTGAGGGAATACATCACCTCCAAATATGAAATACTTTATCAGTCTTTTTAAAGGGAGGTTAAGTAATGTCTGTATATTGTACTTTGTCAGGAAATATTATACTTTCCAAAGTTAAACATTTACAAAATGAAGCATTTTTTTCATACCATGAGGCTAACTCATGCTATGAGCTTCCTTCCCATAAGTAGAAAAAGAATAAGTTTTATGAAAAACTTTTCGTGTGATAGAAACTGAAAATGGGTAGACACAGTTGCAACTGCCATGAAAAACTGTGAGCTCCTCCGGTGCCTGCCGTCAGGAGACACAGGGACAAGTGCTTTGCTGCTGTGTGACATGCCACACAGCTGGTCCAGCGTCAGTGGACACTGGCGTGCCTCCACCTCTTGGCTGCCGGGAATAACGCTGGCATGAACACAGGGGCTCAGATATTTCTTTAAGACTTCGCTTTGTTTTCTAAGATATATTACCAGAAATGAGACAGGTGGTTTGCCTGGTAGCATGATTTTCAACTCTCTAGTGGGCTGTAATATTCATTAGTTTTTATTGATAAAAAGTTTTGCCAAAAAAAAAAATTATTTTTTGCTTATCCATTGGCTACTGTTTGTCCTCAGTGAAACTCACGTCGGGATTCAATTGCCGATGTAATGGTAGTGAAGGAGGTGGTGGTAGGCAGCTAGACAGACATTAGCAGGCTCGGAAGCCCTTGAGGATGGACCTCTCACTTTAGATTCCACCTTTCATTTTACCATATGGAAAGGTGGGAGATATCTGAGCTTTGTTGGGGCCCATTCGGGGAAGGCTACCTTCCCTTCTCCAGGTCAAAAGAGTAGAATCTGAGTTCTGCCTCTGGCCCGAGGTAGAGACGTAACATATTCTGATCTACCCCAAAGATTAGGATAATGCCCTCCCACTAAGAACTAGTCCCAAATGGGTCTGCCAGTCACCTGGCCAGGAGACCACTCCTCAGGAAAGCTTATTCACCTGACATGCTAAAGAGATGGAAGGAATAATTATCCCCTTAATAAAATGATTATTCATGCATCCCTGCAGCCCCATTTTTGAGGCAGCTGCTTGCAGATCTTTAGGTGACTGCTAAGCCTGCCCTCTTTTCTGAGTTGTAATTCGAAAGTGTCCTTTCTCCCTTTCTATCTCTTCTTCCAATACCAGCCAAAATCCTAAGTGTGCTTGCCCTGACACTCTGGGCTTTCTCACTGTTTTCTCTGAAGACTCCCTCTCTGAGATGCTTGCTGCACTCCATTGCCAGGCCTGAGAGAAGGCCTGGCCTCTTCCCTGTCACACCCTTGCTGAAGCTGCTAAGATTTGCAGCTCGCCTGCCCTGTTGACTTTCTCTCAGACACCAATAAGCTGCTCCTCAAGCTTCCTTCTGGGTCTGTTTTATAAAATTACTTTATCAGTGAAACTAAGAACCCACAAAGGGAACCCTGATTCCTTGGTGCCACTGGGACCTCTGGGATCTATGTCTTGTGAGACCAAATAGTCTCAAAATTAGTCTCAGAATACATTAGTTCTTGTGAGTCTGGCCTCCTCTGTTTCCCTGCTCTGCCACACTCTTGCCATATGATGCTTCTACCATGTCTCAGGAAGCCCTCCCCAGGCCTGCCTTTTTTTTTTTTTTTTTTTTGTAGAGAATGAGAGCTGTGGGTTCTAGTTTCATTCTTCTGCAGGTGAATATGCAAGTTTATCAGCACCATTTGCCAAAGAGGCTTTTTCCCCCAATGCATACTTTTCACACTTCTGTCAAAGAGTAGGTAGCTGCTTCTCTTCTATTCCATTGGTCTATGTGCCTGTTTTTGTGCCAGTGCCATGTTGTTTTGTTTATTATGATTCTGGGTGTAAGAGATAAGATGCAATGGTCCATCTTCAAAACTGCCTTGAAGGGCAGCTACAGGTGAATAGAAAACACTAGACTCTTGCTGGTGACTGCTAGTCTAGCTACCCCCTACCTAAATGAAGAGTTAAAAGTGGAATATTATTTTTTGTTGTCGTTTTTAAGTGGAATATTATTAAGAGCCAAGCTTGCCCATTAGATTACGAACTGATAAAATCCATGCTCCTGAGAAGCTTTTAAATAAACAGGATGTCAAATGTACAGGTAAACCCACTCATGGTCTTTGTTGAGAAAGAGTCTTACTGCCACCCCATCTCTCACCAATGAGGAAAAGGAGGAAGGGGCCAGGTTTCAAAAAGCTTTTCTCTGCCCCTCGATCAGTGAAGCCCCACCCCCATCCCACTCCCCACCCCTGTTGGTTTCTTGTTTGTTTGTTTGTTTGTTTGTTTTTTAAGGCTGGCTCTCAGTTCTGCAGAAACTAAAACTACTCAATTTTTGCTATGTGAAGTCTCTTAAATTCATTATTATGAACTGTGGTTCCCCATCCCCCACAAACTGGGTGCTATAGGCTTTCTGTATTTGGGGAGAGAACCCCTCAGTCTCCAGGAGAGCTGGAGATAGGTCCCCTCCACTTTTGCGAAGCAGTGCTGCCTGACCTCGGTCTCTCCACAACCCCACAACCGTCTGTAAAAGACCCCAGGCAATTATGAAAGAAGAAAACCAACGGCAAGGGCCTCAGAGAAGTCTCCAGAAGAAAGGGCCATCACCACAGAAATCGGGCAACTTCATACATGAACCAAGATAGAAAACTCAGAATATTAAGTACTGCCTTGGTAGTTGACAGTTTTGGAGGTTGAGAGTTGGTGACTGTTTAAGGATAGTCCAAGAGGCCTCCAAGAAAAGAGACTGAGTAACTCCAGAGAGGGCAGCGTCACGACCCACAGTTCTCCTGAAGAGGGGGCACTGCTACAGATGGGCAAAACCCATGGGTGTGGGGGGGGGAGTACAAAAGAAAACTCGGGCACAGGGACCAGCCAAAATAAAATTTCTAAGCCTGGGGAACCAAAGGAGAACATGAGGCTTCTTCCTCTGATGTCTCCTTAATGGTCCATTAGAGAAAATGTTGAGATTTTAAGAAGAGGATTCCTGAACCAAGGGAAGAGAAAGACAGAAAATGATTAAATATTGTTCCATGTGGTCAAAAGAACCCAGCCCCAAGTTTAAGTCTTTTAGGCAATACTTAGCTTAGATAAGGATTGGCTATGTCAGCTTCGTGTTAACAAAAAGCCCCACACTCTCCAGAGGAAATAAGTTAAGCCCTTTGTTGGCTGAAAAATTTCCATTTATAGTCTCCCTAAAAAAGTGAGGCGATCCAGATAAAAGTCCCAGGAACACCTCATTATGTTCCTCAAAACAGAGGGCAAGGACCTGGGAACACAAGCTGGGGGATCAGATCACAAGGGACCTCAAGTGGAGGAGAGTTCCCTCCCAACACTCCCTTCTAGCCCCTCCTCTGGCCTCAGGAAGGAATTTGAAAAGTACAAAAAAAAAAAAAAAACATAGAAAAGTTTCCCCTTCTAAAGAGCTCGAAATCATTTCCACTGGAGTGGTTCTTGGGATCTGAACAAGGAGTGAGTGGATCTGTAAAATTCTGTTCATCCAACACTGAAGTTAAAAGCTTCAAGACAGACACAAAGCCCCCTTTAGCAGATCCCCTGGGTCTACAGAATAGCTGGAATGAGTTCCGGGTCCCGGTTTTTATATACAGACTGAGACAGTGTCCATTTTGACCATTCTTTCACAAGGGAAAAATGGGGAACAATTAGAAGAACAGCTTTGGTTATCTGGAAAACACAACACCCTCATCTCAGAGGAGGAATTCCCAAGGCATAACAAAATTTCCCAAATATAGATCTTGAATGGGATAATGATAATCCCCAAGACAGAGCTCAGATGCAAGACCTTTCCATATGAATTCTTCAGGGCATTGGGAAATTGACACCTAAAATATTTCTGAGATGTTTGCAATCCAGCAAGAGACAGAGAAACTCCATCCAACTTTTTACAAAGGCTCAGGGAGACAAATGAAAAAAATGTTCTCAACTAGATCCCAAGGAGGCATCAGACCAAGGTCTCCTCAAGGTCCATTTTATAAGAAAGGGTTGGCCTGAAGACCAAAGACAGATATGTGACACAGAAAGTCTATTGAGCTAAAAGAGAGATTCAGAAAGGGTTTGTGAAGAGGGAAGAAAAGGAACAAAAAATTGTGATCTCTATGGTGGTAGAAGAGGTAGTCAAAAGGAATGATGGTTCCTCCAAAGAAAGATGGGGGGGGCATTTTCCTAGACACACACCCTCAGAGGCATAGAAACGACGTAAGGACTCCTAAGACATTACTGGACAGGAAAGTGGAACACCTTAAGAGAGAACGGAAAAAGGAGGAAGACAGAATCTTCCTTCAGACCTTTTTGATGAAAATTAGGGGGGCGGGAGGTCTTTTTAACAAGTACCACTGGGAACACTTAATAAATCTGAGGGCAGGACCAGAGGGAGAGGAAATTACTTTCCTGGTGGACTCAGGGGCTGCACACTGCTCTCTGTCCTAGCCACCAGGGGGCAGGAGGAGATCTAAGCTTTCCAGGGAAAACTCAATAATAGACATAGATACAGGGGGAGGATTCCCAAATTCTGGTTTTTTAAAAGATTCGATTTGGAGATGAAGAACTGAAGAGTCACACTTATCTGTCCCTAAAGCTGGAACTAATAGGGTGGGACTTGATGAGCAGGTGGAGTTGGGCTGGAATGTAAAAGAAAGAAAAAGTGACAATAAATTCCCCAAGGAAGAGGAGAGAAAAACTGAGCCTCTGGTATGGGTTAAGGAGGGCAACAGAAGGGATTAAAAGTTACACCAGCACATAGCTGGGTGTGCTGTCTCACGCCTTTAATCTCAGCTCTCGGGAGACAGAGGTAGGCGGATCTCTAAGTTCAAGGCCAGCCTGGTCTACAGAGCAACTTTCCGGACAGCCAGGACTACAGAGAAACCTTGTCTTGAAGCCCACCTGCCCCCGCCAAAAACAAACAAACAAACACCAATATGAATAAAATTAAAACAACTAGCCTATTGAAGGAAGATGGGGATGACAACCTAGGTAGATGGGTTAATTAAAGACTGAGTCTTAGAACCTTGTGGGTCTCCTTGCAGCTCCCCAGGCCCCCCAGTCAGAGAGACACGTGGATCATATTAGCTAGCTCAAGAACTGAAGATTATTAATCTAATCGTCCTAGTCCTCAACCCACACACCCAAGTAAGGAAATTCTCTGTGATCACACAAGGTTTGGTGTAATGGATTTACAAGAGGCATTCTGGGTTTGCCTTCCAGAGTCCAAAAGTAGAGATATCTTTTTCTTTGAAAGGGAAAATCCCAGAAATAGTACAAAACAGCAGTATTGCTGACTGTATTGCCATGGGGCTTCATGAAAAGTTCCAACCCTATTTGGTCAAATCTTAGAAAAACTTGTAGAAGATTTGCAACCTGTAGAATGAATGTAGAATATGTACATATATATATATATATATATATATTAGTTTTTATATATAGTTATATATGTTAATATATAAATACAGTTCAGTTATCATATATATATTCCAGTTATCATAGACAGCCTTTTGACATCTCCAAAAAGAGAGCAAATTCTTGTAGATTACCAATTTCCTAAACCAGTGGGTTTCAACCTTCCTAATGCATTGTATGGCCCTTTAATACAGTTCCTCATGTTGCGGTAGCCTCCCCCAAACCATAACATTATTTGTTATAAATCATAATGTAAATATCTGTGCCTTCTGATGGTCCTAGGCGACCCCTGTGAAAGTGTCGTTTGACCCCCAAAGGGGTCACAACTCACAGGTTGATAATTGCTATCCTAAATTTTCATGCAAAAAGAGGCTTATGGGCCTCCAAAACCAAGCTGCAATTTGTTGAAAAATAAAATAAGACCTCTGAGACATTTAGTTAATGAAGGTGTTGTAGGCTGTTAAGAAACAAGTACCACTCAGACAGTTGGAAAACTCAGCTTAAACAAGCAGCAGCAGCCCCAGCTGAACTGACAGTCTTGAAAAGCTGTATCCAGACCCCACTGTTCCTTTGACGTCATTTAAAGGCCGTCGAGCATCATTTTTGAGCTTTTGTGTTATTGACGGGTTTGAATGTTAGCCTTCATAATTAAGTTTCGTGGGTGGGAGTTTGTCAGTAGCCAGCATGTTTACAGAAATGGAAGAAATACAGTGAGAGCTGCTGCTTTGCCACTGTCCGTTTCTCAACCTTCAGAGGATTTCTCAATGAAGTCGGAAGGGAGCAGGATTGCCGCAGCAGAGCACCACACAGCCAGTAGTGAAGAAAAAGTTTAACACATTCTAATCCTCTCCTGATGCCCTTATGCATCAATTCCAAGGTCCTCTGGCCCTGAATGATAGCCATCAAGATGAAGCTTGATGGCTTCCATATGTAAGGAGACAAATTAGACAGAGATGTTAAGGATGGCAGGGTCAAACAGGAGTGTTATTTAAAAAAAAAAAAAAAAAACTAAAACTAAAAAGCATGAGGAGAGACCCATCCAGCAGGAGCAGGCCAGATGCCCAACTCCAGCTGTCGCTCTGGAACTCAGGAATCAGCTAGTTGTTTTCTCCTCTTTGTAATGTGTCCTCTTACTTCCTTGGACCATATGCGGTAAGAGGACACATTACAAAGAGAGTGAGAAAGTCAAATGTTTTAGGTAACTATCCAGTGATTATGTAAACATAAGCATCTCCTCCACATACAGAAGAGTCCTTGGGTGGGAAAACCCCAGGCTATTTGTGTAGGGAGGATATATGAGGTATCGATTGTGATGAATGCGATCACATTGATCACTGATCAGTTCTATAGGATTTGTGCCTTTTTTTTTTTTCTTTCAACTCGTGCAGGAGCCCTCTGAGATAGTTCAGTTCCCCTTCTGGTAGATTTTAGCAAGGAGGAGTCTCTCAGTGACCCCATTGCAATTACATTTTTCAGTAATACTGGTGTGAGCAAATATCAAGGAGCTTCTAAGTACAAACAAAGCAGTGTTTTGCCAAGTAGGGGCTAGTTTTGCTGAGGAGATACTGAATTGTGCTTAGGAGCTGTGAGTTGTATACAGGAGAGGATCTAGACCTTAGGCCTGGTTTGAGTCTGGTTGAGGATGGGTAGTTTGGATTAGTGTTTCAACACATGGGGCCTGAAATGTGGGGGTGAGTCTGAGCTAAAATTCCAGTCTTGTGTTTTCATCTCTCCCTTCCCGTTATAAATGGTTGCGAGACGCCACGCGTGCGTCGCCCTATTTGTAATGGGAGAAAACCGGAGAAGATCTGTTTGGCATATGGGGTAGGCCGAGGGCATGGTAGTGAGGCAATCATTTGATTTAGAATCAAGGAGAGAGTAATATTAGGCCTGGGAACAGACTTAGGAGCGTGAACAGGCTCCTTAGGTGGGATAGCAGAACAGCAGATACTCAGGCTGTAGCGCCCATGACAGGTTCTGTCTCTTGTGAGTACAACAGGAGGGCCTTGCTTTTGATTCACATATCAAGAGCTTTGTCCCAGAAGGGGTGGTGGTATTCATGGCAAACACACGGTGGGTAAGGGATCTGACGTAGTACAGAGAGTTTAACAAGGTATAAGCTATTAATAAACAACAACAACAACAACAGAAAAAAAAACAAAAAAACAAAACATGGGGCTGGAGAGAGAGATGGCTCAGCAGTTAAGAGTCCTAGCTGCTCTTCCAGAGGTCCTCAGTTCAATTCCCAGCACCCACTCTGCATCAAGTCACAACCTTCTATAATGGGATCTGATGCCTTCTGGTGTTTAGGCATACATGCATACAGAGCACTCATATACATAAATATTTTTTAAAAATAAAAGTAGAGAAAAATCAAGATTCTCCTCAATAGACCTACCATTTATTTATTTATTTATTTTTTTCCAAAGCATGGTTAGGACAATCTTTTCTGTCTGATTGTGGTCACTGGGAGCTGTTGCAGCCAATCCTACAGAAACCAAAGTTAATTATTACAAGTCCCAAAGGAACACAATGGCCATTTGAACCTAATTCCCAAGTGTCCCTCTTTGAAATCCCCAGGCTTCTGCCATGGGTAGACCTGGTGACTTCCAGGTTTGCAACTGGAGCAAGGGTTAAGAAATGCCTCAAGCTTTGACCATACATAGATTGGTCAATCTGTGGTATGGGCAAAGCAATGCTTTGAGCTTTGAAGAGCTCAGATGGGTCTGTTGCTTATAAAAAAGTGACCCAGAGAGGCTGATCTGGGTGGATTTCATAGTCTGAGTCTTTTGCTATTTGAGCGGTGCTGGCCTTTTATCCCAAGTGTGGTGGATTCACAGAGTGACAGCTGCAACTTTAGCAGCAGCGGAAGGGACCAGAACCACCACGTGAGGACCTTTTCAAATGGATCAGGAAAGGCTCTTTCTTTTTTTTTTTCAGTTTGTTTTTGCCAGGACTATGCTTCCTTCCTAAGAGAATCAGGGTCCTTTCTAGGGTCTCCAAGGTGATGTGGTAGAGGGTTTTTCCTAGGGTCTAGAGGTGTCAAGGACATCTCTAGGCCAGCTAGGTACCCTTTTAGTTCTCTTGTTACCAAGGGAGGTCTCCCCTATAGGACTCAAAAAAAAGAATAACCTGAGGGACATGAGCTTGGGCTAACACAATCCAAGGCAGCTGGATTTCCTGGCAAGGCTCAGCTAGAATGGTCTTGAGGGTCCAATTCATATGTTCAACTATCCCTGAGCTTTGGGGCCTATAAACAGTGAGACGCTAACAGTTTACCTGCGAAGTCTTGTTTAGGAAACAAACTATTGCTGACACAAATTCGTGCCCATAGCCAGACCCGGTGATGAGGGGCAATCTTATCTGTGAGTTCTTTCTTTCAGCAAAGCCTTTGCCAGATGTCATGCTCTCTCAGAGCATGCAGGAAAGGCTTTGTTCAGCCCATTCTGAATAGGTTCAGACAAACACCAACAACTATCTCTCTGGAGCCTCTACAAGGCTTGACATCAGTAAAGCCTTCCTCGGTATCTTTGAGAGGAGCCACTCCTGTCACCTGAACCCCAGGATCAGGCGTAGACCCTTGGCTGGTGCTATTTTGTGTCCATGCAACACTTGAGGCACTGATCTTGGTGCATGGTGGAGGGAGCAATTCTTAGGTATGAAATAATACGGCTCACGAGGTTTTCCATAGCTGTCTTTCCAAGGTGAGTAGTTTCATGGCGTTAGATCACCGCCTTGTTAGAAAAGAAGAGTCTCTAGTCTGGTAGCTTCCACCCAGCCCCTGTAACCCTAACCCCACCTTCACCCCTGGCCCACTGGGCTTCTTTCTTGGCCTATTGTGAAGAAAGGGGCAATTCTGGTGCCAGCAGACCTTGGACTGGTTCCAGGCTTGTAAAGAAGTTTGACTTGTTGCCAGTCTCCTCTTGGATGATCAGTTACTTGGTTTCAGACTCGGCCAAAACCAGACTCAGTCACTTTTTCATGTCCTTTGCAGTGCATTCCTGCTACCTGGAGGGGCTTCCAGGTTGGGTTGTCATTAAAAGCTGGAGAATGTCTTCTTTATTTTAAAATGTTCACCCCTGCTGTGAGCAATTTCCCCCCTCCTTATAAATGGTCCCATGCACACACATGATGCTGAAGGCAAGTTTTGAAAAGTTGGTACAAAGGCCGGCTCACTTCCCTCCTCTTTGGTACTTCCATATCATTTTTGGGTTGGTTTGGGTTTTGGTTTTTTGTTTGTTTGGTTTGGTTTTTTTTCTAGCTCTGAAGAATGCTAGAATTTTGACGGAAGCTGCAATGAGTCTACAGATCCGGTCCAGTGCACCTGTCTCTACAACACTCTGCCAGAGGATGAGCTTGGGGTGCTTTGCTTCTTCCAGTGTTCTAGTTTTCATTATAGGTGTCATTTTCATCTTTGGTTATGTTTATTCCTCATCTTTAACTTTTGAATCTGTCATGAATAGGTTTCCTCTTTTGTAAGGTGATCATTGGCAACTAAATAAATAAATAAATAAATAAATAAATAAATAAATAAAAGCTACAATTCTATATCCTATTTTGTTGAAACTGTCTGTGAAATCTAAGTTTTCTCACGGACTCTTTAAGATTAGGTATAACATCATGTCCTCTTCAGATGGAGAAAATGTCACATCTTCCCTCCCATCTGTGTCCCCTTTGTTTCTGTTATTGCTCTAGTCAGAACTTGGGCAGTACTAGGAGCCAAGGAGAGGGCCCACACCTGAACTACTTTCTGAAATACTGTGACCTAACAACCAGCAGGAAGCAACTTAAAAGAGGAAGAGCTTACTTTGGCTCACAGGTAGAGGGCACAGGCTGCTGTGTCACCCCCAGTGACCTACATCCTGCAGCCAGGCTTCATTTTATCGCGCGGTCTCCCAAGGCTTCACACCCACCTGTGGAGCTCGCGGAGGTGCTGCGCTCACTAACTGTAACAGTACCTTGCCTCGTGCCTCGTTTTCCGTTTACGGGTGTTTAGCTTGCATGTATGTTTGCATGTATATGTGTACAATGTTCACAAAGGCCAGAAGGGTGAGTCTGATCTCCGGGAGCTGGAGTTACAGATGTTTGTGAGCCACCATGAGGGTGCTGGGAATTGAATCCAGGACTTCTGGAAGAGGAGCCTGTGCTCTTAACCACTGACCCATCTCCTCAGCCTGATTGTTCCTGATTTCAGAGGAGATGCATTCAGCCTTTTCCCATCTAGTTAATGTTGGCTCCGAGTTTGTCATATAATAGCCTCTGTTATGCTGCCATATGTTGTCTATTCCCGGCTTCTTCAGGGCTTTTGTCATGAGGAGTTGTTGAACTTGTCTTCTCTGCATCTATTGAGACAATGAAATGATTTCTGTCCTTAACTGTTACCCTGAGTAATTTGTTAATGTTGAAAAATCCTTGCATCTGGAATGAGACCAACTTGGACTGACGTGGAAATTTCTTAGAGTATTCATGAGTTGGGTTTCTATTTGGTTGAGAATTTTTCTGTCCATATTCATTAAGTAGTTGGTCTGCAGTTTTCTTTTGTTGCTGAGTCTTCATCCAGTTGGTAACATTGCTGTGATAGAAGCAGTTTGGTGGTGCACTTCTCTTTCTACTTTCAGAATAGTTTGAAGAACATGGATGCTAGTTTTCATCAAGGAGCTGGCAGAAGCCAGCAGTGAGTCTGTCTGGCCTGGGCTTCTCTCTGTTAGGAGACTTCATTGCTGCCTCAGCTCACCACTTCTCGGGGAACTGCTTAAATTGTTTTTATACTCTCGATCTAATTTTGGTAGGCCCCATATACCTTGAAAATTATCCATTTCTTCTAGATTTTTCAGGGTTTTTTTTTCCCCTCCCCAGAAAGCATGTTTTCAAAGAGTTCCCTAATAACGCCATGGATTTCATTGGAATATGTTGTAAAAACCCTTTTATGCTCTAATTTTATTAACTTGAGTCTTCTCTTCTTTAGTTAGATTGGCTAGAAAACCTGTCAATCTTGATTATCCTTATCCCAAAGAACCAACATTTTTTTTTAATTGTGTATTTTTTAGTTTTCGTTAATTTCTGCCCTGATTTTTATCAATTGTCACCTGCATTTCTTAATAGTAAAGAAAAGATTTGGAGACTGTCAAGTTGGGACATCTTGTTTGTCCCGGTACCTTTGAATTTGGGAAATGAAGTCATGAGTTTTTGGAAGATTCATGTTACCTTGCTGTGCTGGTTGGTTTTTGTCAAATTGACCATGGGAAGAGGGGGCCTCAGTTGAGGAATTGCCTCCATTGGATTGGCCTGAGGACACATCTGTAGGGCATGTTCTTTCGTTGTTGATAAAGGTGGGAGGAGGGCCCATCCCACTGTGGCCAGGACCATCTCTTTACTGGTAGCACATAAAAGGTAGCGAAGCTGGGACAGCAAGTGTTCTTCTCTGGCCTCTGCTCAGTCCCTGCCTCCAGCTTCCTGCATTCCGGTCACTGCCTTGGCTTCCCTCGGTGATGGATGGCGATGAGGGTGAGGTGGGATACAGACAGATAAGAAAAGCAGGGGGTGGTTTCTTTTTTGTTGTTGTTCTGTTTGTTTTCAGTACAGGGTTTCTTTGAGGAGCTCTGCCTGTCCTGGAACTCACTCTGTAGGCCAAGCTGACCTCAAACCCAGAGATCTGCCTGCCTCTGTCTAGGATTAAAGGTTTTGCCACACCTGGTAGGGGCTAGTTTCTTGAGATGACTGTTCCTTGTTCCAAGGAACACTGTGGCAGAAAAAAACAGTGAGAAAAAAAAAAAATGCTTGCCCAGGGGCGGATACCTGAACGGTATGGATCAGAGAAATGGAGGGACCCAGAGGCCCTTATAAAACACCCAATCCAGAGCCCATTCATCAGACACCCCACGATGGGACCTCTTCTTGCTAATAGAACCTGTTAATTGCCTCAATACAGCTGTTACTCTTGATTTTTCTGAACTGAACAGATAATTCTTTGCCTGCCTCACAGGATGAAGTCGGCTTCCACTCTTGACACCCATCCCAAAATTACAGATAAACCCATTCCTCCCCAAGTGGCTTTTGGCCAGTGTTTTGTCACAAAACACCGACAAAAAGCAAGTTAGGGCACTTTTTCGTGGCTTATGTGCTGTGGTGTGAAATATCTGCGCATTGCATTCGTGTGCCTGTTGGTTTGGATACCCACCGGCGCCAGAGTCAATGGCACCAGACGCCAGTGATAACTCAGTTGATGAAGTCTGCTCCTAGGCGTCAAGGGGGACCACCTTCCCCAGTGTAGTTCACTCCTGAGTCAGTCTCTCACCCTGGTGCTCTGACGCTGTGCTGGGTCCCTCCGGCCCTCTGGGTAGCTGAGTTTAAACAATAGGTTAACTCTCAAGACCAGCCACAGACCTCTGAGCTGGGGTTCAGCCCCACATCCTGCAGGAGAAGCCACAAGTGGAGCTGGGTTCCACTTACCTTTCTTGTCAGCACTTCATCTTTGTGCTTGTGTACACACTTTAACTGTCCTATGACGCCACCTGTGAACTTAGGAAGCCCCTCCTCTCTTTTACTCTATTTGACATTGAGATCTCTCTGTGTGGCCCTGGCTTCCTGGAGCTCTCAATAGAGACCAGGCTGGCCTCCAACACACAGAGGTCCTCCTGCCTCTGCCTCCCAAGTGCTGGGTTTAAAGGTGTGCACCACAAAGCCAGCTCACCCCCTCTTCAGAAGCTTGTTTTCAACTGTTCAGTATCCTAACCCTTCTCTTTCATGGGTCATGTAATAGACCTTGAAAGAATGTAGATATTCTAGAAAGACACTTGTGCCCCTTCCTTTAGCTATCAAACTATTGAAACAGTAGTCCCCAAGAAATTGGAATTTCCCCCACAATCTTGAGTTGTCATTACTGGGGGAAACAGGTTCCCCTTGATAATTTTTAGTCTCGTTATTAAAATAATTTAGAAATGGGCTCAAAATGAAACACAGAGACAATTTTTTAGTAGAGCTTATGGGGAAAACAGTACAGCTGAGGTGAAAATCCCAGCAGCTGCCAGGAGGAAATAAGGCAGGCCTTTCAAGTTAGACGTGGAATACAAGTAGCTCGTTAAGAAAGGAAAAAGCATGCCCAGGAGTGAGTGAGTGTGAGCTAGTGGGCTGAGGAAGGAGCCCCCAGAGCATCTGGTTGCACATTATCCGGACATTTATCCCCCTCCCCACCCCCACTTGCTGTTGTACCGCCGTCCTCTCCTTTGTTGTTTATATTTCCAGGGCTTTGTTTCATGCATGCTTGGTGCCAAGCTGCCTGAGCTCCTCAGTAAAGTGGCTAATCTTGGTTAAGTTTTTTCAGCTTCTATTCTCCTGTCTCACTAAAGTCCCAGTGCCAACAAGAAGCAGGAAGCTGTCTCCGGGAAACAGATTCCACACAGTTTTGACGAAACTTTTCAGGCTGCCCTGCAAGAGAAAAAAGTAGAGTAGAGATAACGACCACACCTTGACCTGGACTGCTTAACTCTGCCTGCCTCCTGCTTCCTATTTTTGTTGTGGAGTTCTCATATAAAGAGGTGGAACATGGGGGCTTTCTGCTAGGAAACAGCGTTTATTTGAGCTGGCCCTAGCACGGAGGACTCATACCCAAAGGCTGAGCGCGGCAGAGTGTACTTCACCCTTACTGGTTCCCTTCACATTCTAGTCTTACATGTCTCCTTTCTGTGGTGACACACATTCTGACACAATGATCTATGCTGCAGGGTCCTGACAGAATCATGCAGGAGTCCTAGAGATACTGTTTACGCCACAACTCCTTCCTTTGTTCTGGAAAGGCCCTTACCAAACTTCAACACAGACCTGTGTCTGGATCCTGAAGGCTTAGGGGTGAGGCACAGGGCCTCTTTCTTTGTGCCTCTTCCCAGTGTGGCCGTGTGCAATCAATATTTTCTTGCTTTTCACAACACAACTAAACACAGATGTTTTGGGTGTTTTTTTGTTTTGTTTTGGTTTGGTTTCAGTAAATAACATCATCTCAGGGTTCACAGTGAGATCAAATAGCCTACAACAACAGATGGCCAGAAGAAAACACCCATTTTGGGTGTCAGCCATCCACAGGAAGTGGCCCCAAGATGGAGAAAAGAGACTAAGTGGCCCAGACAATTGTCAAGGTTGTCTTATTCCAGGAATTTCTCTCACTCCCACTGGCGTCGGGTGAGGCAAACATTGCGGTATACATTCATTCCACCAGGACACCTATATACAGAAAAATAACAGACAAGTGGTGGTCTGAAATGACCACGCCAGCTTGCGCCCTGAATTCATGGGAGGGTCCTGTTTCTCACGTTTCCCTGCCAACATTTGCTGCTCTCTTCATTTCCAGCTGACGGTTCTTAAGAGGTAGGCAAAAAAAAAAAAAAAAAAAAAAGAATCAATCATGTCATGCCTCCTAGACAAACCAGAGGGACTGCAAACTCATGGTCACCTGCAGACGTAAGCTGGGAGTCCCCAGCACATGGAAGAAGACGCCGGAGATGAGAGTAAACCAGATAAATCTGGAGCATGGAGAGGACATGATCTCTGTGATAACTTTCTTTCTTCAAAGAGCCAGTATCAACCAGCACACACCTCTGACCCCAATACTTGAGAGGCAGAGGCAGGCAGGCCTCTGAGTTTGGGGCCAGCCTGGTCTACACAGCAAATTCCAGGCTAACCAGGGCTTCACTAGTGAGAGCCCAATCTCCAGAATGTCAATGTCTTTTTAAGAAACGAGATTCTCCTAGGTTTGAAGAATTGAAAGAGACAGTTCAAGCAAAGCATGAGCCTTAACTAGATCCTAATTTCCTGAGAGAAAGATCTTTAAAAGGCACATTGGGAACACCAAAGCAAACATGACAGAAAAATACTATTGAACCCTGCTGTTGGGAGCATGTGTGTTCCGTGTCCTGTTCTTGCGTGCTTGAAATTTCACTAGTGAAGAAGTTCCATTTGGAAAAAGACAAATGTTTCCTATGGCAAACTTATCCAGCAGAGCAGAAACAGGGTATTCTGGACAGACTGATGAGGTGGCTCCCGAGGAAAAGGCGCTTGCCACACAAGCCGAGTAACCTAAGTTCAGTCCCTGGAACCCGCTTGTGGAGGGAGGGAACGCTGACCCTACAAAGCTGACTTCCACAAGCCACACGGTGTGGCACATATCATGCTTGGAGTCTCCGGTCAGTCGGGTTGGGTGCACTTTGTCCTGAATCCCCAAGCCCTCGGTCGGGAATTTCCATCTCGTCGTCGTTGAGGAAAACCCTACTGAAACCCACAGGATAAACACTGCGCGGTGGCACAGCAGTGGCACACACCTTTAATCTCTGCCCTTCGGAGGAACAGGCAGGCAAATCTCTGAGTTTGAGTCTAGCCTGGTGTACTCAGTGAGTTCCAGGACAGACGGGACTGCACAGAGAAAGCCTGTCCCCACCCCCCACCACCCAAAAAAAACATTGCCAACTGGTCCTCCCACCCCTGGAGCTCTTTGACAATAGGCTCCAGAGGAAACACTCTTTCCCCTCCTGGGGAAAGTGTGTGTATGTATTTCATGCCTGTGAATACATACATATGTGTGGTGCAGGTGTGTGTGTGTGTGTGTGTGTGTGTGTGTGTGTGTGCGCATTAATGGCGGGAAGGGTGGAAGTCTATGTTGGCTGTCTTCCTCAATCACTCTCTGCATTATTTTTTGAGCTCTGGTCTTTCACTAAACCTGGAACTGCCCAATATGTTAAAACAAGCTGCCTAGCGAGCTCCTGGGACCCTCCTGTCCCAGTCTCTTCAGTGTTAGGCTTGTAGGTATATGCGGCCACCTGTCCTGGTTTTTTAACCTGGATGCTGGGGATTTGGATCCAAAGTTGGGTCCTCATGTTTGTACGGCAGGCGCTTTCCTGAGCTGCCCCCAATGGCCCTGGGAGAAGATTTTAAAGAGTGCCTTCTACATCATCAGAATTCAGGGTTCCAGCTCCAAGTGCATCGGCTGAAGGTCTCAGACTGAACACCCGTTCTGTCCCAGGTAGCCTATAGGTCACACCTCCCTAACCTGTGTTTTCCTTCACCTCTGCCCAGCCTTCAGGATGAGCGAACTGACTACGAAGTCTGGTAGCTCTTGATGTGTGTGTTTTGCCAGGGCAGCCGTGCCTGTTTGTGTTGAATGCCATTCTCATGTGGGGGAGGGAAGGAAAGAACAGGGAACACAGCTGATATGAGAGTGCGTTTCCTGAAGCTAAGAGGATGTGCTGTCTAGGGAGACACAGACTTCTCAGAACCGAGGCCCACAAGGACACCAGAAGCCAGGGAAGCCACGAACCTTCCCTGTGAAATGCTGTACAACTGACAGACTCTGTCAGGCCAGCCAGGACTGTCCCTTCCTTAGACAGAAGCAGCGCTTCCTCCATCTACTTGCAAAAATCACTTGACCGCGGCACCATCCCATCACGGGATCATTTCTCTTGCAGCGAATGCAAATGCATTCAGGGGTTAGAAAGAAAAGCCTGTGCAACAGCTCCGCTTTCCTGCTTCCATTCTTTGTCCTCAACGACTCTGAAGAAAATCCAGTATGCCTAGTGGGAAAGCCAGCTTTGAAGGAAAAGGGCTTTTTCCTATTATGGAGGCTGCCGACTGTAGCTACGCCCAAGAAAGAATTTCTCTTTGTGTGTTTGTGTGTTTTGTTTTTTGTTTCCTTTTTTTTTTTTTTTAATGCATTTGTGTTTTGCCTTCCCTGCAACTGAAATTGCAGACAGTTGTGAGCTGCCAGGTGGGTGCATGGGAATTGACACACACACACACACACACACACATCCCCACCCCGTCCCCTGGAAGAGCAGCCAGTGATTTTTTTTTTCCAGCCAGTGATCTTAACCACTGAGCCACGTCTCCAGCTCCCTCTCCAAAGCTTTTCATGTAAGATGTGGTTAAAAGGGAAACCTGGAGGAGACGAATGGAAAAGTGCGGGATTTGTGAGCACTCTTCTTTGGGAAACTTCACTCATCTGGCAATAGTTGTAACTTGTGGACACAAACTTCTCAGTCCCTGCCGCCTTTTCCAGCACAGATCCAAACCCTTCTTGCCCATGGCCCAGGCCTGACAGGCTTGGGGGTGTGTGTGTGTGTGTGTGTGTGTGTGTGTGTGTGTGTGTGTGTTTGCTTCGTTTTGTAGATCTAGCAGCGCCATCTGGTGGAAAGTTTAGACAACTGTGCTGGAGGGACCAACAGCCTGATACAGTGTTAAAGGCCTCAAGAGACAGCGTTGCCTGAGTGAAAAGCAGGCAGCATTAACAAGAAACCTCAGAATAAAAAGCGGTGCAAGGTTTTGTTTTGCTTTTTTTTTTTTTTTTTTTTTTTTTTTCAAGTGGCCTAGTATCCTACTGGTAATGAAGCTTAGGAGATGCTGAGGTAAAATTCAATTCTTTTTCCAGTTCTCGTATGGTGTCAGGAAGGATGTGATGTGTCTATGAAAAAGTAATACACTTGCAAGTATTTGACAGGGGCCACTTTTCATGTGCTGCCTGTGAAATATTGCTATATTGTGATTTGGAGCTGATGAATACAGTTTACAGCCAAATGCAAAGGTGGCGTAGGAGCCTCACCCCTAGGGTCTGTGAGGTATCTCTTCAAATCAGAGGGAAAAAATCTGATTCTCAGAGGCAAATAATGTTCTCTGACGACAAAAGCAATCAAGATCTAGGGGTAGCTCCTCCCATTGAGCACGTCCTTCGGGCACATGTGTCCTAACCAGTGGACTGCACTTCCCTCTGTCCCTCCCAGAAGAAGATCACATGAGCGCCGTTTGACAATGCCAGGGGCCTCAACAGTTTGGTGCACTGCATTCCTCTCTGTGTGTCCCTCCCTCTTCCCTTTCTACTCTCCCCTCCCTTCTTTCCCCTTTCCCTCTTCTCTCTTCCCTCTCTCCCTCCCTCTAACGCTATGGCCGTGTTTTTTCTGCCTGGACAAAAGTTGCTGTCTATCCCTCAAACACTGCTGTATGTTAGCTCTCCCTTTTGGAGCGCCACAGGCCAATCTTTGCTCCTGACAGTCTTCCACAAATACGGGAAGGCTGTGATTTCATCTCAAAAGTTTCTCCAAAAGAAGCCGCCTCGTGGGGTAGATGGATGGAGAGCACGCACTGCTCTTCCAGAGAACCTGAGTTTGACTCCCAGCACGGATGTCGGTCGCATGGCTCTTAACTGCCTGTAATGCCAGTTTAATAGCGTCTTCAGGTACCCATAGTCATGTGCACACACCCCCACACACGTGATGAAAAATATTTTTTAAAAAATAGAAGGCACAGCTCGAGCCTTTCCTCTGCCTAGTAACTCAAACGTTTTCAGATTCATCATTCCTCCTTACACCCCTCCTCCATCCCACTCATGACTTGGTACTGGATACAGTGTCCAGGGAACATCTGGAAACTGGATGCAGTGCTCCAGGGAAGCCATCTCTCCAGCTCCCCGGTAGGTCCTTTACTGAAAACGTTTAGGCTTATTACATCAAGAAAATGTACCTTTCATTCAAAGGGTTTGAAAAAAAAAAATGGCCTGTGCCTTAAAATTAAATGCAGAAATGGCTCCATTTAGTTTTATATCAAATTGCTAACTACACTAGAGGAAAATAACTCAAATAAAATTTGAAAGTACTATAATAAAAGCAGGTAAAATCCTGCATAACTATAAAAGATCTCAAATTTATTGAGTTAATCTGTTATTAGTGCTCTGTTGTTAGTGACATGGTGGTCTTAAAAATATTTGTACATAACTTAGGATAGGACAAGTATACAATAGGAAGGGATATTTCTGGGAAACAGGAGTTCTTCCTGTGGAGAAATGGAGAGGGGCCATATGAAGAGCTCTGTGGTCTGGACTTGGCCTGGAAGCACAATATAAATCAGTATCATTTCTTGGTGTCTGCTGATTTACATATTCCAAGTATGGCTACCAAAGGACTTGGAAATGATGGGATCCCCAGTACATGGAGTGCCTGGAGCTGGTTTTAAAACTACCATTTCTCATTGAAAAGAACCAAGGTCACTTAGAGAAACAGTTGATTCCAGGAAAGCATGAGCCTCAGACGGCAGGTATACATTTAAAGACTGATGTAAATGAGCCAGCTTGGAGAGGAATCAGGACAATTCAGGCACCTAAATGAATGATTACAGTAATGGGTTCTAATGGACTACATTTAAAAAGAATCAATTTCTGATGCTACTATAAAGCCTGGGGAGCAGAGAAAGAGGAACGATCATTACAAAAGAATTTCTGTTAAAACATGCAGAAAAAAATGCTTTGAAAATAATTTCATTTCAGGGTCAGTGAGATGGCTCCTCAGATAAAGACACCTGCCATGAAGCCTGATAACGTGAGTTCAGTTCCTGAAATGCACATGACAGGAGAGAACCAAGTCCAGCAAGTTGTCCTCTGACCTTCACATGCTCACTGTGGTATGTCTGCCCCTCCCCTTACACACACACACACACACACACACACACACACACACACACACTCACACACACACATTAAAATGTGTTTGGTTGGTTGGTTGGTTTTGGTTTTTCGAGACAGGGTTTCTCTGTGTAGTCTTGGCTGTCCAGGCTGGCCTCGAACTCACAGAGATCCGCCTGCCTCTGCTTCCCAGAGTTCTGGGATTACAGGTGTGTGCCACCATGCCTGGCTAAATGTGAATATTTTTAAAGAATTATTTTTCAATCACCAACAGAGCAGTTCAGGAAAATATTACTAGAGAACAAAGGCACTAGCTGAAGAAACGGAATCACAAGGATTGTACCTTTTGTGACAGGATGTGTTTGTGATCTCAGAACATCACCTACAATATCAATGACCTGCCAGGTGGTGGTGCACACTTTCAATCCCAGCACTCAGGAGGCAGGGGCAGGTGGTGCTCTGAGTTCAAGGCCAGCCTGCTCTACAAAGGGAGCTCTAGGACAGCCAAGGCTACACGGAGAAACCCTTTCTCAAAAAAGAAAACAGCAAAAATCATTGACGAAAGAGACATTTTTGCAGTAACGTGCTCTGGCAGGCACCAGCACTGCGCCGCGTGGTTGAGCGAGTGTGCACAGCCTTGAACTGTTAAGAGTCCACCCCACATCTACTGCAAAGACTAACCGTGAACTGAGAACTCCATGTGCTGCCGAGGCTGGGCGGAAACTAGAATTCTCACACAACACACTGAGCTGCGGAACGGCACCGCCACGGGGGAAACCATAGGGCAGATTCCTATAAAGCTGCACGCACACTGCCTTCACTGTAGCAACCCAGAGTCCCGTTTCTAGGTAGATTCAGAAGAAACATACATGAATCCACAGGAGTACTCAAACCTGCTTCACAGCAGCTAAAAACTGAAGGCCACTGAGATGCCCATCAGCTGGAGAATGACCAAATCACATACACGACACACATGCAGCGAAGTGTGTGACACTTCAAGAACCACAAGAAAATATGGCACCTCGGAGCTGGAGAGATGACTCAACCATTGAAAGCACCTGCTGCTCTTGCAGAGGACCTGAGCTCAGTTCCCAGCATCCTCGGTGGCTCACAAGCACCTCTAACTCCAGTTTCAGGGGACCTGGTGTCCTTTCCCAGCCACTGTGGGCACCAGACATGTACATGACACATATACATACATTCAAGCAAAATACTCACACACATAAAATAAAATGTTTAAAATAATGTCTTAGTGCCCATCAAGGATCTGGATAAGTCACGGAAGCCCTACGAGAAAAGAAAGACATCAGACACAGAAAGTGCGTCACATTCCTCGTGATTCTACTACAACAATCGCAAGATATGCAGAGTGATCGGGACAGAGATGAGACGTGTGGTTTCCAGGATTTGGGGCAGGGGTTGAGTAGAGAGGGACATGAGAGGAACTTGTAGGGATTGAAGGAACATCTAGAGCAAAATGATGGTTTATGTAGCTGTGAGGACCTCTGCAAAACTGGCAGGCCTATACCCTGAATAAGAATGCTTTTGACAACAGAGAGTGCCATTACCAGGGGGTGTGGCCTTGCTGGAGGATGTGTGTCACTGGGGGTGGGCTTTGAGCTTTCACATGCTCAAGCCAGGCCCAGTGCCTGCCTCTTCCTACTGCCTGTGGATCTGGATGTAGAACTCTGCTGCTTCTCTAGCACCATGTCTGCCCGTGTGCTGCCACGCTTCCCTCCACAATGACAATAGATGAAACCTCTGAACTGTAATCAGCCCCAATGAAATGCTTTCTTTTATATAAGAGTTGCTGTGCTTGTGGGGTCTCTTCACAAAAATAGAGCATCGACTAAGACGGGTAAGCTCTGCTACACTACAACTAACCTAGTTACACTTTCACAAACCCAACCAAAGTGTGTCCTCGTGTTATCGCAACCTGCTTAAACTCTATAGCCTGTCTGTTGGAACCTCCTTTAGTTCTTGGCATAACTATCACTCCTCTGCTAATATCTGCTGTAGACTTTGGCATAGCAGAAGCCATTTTGCCTCCAAGTCTCCATTTTGATTATAAGTGAAATTAAGTTCAAGTTCAGACCCTACATGCCCAAAAACAGGATACAATTCAATAGTTCAGTACTTGCTGCTTAGAACAAAACAATAGACGGCAAATGCATGTTCTGCCTTAATTAAAGATAAATGCATGTTCTGTTAGAGTTAAGACTGCAACATCCTGCTATGTTCCTACCTCCCAGGGAAAGCCCCAAAGAGCTCCGCTACCCTAAGTCCCAGCCAATCAGCTTACAGTGCTTTGTCCAGCTACCTAGATACAATAGGTTTAGCTAGTCAGATTGATGTAATGCTGCCTTCCCTCACAGCCCTGCTTCCTTCGCCTGGCTACCTAGTTGTTACCTGGTTATGGTTTTCCATATAAAAAAAAAACAAAAACAAAAACAAAACTGCCTTAGAAACAGACCGTCATCATAGTCTGACTCCCAAGTCCAGATTTTGGCTCTGACTGGTCAGTTTTTGTTCAGTGTTCAATAAATTTCCATCAATCTGAGTCTGGTGTTTGAGTGGTCAGTGTGCGGCTATTCCTGAAGCCATAACGATGCGATGCATGGAAAACGTCATCTCTGTAGTATTCTTGCAGAACAAAATGGAACAATAAAACAAATGCACTAAACTCATCCACGAAGGAGGAACCAGATAAGCCCAGCCTATGGGCATTCGCCAAAATAACTGACCTGGACTCAAAAAGTTAATGTCTTGAAGGAACTTTTTCTATGATGTAGAGGCACTTTAAATGAAAAATGATACTAAAGAAATACAATGGGGAACTGGCATAGCGGCACACACCGTCAGTCCCACCACTCAGAGGGCAGAGACAGGCAAATCTGTGTGAGGTGCAGGCCAGCCTGGTGTACACACAGAGTTCCAGATCAGTCAGGGCTAACGGAAAAACTGTCTGCAAAAACGGGAAAAAATGACTGGACAAGGGATGTTCGTAGCTCAGTGGTATGGCCACCTAGTATCCAGTAGTGTAATGACAAGCAATCATGAGGCCCTTAGTTCAGACCTTGGCACTACAAGCAAGCAAACACAGCAAACAAATGCAATGGAACTTTAGGTGAATGTTGGATTTTTTTTTTTAAACTATTTTTTTTTTTAAATTATGTGGACATGTACATGTAAGTTCAGATGTTCATGGAGGCCAGAGTCTTCAGATTCCCCCGACGCTGGAGTTACAGACAGGTTGTGAGCCCCCCATCGTGGGGGTTGGGAACAGAACCCAGGTTCTGTGCAAGAGCAGCATACACTCAACAGCTGAGCCACCTCCCTCGTCCCAAATACTGGATTTTAGAATGACCAATTGCAAAGGGCATTTGGGGTTTCACTTCTGAAATTTGAATACATATGTAACTTGATTCTATTGAATCAAAATTAAGTTCTCACGGGTCCTACTGTGATTCTTTTCCCCTTCTGAGGTTCATGTTAAAGTTCACGAAAATGAGCTAGGCAGTGGTAGGCGCAGATCTTTAATTCCAGAACTTGGGAGGCAGAGGGATCTCTGAGTTTGAGGGCAACCTTGTCTGCAGAGGGAGTTCCAGGACAGCTGGGACTACACAGAAAAAAAAGACTCATTACTCCTTTAATCCCAGCACTCAGGAGGGCAGAGGCAGATTCTCTGTGAATAAGCAGCGAGCCAGGCTACATAGTGAATTCCAGGACAGCCAGAGCTGTGTACTAGAGAAACCTCATCTCAAAAAGACCAGGAGGAAGAGGAGGCATTGGGAGAGACCCTGCTGAGACTTCTCTTTTTTTCTTTATAAGACATCCCAGGAGACTCTGGAGTTCTGAAGCCATAGTGTTCTTGCTTTCAACTCTATCCTCTAGACCTTACTGCAGATGGCTGACTCTAAAACAAGACATACTCAATAGAAACCCTGAGGCCTGGGAGAAATAGGCAAACTTGCTTCCCTGGTTTGGTTTCTGTAGCAGGGATAGAACACTCACCAAAACCAGTTTGGGCAAGTGTGTGGCTGTTAGCTTTATAGTTTATACAGTCCACCATGAGGGCAGAGATTACAAACAGGAACTAAAGCCTATTGGGGGTCTTTCCTGAAAAAAATAATATGGAAGCCCAAGGCCACTGGGCAGGTGTAGATAGATGCTCAGGGCTCAGTATAATCAGCAAGACTCAGAACCTTATGAGCTGAGCCTGCTACTCCTACCTTGGCATACTACGCCTGTGTCCTGGTCCGTCCTTTGCCCCTGGGCTCCCTGGCTCCCCCTCACAGCCCGAGGCAGGGGTACCGACAGAAGAACACCAACGTTCTGAGCGCCGGAGAAAAGCTCAGGCCAAGCACATCTGCCTGAGTGCATGTGGTCTCTACATGCCCTGAGTCAGTAAATGTTAGCAGATTTCAAGCGCTCCTGGAATTACAGATTCAGAAAACTTTGGAAAGTCAAGTGGCTCTGTGTTAAGAGTATTGTTGACCTTAGTTTCTACATGTGCGCTTTTAATCCTCTGCTGTTAAACAATGGGAAGGAGGAGGGAGAGGAGGAGGAAGACCCCAGGCTTTGGAGTCGGGTAAACGGCTCAGTGTGTAAACTGCTTGCCACACAAACATGAGGGCCCGAGCTGGGATCGCCAGCTCACACCTGAAAGCCAGGTGCAGCAATGCGTGTCTGTCATCCCAGCACTGGGGGAGGGGTGGTGGGGTTAGCGGGCAGAGGCTGGAGCGGTGTTGGAGAGCCTCAGCCTAGCTATCTAAGAGCTCCAAGGTAGGTGAGAGACCCTGTCTCAAAAATTAAGGGAGAGAGGACATGGAAACAAAAGTTGATTTTTGACTTCTACATTTATTCATGCACACACACGTACAAACACACTGTGCACACAAACATACAAACACAACACACATACACAATCTAGGCTGTTCCTCAACCTGATTGTCTCTTAACGCCCCCCCTTTCAATTTTTCTGGTTCCACAATGTCTGGATGTCTCTTCTTCCTCCCCAGTGACCGGTCATTGAACCCTCACCAGGGAACACACGTGGGGCCACCTGTTCCTGCCAGGCTTTTCTGCTCCACATCCCAGCAGCTGTTAGCTCCTTCAGACCAAGGGAAAGGAGCCGAGGATGAGGCGGGCTAAGCCAGGCGAGGCTTGAGTGCTGGCCAGCAGCCAATAGCAGACCATACTACAAAAACCAGAGGGAGAATTGGCAACTGAATACAAGCTGTGGCCCCTGTGCAGAGCCATCCAGACTCAAATTCCAAGTTGGTTTGCATTCAGGAGAGAGCCTTGCCCACACAGGAGCAAGCTCATTGTAAAAACTCCCCATCCTGGAATAACTCATCTTGAACATACAAAGGAAGGCCGAGAAGAAGGCTCAGCAAGCAAAAGGCCAAGCCTGAGGCCTGACTTTGGATTCTTAGGACCCACGTAAAATCCAGGTTTGGCTGAACATCCATGAGGTACAGAGACAGGAGGATCCCAGAGGCTCACTGGCCAGTCTAGCCCAAACAGTGAGCTGTAGGTTGAGTGAGACCCTGTCTCAGGAAGAAAAAATAAAAAGTAATGAATGGGAGAAAAAGACAATGTCAGCCTCAGTACTTCATATGTACACGCGTGGGCGAACTCACCTGCACACATACTGACACAGATAAGCACATAGTCCCACATGCGAGCACACACGCACTCACACAGGCAAGCAGGTTTTCTGTGACTGCTGTGCTGGCAGGCTTTCCGTTGTCAATGTGAAGGGTCCCGAGTTCACACGGAAGCGGGCTTGCTCTCACAGCACACTCCAGAGGCTGTTTGGCACAAAGAATGTTAGACTACTCACTCTCCTGAGGCTCTCCAGCTGCTCTTCCCTTCATCCCCGTTAGGACACCGCTTAACTCTATTGATTGTATTAAAACGAAGTGCACCATGCTCTCCACCCCTACATCTTTCTGTGGTAGGGCCCTAGGACGTTTGGTGAAAGAAAGCAGCAGTTGCCACTACCATATCATGTGGCATGTGGCTTATGTGTTGTGGTGTGGCCTGAAGAGGTGTTTAGCATTGAAACGCCAAGGAATAAGGGCCCGGTGACATGGCTCAGGGTTAAGGACACTTGCATCCTACAGAGGATCAGCGTCTGGTTGCGAGCACACGCGTGGCAGCTCACAACTGCCTGTGGCTCCAGTTCTAAGGGATCTTACGCCCCCTTCACGCCCCTGTGGGTACTGCAAGTATATGATACTCTCGTGTGAGCAACACATATGCACATACAAAAGTAAAACTCAAAGTGGCAAAGAATGTCATGTGAAGTGTAGGATATAGGCATACTATGTCATGAAATTTTATCTTTCACTTTGTTTCTTTGTTTGGTTTTTAAATACAGGGCATTATGTAGTCCAGGTTAGCCTTCAACCTGATATGTAGCTCAGGGTGAGCCTTCAACCTCTTGCCTCCATCTCCTTTTTAAAATGTAAAAGGTAGAGCTAGGGACGTAGCTATGTGATAGCTACTTAGAAATAGAAATTAAAGTATGTATTTTGAGCCTTGGATTAAAGACAGAAAAAAAAAAAACTTGTGAAATGCCTCATCCTTTAATAAGCTCTGAAATATGGCAGCTCACTACCGACAAGCAGAAAAAAAAAAAATCCCACAATTCAGTTTGTGGAGATTTTGTTTAGGCAAAGTTAAACAGGTGAGTTAGCTGCAGGCACGCATGACCATCTACAGGCCTTGTAAAATAGTCGAGCCAAATAACATCTTCCGAATTCCAGCTTTATTTGAGTGTGGACTCGCCGCCCATTGAGCAGGCACAGGTGTTAGATTCTAGAATACATTTTGAGAAACTCCTATTTAATCCATTCGGAAAGTTCAACTATGGAAAAATATAGCAAGCAACGCATTTTGCTTTCTAAATTCATGGCTATGGCTCTCGGTTCAGGGGTGATGGTCAATACTGATTGTTAAGTTGATAGGCCCTAGAATCACCGAGGATACAAGCTCCGGGTTGCCTGTCATGAGTTATCTTTAGGTTAAGGACCACATTAATTGTGGGTGGCACCAGTCCATATGCTGGGGTCCTAGACCGAAAGAAAAGGAAGAAAGCAAGCTGAGTACAAATATTTGTCACTTTTGATTTCTCGACTGCAGACACAGTGTAACCGGCAGCCTCAAGCACTGACCACTGTGACTTCTCTGCCATGATAGACTGTAACCCAAAAGTGTAGTCAAAACAAACCCATGTTCCTGGAGCTGCTTTGTTCAGTTTATCACAGCCCCAAGACAAGTACCTAATAAACAGGCTCTTCCGTGCCATCAACTCCATCCTAAACTCACTGTGCATCCCCGGCTGGTCTGGGACTCCTAATCTTCCTGCCTCAGCCTCCTGCGTGCTGGGCTTACAAGTGTGCACCACCGCGCCCAGCGCCTACCAATGTGCTCTCTATGAAACAATGAATGACCTGAGAGACATCTCTTACAAACCTGCCCAACCCACACCACAAGAGAATTGTCCTGTGGCATGCTGCTAGCCCAGGGAAAGACCAAGGTTTAAAATACAGACTGCACTTAGTGTGGCTTTCACAGCACCACGCAATCAAACATCCCTAAGTCCTAGGTCAAAAAATGCCTGTGTTAGTAGGTGGTGACATGATGTCGCTCCAAGAGCTGGAGACCAAAACACACGAGGTTGTACACTTTGACCACCCAGTTCCTGGATACAGCAACTTATATAGATCAATATTTGTAGCCCATGCAAGTGCTTGCTTCTTGTTCCTGACTTATCTCACTTACCATAATGACCTGAAGTTCCACTCACATTGTTGAAAAGGACAGAATTACATTTCGTATAGGAGATGTGCAGAATTTCATGGTGTAA
This sequence comes from Psammomys obesus, assembly GCF_907164565.1. Taxonomy (NCBI): domain Eukaryota; kingdom Metazoa; phylum Chordata; class Mammalia; order Rodentia; family Muridae; genus Psammomys; species Psammomys obesus. The sequence continues at coordinate 5,048,300 of NW_026585691.1, read as the reverse complement.
GTCCCACCATGATCACTACCTAATCACCAGCGGGTGGACACTGACAGGTTTTGTTCCTCGCTATTAAGAATAGTGCCACATTAACCTCAGAGTGCCAGTGTCTCTCTCCTAGAGTCAAATGTATTTTCCAAAGAGGGATTGCTGGGTCCTGTGGTCTTTCTGTTAGGGTTGACACAGGCAAGCTTGGGAACACTTGGAAGATGAGTAAGAGGCCTTGCTGCTGGGGTGTGAGACGGCTGACTGGGTTCAAGGAAAGGAGGAACCCAACTGGTCTTGGCAGCGCCACTGCTCCCTGAGAAGCTCATACAAGACACACTTGCCCTAACATAAAAGAGAAAGGTTTCATCCTGGCTCACAGTGTATTCCATCATGGCAGGGAAGTCGAGGCAGAGGGAGTTTGAAGTAACTGGTCACATGGCTTCCATGACTGGGTGCGTGCTGCTGTTTGGCTCCCTATGTCCACCATACTGTCCCAGATCCCAACTAGGGAATGCCCACAGTGGACAGGTCTTCCCACCTCAATTAGTGCAATCAAGATACCCTCCCCCCAAGTTAGTAAGACCTGGAGGGGACAGGAGCTCCGCCGGGAGAGCAACAGAACCAAAATATCTGGGCACAGGGATCTTTTCTGAGACTGATATGCCAACCAAGGACCATTCATGGAGATAACCTAGAACCCCTGCTCAGATGTAGCCCATGGCAGCTCAGTATCCAAGTGGGTTCCCTAGTAATGGGAACAGGGACTGTCTCTGACAAGAACTCAGGGGCTGGCTCTTTGATCACCTCCCCAAGGGGAAAACAGCCTGACCAGGCCACAGAGGAAGACATTGCAACCAGTCCTGATGAGACCTGATAGGCTAGGGTCAGATAGAAGGGGAGGAGGACCTCCCCTATCAGTGGATTTGGAGAGGGGCTTGGGAGGAGATGAAGAGGAAGGGTGGGATTGGGAGGGAATGAGGAATGAGGGAGGGGGCTACAGCTGGAATACAAATTGAGTAAACTGTAATTAATATAAAAAAAATTAAAAAAGATATACCCCCTACCCCACACCACACACACACAGGCATGCCTACAGGCTCAACTCCCAGGAGTTTCTATGTTCTCTCAAGTTGACAGTAAACACTAACCATCCCACTAGTAAACATCTCAAGATTATGGGCACCACTAGAACAAAAAGAGAGAACAGCAGGTTCCAGGAAGGAGATGGCACAAAATTACGCTTTAAAAAAAAAAAAAAAGAGTTTTATTAGGAGAAACAGCCTGGCAGCTACGGTGGCTATGAGCCAGCCTTGAGGCAGAACAGCAACAAAGAGAATTATGAGAACATTGGAAGAGACAGTAAAAGAGAAGAAGAGATTCCCATCATGGACAGGCTTCAAAGAAACCCCCAAACTAAGAAGAAACCTGACACTTGTAAGTTTTCAGGGACGTTTCATATGGTGATATTTAGTTTGGATAGCACATATGCCAAGGAGCCAGGATCTGGGTAAGACCAGAACCCTCTCTTGCAGCCTCAAGGGGCGGGGCTTCGAGGCAACAGCACAACACAGCTTCTTAAACATCTGTCATAAAGAGAGACTCCCAGGAGTTGAGGGGTGGCCTGGTGGCTCTAGACCGACGATCTGGTCTCTTATAGACCCCAGCACCCTAGGACGTCCTGATCTAACAATGGCAGCCCAGCTTGACACATAGTTCTGCAGCTTATGGATCGAATGGCAGCATAATGACTTTCTTAGCAACCTAGAACCCCTGCACAGATGTAGCCCGTGGCAGCTCAGTGTCCAAGTGGGTTCCCTAGTAAGGGGAACAGAGGCTGTCTCTGACAGGAACTCAGTGGCTGGCTCTTTGATCACCTCCCCCTGAGAGGGGAGCAGCCTTATCAGGCCACAGAGGAAGGCAATGCAGCCAGTCCTGATGAGACCTGATAGACTAGGGTCAGAGGGAAGGGGAGGAGGACCTCCCCTATCAGTAGACTAGGGGAGGGGCATGGGTGGAGAAGGGAGTGGAAGGGTGGGATTGGGAGGGGAGGAGGGAGAGAGCTACGGGGGGGATACAAAGTGAATAAACTATAATTAATAAAAACAAAATTTAAAAAAGCACGTCTGTCTTTTCCAGAAAAGAGGCGCCCCCAGGGATGGACACGCGGATAAATGTGTCTACAGCAACTTACAAACCCAAATGCTAAGTCTGGGCTTTGCTGCATTACTCAGCTAGGTACTATGTCCCCCTAGACAGTGGATTTTTGCTTTCCACTCCTTCCCTTGCTAAAAATAAACACCGGCTGCTGGTTGTGTCTGTGCCACCGTGTGGATTCTTCCTCAGCAGCTCGAAAGACTGCTGTGGCAGCTAGGATCAGGGGGAAGTCACAGGGAGGAATCTACCCATAATGGGCCTATTTTTAATCTCTGACGGAATCCTGTGCTGCGCTCTGCCATGAACAGTGCCACACTGCCCAAGCCCAGCTTTGCCTCCACGCTCTTCACTGCGCTTGCTGCCTTTGTCTTTCTGATGATAGCCATGCTCACTGGCCTGAGGTAATGTTAGAAACAAAATCTGATGTTTCACTTACAAAGGTACCTTGAACCAGCTTAGGTCCAACTACAACTACAAATGAACAGAAAACACTAGACTCTTGCTAATGCCCAACACACACACACACACATACACACACACATACTCAAAATCGAGAGTAGAAGAGCCAAGCTTGTATGCGTGAGCTTGTATGCACTAGCGTGCAGATAAGCTTTAAACTAAGCAGGATGTAAAATGTAGAGTAAACTTACTCATGATTTTTGTTGAGAGAGGAATAATGTGATGGAAACAGGGAAAAATAAAACAAACCAAAGATTGTGTCCTCTTGATTGTTTTCAAAAAAGGAGGAAGGCAGTTGGCTTTGGAGGTTCTTCCTAACAATCACAGCTCACAGGAGACAGAGGAGTGAGTCCTCTCTCACAGAGGAACTCTGTGAGTTCAAGGCCATCTTGATCTACATGAGGAGACCAGTGTCTTCCAATCAACTAACAAGGTTTGTAAACTGTTGTCTGCACTCAGTCTGCACATCTGCCTTCCTGCACTAGCCCAGGCTTTGCGAGGTCCTAAGATAAATAAATTGCTTAGCTTTCACTACTCTGAGGCTCTAGTTTGCTCTCTGTGAAGTGAAGACCACTGCTGCTCACAGCCACCACCCATTGTCATTTTGATTTGCATTTCCCTGAGATTTGTGGTGTTGAAGTTTTTCTTTAATCTATTAACCATTGACCTTTTTTGTTTGTTTTGTTTTTTTGAGACAGGGTCTCTCCTTGTAGCCTTGGCTGTCCTGGAATCCACTTTGTAGACCAGGCTGGCCTCAAACTCAAGAGATCTGCCTGCCTCTGCCTCCCCTAGTGCTGGAATTATGGGATTACAGGTGTGTAGCACCGAGCCTGGCTCTTTTTACTTTATTATTTTTTTTTTTTATTTTTGAGATGTTTACTTAGGTCTTTAGGCCATTGTTTAGTTTGTCTGCATGTCCATTTGCTGCTATTGAGATTTTTTAGTTCCTCCTACATAGTTTACATTAGGCTCTGGTTGTCAGCTTGCAAACATGTTCTTCCCATCCTGTTGGCTACCTCATCACTCTGTTGATTTATTTCAACATAAAACCATTTCTTCTCCTCTCAGTCAAGTCAGAAACTGGCTTCTTTTAACTTCACATATCTGAATTAATGAAAATATTAAATTAACATTGAATTAGGGTGATGTGGAGAAATAAAGACATTTTTGAAAAAGAAATCCTTTCAACTCTGATTTGAAGGGATGAGAAAAATGAAGCAGAATTCTTCATAACACACATTACATTCTCAAACTAAAAGAAAATATGAGTACTTAATTTGGCGAAGCGTGAATTTTAATTAACTCTAAAGATACTATCTCATATCTATGGTTTTAAAAACTGTTTTCCCTTGGAGGCCGAGGAGATGGCTCAGTGGCCTAAGCGGTTACCGCACTAATGTGAATGCTTGACTCACGGTCCCAAACTCCCAAGTAAATCCTGGAGGGCTACGGTTACCCACCAAGACAACCCATGAGCAAGCTGCCTAACTACACTAGCCATATTGGAGAGACCTGAGTCTAAGTGAGAGACCATACTTCTTAATACGGGTTGAAAAGAGACTGAAGATGCCTGACACACACACACACCCACGCGCGCACACACACACAGAGCACAGCACATAGTGTGTCATTTGCAGGCCCAGATGTTCAGGGATGCTCCATCTATGGAGAGCCTTGGGTGAGACAGGAAAATGAGTCAATGTCAGAGCCTTCTCTGGAGAGGCCAGTAAGAGGTTAACGATTCAGACATGTTCAAATTTCAAAGTCTCTAAGTTTCAAAAATAATTGAAGGCAGTGATATACTGTTCTGTTTGCTTTACTGTTGTGTTTGCTTTTGTTAAGAAGGTAGTATTGTGCTGGATATGGTAGCACACAGCTTTAATCCCAGCGCTTGGGAGGTAGAGGCAGGCAGATCCCTGAGAGTCTAATGAAACGATAACAACAAAGAATGCAGTTTTTCTGAGCATGAAAGGTCAAGCTCATAATCCCAGCACTTACGAAGTAACAGCTATAGAGCCATCTCCACCTATACAGCACATGGTGAATTCCAGGCCAGCCTGGGCCATATGAGATTCTGTCTCAAACACACAAACAAGCACACACACACACACACAGAGAGAGAGAGAGAGAGAGAGAGAGAGAGAGAGATAAAGAAACATAGAGACATAGAAAGAGAGACATAGAGACACATTTAAAACTTTGTTTCTAGAAAGAATACAAACATGGCTTTTTGGCTACTTTATTGGGTTCCTTTTCCTACCTCCCTACATCACCCCTGTCCCTTTCATCCCTCTAACACTAGGTAGGAGAGAAAGAAGATTAGTAGGGAAAAAGAGCCTCACTATTGTTTAACTACTTTCTGCTGATGGGGGAGCAGGGTGGGGGGAGCAGGGGGAGCAGGGGGAGCGGGCAAGGGGGAGCAGCAGTCACAGCATCTCTTGAGACTCTGGCATTTTTATACCCTCTCAAGAGTCCCCAGAGTTCCAAATGTAAACTATCTTCAGCTGGCACAATTACGTTCCTGCCAAGGCACAAGGCAAATCATAGTCAGCTGCTGTGGGCAATCTGAAGAAACCCCACACCCCACACCTGGGACTAAAACAAAAACATATTCAGAGAGCAAAACTGGGTTTTTAAAGAAACCAAAATTTGCACTACAAAAAAATGCTAACATCAAGAGCAAGAATATTCCTGAAGATAACCATTTTTTATGAATAGGCTTGAGTCTGAAATTTCACTGTGTTCCCTCTGTCTCCACAATAACATGAAGAGATGGAAATCTCTTCATAAGCCTGTGGTATTTGATAATGACTATTACATTTCTATGTATTTTGTATGCATGTGTTTGTATATGTATGTGTGTATGTGTGCTTGTATGTCTATGGTCATGTGTGTGCATTTGTATGTATGTGTATGGGCATGTGTGTGCGTGTATGAATATGGGCGTGTGTGTCTATATGTATGTATATGGTCATGTTTGTGTGTTTGTATGGATGGATATGGCCGTGTGTGTGCACTTGTATGTGTATGTGACATGGCACACATATAGAGGTAAGTTTACAACTTGCAGGAATTGATTCGATCTTTCCAAGTCCCAGAAATTGAACTTGGGCCTTAAGGAGTGGCAGGAGGAGCTTTTTATCCAGGGAGACATTTCACCAGACCAGCAACTATTTCTTAAAACTCCAGATGGCTAAGGTTCTGCCAAATGGTTCTCAGAGTTACCAGAAAATCCTCAGGGAGGCTGACCATGTCTGAAGCCCCATTTTCCTCATCCCTAAACCAATCACAGGATGTTAGCTGAGAAGTTTGTAACACTTTGTGACAATTAAAAGACTAGACTCTCAGTCCCAAGCATTCTTGATCTAAATATTGCTTTATTTGCATTAAGCAAAGCCTTCTAACGGCCTTGGCAGCCATTAGGCTTTTGGAGAAGTTTGAAGTGGACAGCAGATGGAAATAGAAATGCAATTAGTTAATGCAATTGTCTCATTTACATTTAATACACCCGGTGTGACAGTTGATCTTGACTGACTGGCTTGAAAATTAACTAAGAGACTCTGGGTGGGTCTGTAAAGAATTGTCTAGAAGTATTAATTGAAAGGGGAAGACCTTCATCTAGGGTAGGTGGCTCCTTCCAGTGCTGGTCCAAATATAAAGAGACTCCAGGTAAAAGCTGTTGCTTTCTGCCTGTTCAACTTTTCTCCTTGTTGATGAGTGCATTTATTCATTTGCTGCTGCTGCTGTTTCAATTCTTCCCTGACAACAGAACCCAGCTTGTTCAGTCTTCCATCATGTACTGTTGGCCAGTGGCTTTCCAGGAATCCTCTAGGCCTCCAGAATCAAGGCAACCAGTTTTGTAGACTGCGTGGCTACAGGGTCCTCAACCTTTCCAGTGTATAAGCAGCTACTGTTAGACGACCCAACAAATTCCAGAAACCCACCCTACAGGCATTGTTTTTAAACGGTACTCTATTTTAGTTTCTTCTGCCTCCACCTCCCTTCCAACTCCCCACCCCCCAGGTAGGAGAGAAAGAAGGTTAGAAGGGAAAGAGGATGTAGACCTCTTTAGACTTAGTCGTAGCTGGTAAAGGTCGCCGGGTTATTCGGGAAAATACCAATCTCAGTCATCAGAATATCTAGCAGTCCAGCAAAGGGCAAATGCAGCAAGATGAACAACAGCTTTCTTTCTCCTCCATCTGTCTCCTCGAAACCCTCAGAAGTGTCTCCAAGCCTAAGTCTCAGTCTGTCTCTGTCTGTCTGTCTGTCTGTCTCTCTCTCTGCTCTCATATTCATACCCTCTCAGAGTTCTCAGAGTTAAACTCTCCATAGCTGGTAAAGACCACAACCCCACATGAGATAGTTTCCAGCTGTGCATGAGCCTATTACCAGCTGTGGCTAAACTAAGGCAATCCCATATCCCACATTTAGGATTAAAACAAAAACATGTACATAACATAACTGAGTTTTTAAAGAAACCAAAACTTCCACTACACCACTCAATAAATCCCCTTCCCACAACATACATTTATTCTATCAGTTCTGTTCCTCTAGAGGATCCTGACCAACACTTAGCTATATATATATAGGTATATATGATATATATATAAAAGAACGAAAAGGAACCACATCCAAATGTAGGTAGATGTCACCATGATTTGAATGGAGATTACAGATTTTTTTTTTTTTATGTGCTTGAGTGTTTCAGAACTTCCTATTGCCCTCTCCACAACAGATAATTTATACAATTAAAAAAAATGGTTTAACTTGTGTGGTGGTTTGAATGATAATGGCCTTTATAGGCTTATATATTTATGGGTTTTTTTAGATTTATTTATTATGTATATAATGTTCTGCCTTGCATGTACACCTGAGCGCCAGAAGAGGGCACCACATCTCATTATAGATGGCTGTGAGCCACCATGTGGTTGGTGGGAATTGAACTCAGGACCTCTGGAAGAGCGGCCATTGCTCTTAACCTCTGAGCCATCTCTCCAGGCTCTAGGCTCTTATATTTGAATCCTTGATCCACAGTTGTTTTGTGGAGAATTAGGGGGTGTGGCCTTCTTGGAAAAGATGTGTCACTGTGGTTGTTGGGTTTTGAGGTTTCAAAAGCCCATGCTACGCCCAGTCTCTCTCTCGCTCTCGCTCTCACTCTCACTCTCGCTCTCTCTCTCTTGTTCAGCTGCCCTTCAGCACTATGGCTGTCAGCCTAAAGTAGCCCTAGATCCCACACCTGGCATTAAAACAAAAACGTATTCACATATTACTTCTATGTTTTCCAGGAAACCAAAATTCTCACCACAAGAAAGTCCACACACAATACAGTTTGCCTCAGTTGTGCCCCTCTGCCTGTGGAACCCCACCCCATCTTTGGGCCTCAGTAGGTGGGGTTTCTTTCTGTAGCCCCCTGACTGGTTAGCTGATTCCACTCATTGAGTTTCCTCAGAAAGGATCCCTCTCACCTGACCTTGTAGATTCACCTGGCTTGCAGGGGGAACTGCAAACCAGGAATCAGAGCAAAGATTACAGGGTCCAAGAGACGTGTCAGTGGTTCTTGCTATTCTTGCAGAGGGCCCGAGTTTGGTTCCTGGCACCACCGCAGGTAACTCCAGTTCTGGGGGATCTGATGTCCTCTTCTGGCTTCCAAGGGCAATGCACTCAGGTACACACACACAACTAAAAATAAAAATAAGTCAAGTATGATGGCACCCTTTAATCCAAGTGCTCAGGAAGCAGAAGCAGTTTGCGAGTTCAAGGCCACCCTGATCTACATGGAAAGTTGAGGCCAGCCAGGGTTACATGCAAGACTTTGTCTCAAAAACTACTTTTACTTTCTTTGAGACAGGGTCTCACTATGTAGCTCTGGCTGTCCTGGAACTCATCATGAAGACCAGGCTGGCCTCATACATATATCCACCTGCCTCTGCCTCCCTACTGCTGAGATGAACATTGTGTGTCACCACACCTGGCTCAAAAACTCAATTTTTAAATATTTTTAAAGAAAAAAAAAAGAAAAGAAAAGAACACTTCAAAAGCCCAGCACTTACCAAAACGTGATGCTTTTTATGAAAGCTAGATGAAAAAGAAAAGCAAAGCTCAAGCTGGCCAGGGAACCCAGACCACAGGTGACTCTGGCCAGACTGTAATGCTGGAGTCTCCTGCAGCCTGTCTGGACCTCGACTTAGGCCGAGTATTCCTTCTCATTAGTAAATATTTGAGATGAAAGCCCCTTTGCTCACCTCCTAATTATCATCCATTCCAAAGCATCTGCTTCTGGGGGAAGATTAATTAGCTAGCCGTGCCTAAAGGACAGATTGAGGAGATCAAAGGCCCGCCGAACTGGATGGAGAGAGATTGACACCATGGAGATGTTCTCTTCAGAGGGATGAAGACAAGGATCAGTTTGGGGAGTGTTACAGAGAACAAGGTTTCTCTGTTTTTATTTCTTAGGAGTAAAGTTATTGCCAGGATACAAACACTCTTACCCCACACCTTTTCTTAGGAAGGCTTCCCTTGGTTTCTTACCAGATAACACAGAAGACATGTTTACCTATGACCACGTGCAGAGCCCTCTAGGAGACACAGCAATGAAAGATGGTGTCAAAGGGACTAAAAGATGACCCAGTGATTAAGAGTACCTGCAGCTCTTGCAGAGAAAAAAATAGTGGTACAGACTCAAGGCCTCCTTATTTTGACTGACCACAATGGTTCCTTATAGATTTATCTATTTTCTTATTTGCTTGTTTAGTGTGTATGTGTGCATGGAAGGGTATGTGTGCACGTGGAGGCCAGAGGTCAACATTTAATGTCTTTCTCAATCACTCTATGTCACCTTTGAGATCTCTCATTGAACTTGGAGCTCACCAATTTGAATAATCAGTGAGCTCCAGGGAGCCTTCTGCTTCCCCAGTGTTGGGGTTACAGGGACATGTTGCCACACTGAGTCATGGGGGGGGTGAGTGTGTGTGTGTGTCTGTGTGTGCGTGCATGCGCTATAAGAAAGCAGGCTGAGAAAGCCATGGGTGCAATCAAGCTAACAGCACCCCTCCATGGACTCTGCATCAGCTCCTGCCTCCAGGTTCCAGCCTGATTTAAATTCCTGCCCTGACACTGTTTAGGGATGGAGAGTGACCTGAAAGCTGTAAATGGAAACAAACCCTTTCCTCCCCGAGTTGTTTATAGTTGTGGTGTTTTAGCACAGAAATAGAAGGCTTAACTGAGACAGTGGCAAGGTAGTTCTGATAATAAACTCTCATCATGTTCCATCTAGACACTGAGGCTTATTCCACTGTATGTTTTCATACTCACAGATCTCCAAATAGACCAACGAGCTCAGTGTGAGTCATCAGGACCACTGTCATGAGGGGCTGCATTACAGTAAGTTGCTCTAAGCTACACCCAACATAGATATGTTTAGAGGTGATCCGAAAAGTGCCTGGGGCCCTCTGAGGAGTCCTCAAGAGATCCTGCCTTTGTGCTTGGCCATGGCATAGTTTGATGCTCAGTCTGTGTCCCATCCCCCATCCGAGAGTAAAAAAATCAAGCTGTTTTTTGTTGTTTTTTTTTTTTGTCTGTCCCTACTCTGAGCAAATAACAGAGCTCCACAGTAGAAGAGGTCAGTCATCTTGTACCATGTCTGGAGAAGTCATCCCTCTGTCCTCTGACAACAGAAAAAAAATCCTTTCCCAGGGCCAGGGAGATGGCTTAGCAGATAAAGGCATTGGCTGCCCAAGCTAGACAACTCAGGTTTGACCCCTGGAGCCCATATAAAAAGCTGAATGTGATGGCAGTCATCTGTCATTCCAGCATTCCTACAGTGAGATGAGAGGCAGAGACAGAAGAACTGCCCAGAAGTGCATGGGCCAGCTAGGCCAAAGCGTGAAGCCCAGCAACAGAAATCTGAGAGCCAGCCACAGATCAGGTGGAAAATGAGAAGTGTCCTACACACACACACACACACACACACACACACACACACACACACACACACGATAACCGAATGTTTTCTAGAGCACAATGGTAACATTAAATGAACGAAACATTTTGTTATTGTTGTTCTTCTAGCTGCTCTGGAACTTGCTATGTAGAACAGGCTGACAGAGACCCACCTGCTTTTGCCTCTCAAGTTCTGGAACTGAAGACATATGCCAGCATGACCTCTGATGCATACTCTTTTTTAGATATTTATCTTATTGTTGGTTATGTGTTTATGTGTGTGAGTCTGTGCATGTGCGTGTGGATGCCTGAGGAAGCCGGAAGAGAGCACTGATTTACAGGTGCTAGAGTTACAGGCGGTTGTGAGCTGCCATGTGAGTTGTAGGAACCAAACCTGGAAGCTGAGACAGGAGGACTACACGTTTCCACGCCAGTCTGAACAACTCAGCAAGATCCTGTCTTTAAATCTAAAAAGGGATTGAAATCGCAGCTAAGTGGCATAGTGCTTGCCTGGCTAGTGCGCTCAGGCCCGGGGCTCAATTCTTAAGAAGAAGGAAAAAAAATCGTGTATCAGTTTAATGTAACCCAAATCAACCTTTCAAAAGTGTTCCTATTGTCAATCGTGTCATTTTTACAATTAGAATTTATATAGTATAAAATACTTTTGGGTATGGCGACACGTGCCTTTAATTCCAATACTCAGAAGGCAGAGGAGACAGAAGCCTGTGAGTTTGAGGCCAGGAATTTTTAAAATTATTAGCCAGGATGTAATCATAAAAAATATAAAGTCCCCTCTAGCCCATCTTGCAGAATCCATGTTGGCAGGTCCATGGGACCCTGCAGGACGTCCTCCATGTCTGCAAAATCACACCTGCACCTTCCGAGCTCCAGCCCCACCACTGTGGGAGGGAGGGCTTGTTTAGTCTATTGCCATAGTGGTACATCGAGGAGCTGGGCACGTGTCAACATGCATGGAGTCATGGATCAGGAAACCCTATAAACCTAGCAGATCCCTTATCCCTCTCTTCATCACCTACCCCACTACACATAAACACACACACACACACACACACACACACACACACACGGCACCTCAGCAGCTTTCTGCTCCGAGTGGGATATACCCTGGAGACTGGGATAACATGATTAGTGGCTTTGACAGTCTCTTCTACCACTAAAAGCCAATACTTAATGCTGTGGCTGATCTTGGCTGGAAAGCTGACATACACAAGAAGAGAAAAACTCAGTTGAAGAGTTGCTTCCAGCAGACCGGCTTGCTTTCTTGCCGATCAGCATGCTCTCCCAATGCTGTGTGTGTGTGTGTGTGTGTGTGTGTGTGTGTGTGTGTGTGTGTGTGTAGAGCTTCATGCATGCAGCTGTCCTTGGCACATGCTCCTGCTACTCTGCATTCCTTTCCTCTCCCAGGCCCTGTATCCCATCTGGGCCAGGGGGTAGATGTTTAAACTCTGCTCTGGCTTTTGGCGGCAGCCATGCCAGCGAGGTCCACAGTTCACAGGGCTGGAAAGATGGCTAAGCTATTAAGAGCACTGGCTGCTCTTTCAGAGGATCCAGGTTCAATTCCCAACACCCACAAGGCAGCTCACAAGCATCTGTAACTCCAGTCCCAGAGATCTGTCACCCTCTTCTGGCCTCTTCAAACACCTGGCTCGAAAGTCATGCTCACACATGTATGTATAAAACACACAGAGAGAGAAAATAAACAAAAATAATAAATAATTAATAAAATTAATAAAACAGAGTAAGGTTTCACGTGGGCAACAGGTTAGGTGTTGAAGGGTCTACAGGAGCACCAGGGACAAAAAATGTTCAGCATCTGGGGCTGTGGTGTGGCTGGAGGCTTCACTCCTGATCCTCTCTGCAGCTGCTATCCGCTCCAAGCTTACGAAGCTGCTGCCGCAGCCCAGATGCTGCTGTGGCCTTTGCTGCCACTGCCTGAGGCCCCACCAAGGGCAGAGCAACAGAGTGTCTCTTCTCCGTTCAGCTGTCAGTGCCTCTCACCCGCTGACTCCCACCAGGAACAGCAGGCAGAAGAGCCTGGGGAACGCAGGGCAGCCCCAGCCTGCACTGCATTGCTCCCAATCCCAAGACCCCGAAGACTCATGGGACAGTGACAGTGAGGCTGGCATCCTCCCCTCACCCCATCCCGCACGAAGCCCACCCAGTGCCCTGCATACAAGGTCCTAGCCGTGTGGTTGAGGAGCCTCTGCCTACGCTGCTAGGGCTGTGCCTTCCAGGCGGCCTCTCGCCTGCAGCGGAGGAAGAAAATGGAGTCAAAGTGACCTTTGCTCGATGGCTTGGGGCTCATCAGTGCTTCATATACAGCTGGCTCTTTGACTTGCCCCTCAAGAGGATCCACAGCCAGAAAACAGCAATGCTTGGCTTCTGTTTCTTTAGCCACCATTCAAGAACGGCCTCCTTACATTTTCCAATTTTGACTCGACCTACATTTCCTAGGAGACATGGCAGAACGGTTGACTCCAGCGTAACACAAAACAGGAAATTGCATTTCATGGGGTTTTATTATCGCTGATTCCCATTTGCTCTCAGCACGTCTTAAGTCAAATACTTGCCTTTGAACAAGCCGCAATTTTAGCGGCGATTCAGCGATATATGCCGAAAGCCTGCTACTGGCCTGACCCAGAATAAAGAATTAAAGAGGAGGAAGAAGAAAGGAAAAAGAAAAGAGAAAATTTGTCACAGTCTTTATTCTTAAGTAGCTTACAGTTTTGTCAGGGAACAAGGCCCATGCATGAGCAACCCCTGAAAACACTAGGTGAAGCATCCGAAGCTGTCGATGGCATAGCCCTGGGCAGTCATTTCAGAAAGACAATGCTGTATTTAAAGAAGGCTTTGTGTTTGGAAGTCAAGGGGAGGTGAGATGGAGGGAGGCAGAGGAGGAGGAGGAGGAGAGAGGGAAAGGAAGAGTAGAAGAGTAATAGGAAAGGTGAGGAATGAGCAGGTGTAGGTGTTAAAAAAAGCATGAGGCTGGTCAACCGATATTCTATGCAGGAAGTTTATTAGGAGGGTATGGAGGGAGTGGGAAACAGGGCATGGTGGGGAGAGAGAAAGAAAGAGAAAGGAGGGGTGCCCCGAGAGAGAGAGAGACAGAGAGAGAGAGACAGAGAGAGAGAGAGACAGAGAGAGTGTAAGAGAGAAGGAGTAAGAGAGAGAGAGAAAGTAAATGAGTGAGAGAGAGAGAGAGTAAGAGAGAGACCACGTGTCAGGGTTGGCCCTTTAAGAGGCAAGGTAACCATGCCTTCCAGGTGTGGCCATCAGCCAGCGACACATGATGACATCATAAGTTGCTGGGTAACGCAGGAGCAGGTTGTGTTCCAAAATACTAGCAGTAGGGCCAGCTAGAGGGCTCAGCGTGTAAGGGAGCTTGCCTCCTAAGCCTAGTGACCTGAGTTTGATCCCTGAAACCTGTTGTCCTCTTGGGCCGGGTTCAGTTCCCAGCACCCACATCAGGCAGCTTGCCTCTTCCTGTGACTCCATTTCCAGGGAACCTGCAGGCACATGGTGTGCACATGGACGCACACAGACACACACTCAGGCAGACACACACACACACACACACACACACACACAAATACGCATAAAACAAAATGGAAAAAAAAAAAACCTTAAAAGTCAGACTCATACCCAGATGTTCTGGCTTGTCACTCAAGTAAGGCATGCTGTGAATTATTAACTAAGAGATAACTCAGGGTGGCTGGAGAGAGATGAAGAAAGAAAGACAGAGAGAGAAAGAAAGAAAAAGAGAGAGAGGAGGAGGGAGGGAGGGAGGGAGGGAAGGAGGAAGGAGGGAAGGAAGGAAGGTAGGAAGGAAGGAAAGAGGGTTGATTCCACCTTCCCTTGGGGCTGCAGACAAAGGCTGTACTGTCAAGGTGCATTCACACTTGGGACTGCAACAAAGCTAACTAGCAGACATCTGGCACATTCCTGAAAGGGCCAAATGGCATCAAGGATAACCACAAAAAAAAAAAAAAAAAAAAAAAAGAACCATTTCAAACAGCCAGTCAGCTACTGGATGAATAATGTAAAGTGTCCATACAGCCATGCAGCAGTATGACTCAGAGCCAGAAGGTTCTGCTGCGTCCATCTCCATGAAATGTCCCATCGTCAAGTCTAGAGACACAGAAAATTGGCCTGCAGCTGCCAGGGGCTGTGAGTAAGAAAATGGAGAGACGGCAAATGGATCCGAGGTTTATCTCAGGGATGACAGAGAATATTCTAGAATCATAGGGTGGTGATGGCTGCACCAGTCTGTGACTTTGCCTCATTTAACATGTCCAGTCTAATGATGTTTAGTATTTTTATAGTAGACAAATTTATACCTCAACAAAATGATTTGCTGGTTATGGAACGGAGTCTTACTCTAAAGCCAAGACTGGCCTTGAGCTCCTGCTCCTCCTGCCTCTAGCTTCTCAAAGCTAAAATTATGGGTATGAGCTGCCACACCTGGTTTATGCGGTGCTGGGAATCAAACCCTGGGCTTTGAGCAAACTCAGCGAGTTCTCTGCCAGCGGAGGCACATCCCCAGCCCAATGAAATGTGGACTGGAAGGATGGCTCAGCCGTTAAGAGCGCTGGCTGCTCCTCCAGGGGAGGAGTTCAATTCTCAGCTTCCACATGGTAGCTCATAACTGTCTGTAGTTTCAGTTCCATGGGATCTGACACCTTCTTTTGGCTTCCTCAGACACCAAGCACACATGGGGTATACATACATACATTCAGGCAAACACACATTATACACATCAAATAAAAGTCAGCTGGGGTGGGGGGTGGGGGTTACTTTTTAGCTAGGTTGTGGTGGCAGAGGCAGAGGCAGGGGCAAAGGCAAGCGGATCTCTGTGAGTTTGAGGCCAGCTTGGTCTACCTCAATAGTGAGTACCAGGACAGCCAGGGCTATGCAGAGAGACAAAAATAAAAAATAAAAAAATACAAATAAAACAAAAGAAAAATTGTGGACTGTCTATGCCTGTGCTCTTGAAGACCAAAAAACTAGTCCCCCTGAATCATTTCATAGAGAGGGACAGCTAGAGTTCTCGGTGGGTAAAGGTGCTTCTGCCAAGCCTGATGACCTGAGTTCAATCCCCAGAACCCATGTAAAAAGCCAGCTGTAGAGGTGCACAACCACAAGCCCAGGCCTGGGAAGTCACAAACAGATAGACGCTTGAGGCTCGCTGTCCAGGCAGTCTGTCCTAACGTGGAGAGCTCAAGGCTAACGGAAGATCTAGTCTCAAAAACCCAGGAGAACAGCTGCTGAAGACTGATACGGAGTTTGACCTCTGACCTCCACACTTAACAAACACACACATATAAATAACATGTGTTTAGATGCTTGTAAAAGCCCACTCCTCACGTTACAGCCCTCACACTTGTCATCTGCTAATCCCTGCATTTCTCCTTAGACCTTAAACTACTGAGGACAAACTCTGCAACTGGCTTGTGCTCGTGATCCACCAAAATAATCATTTATTGAAGGAACTGTTACGATTATCAGAACTAGGCCAGGCAGTGGTGATGCATGCCTTTAATCCCTGCACTCAAGAGGCAGAGAGGCCAGCCTGGTCTACAGAGCAACTTGCAGGATAGCCAGGGCTATACAGAGATTTTTTTTTTGTAATTTTTTTAATTAAAAAAAAATTTTAAACTAAAAAAGTATGTTCAAAACACAGTACACACATGGGAAAAATGTTTTACATAGCCCAACTCAATGAAATAAAGCATCACAGATTAATCAAACAACTCCATATTGAGGATATGCCAGCCACATTCTCTTATCCTACTTTACTCGGTCCACACAGCATCTCTCTTAGGTGGATGCTCTATAAGGAGACACTTTAGCTTCATCGTTAGCTGAGAAACTGAGGCTCTGCAAGGTCCAGAGACACTCAGGTGGTGGGGATGCTTTCAAGTCGCAGAGCCTGATGCTCAGGCACATGGTGGTTTCTCCACAGCTGAGTTTCACTGTTTTCCCATCATATAAACACGGTTTCAGAATTCTCAGATCATCAAATACAAACAGAAGTATTCCAAGTGGAAAAGGTCAGTACTTTTGACCAAGATAATTGCATAGACAGAGTCAAAAGTTGTCACCTACGGCAGAAGTCTCAGGCAAATAGTTATGAAACAAAGGATAATTTTTTTATTTTGAGACAGGGTCTTACTGTGAGGCACTGGCTGCCCTGAAACCTGTTATGTAGCCCAGGCTGGCCTTGAATCAGAGATCTACCCTTGTCTCCCAAATGCTGGGATTAAAGGCATTCGCCACCATGTCTGGCTCAAAAGGACAATATTTGTGTGTCCAAGACCTGGCCTAGTACCTGAGATGAGGCTCTCTAGAGCTAATCTACTGTGCATTGCCTCTCCTGAGTACCTGCCCCACAGTAAGCTGTGATGATGAATATTTATTATTTAATCCAGTAACTTTGGTGTAATGCATTATCTGACGATTGAGAAAATAACTGGGTTGTATAACTGCTAGAAACAAAGCAGGAAAAATCTTGATGTTGTACAAAGGAAAACAGAAGCAGAGCGAAACTGATTCAACAAGACAATTTCTTTCTGCAAAAAGGGCACAGTGGAACCCAAACCAGGCTAGGAACACACTTGGCTAACACGCCTTCTGCTTTAATCCCTGAGGTAGGTAGTGATGATCCACCCTGTCAGCAGAGCTCAACTTCACAATTTGACGCTATTGACTGACAGACACAGGGGAAGGAAACATGAGCCCTTGCCAGGTAAACCACCTTGATAGAAAAACAAAAACAAAAACAAAAACCCTCTCAAATAACTAATAATAAGATAAATTTTAGTCAGAAAAAAATGTCTTGTTGAACTAACTCCCTGAGTTAAAGAGAGAGAGAGAGAGAGAGAGAGAGAGAGAGAGAGAGAAAGGAAAGAGGGCCAGGTGGTGGTGGCACACGCCTTTGAGTCCAGCACTCGGGAGGCAGAGACAGGCAGCTTTCTGTGAGTTCAAGGTCAACCGGGCCTACAGAGCAAGTTCCAGGACAGTCAGAACTCTACAAAAAAAAACCCTGTTTGGAAACACACACACACACACACACACACACACACACACACACACACACACA